>NC_136273.1:88458993-89036493 GCF_964187855.1 Myxine glutinosa | reverse complement strand
GTATTAGTGTGCATGTGTGTGTGTGTGTGTGTGTGTATTAGTGTGTATGTGTGTGTGTGTGTGTATATGTGAGTGTGTATTAGTGTGCATGTGTGTATATGTGAGTGTGTATTAGTGTGCAGGTGTGTGTGTGTGTGTATATGTGAATGTGTATTAGTGTGCATGTGTGTGTGTGTGTGTGTGTGTGTATATGTGAGTGTGTATTAGTGTGCATGTGTGTGTGTGTGTGTATATGTGAGTGTGTATTAGTGTGTGTGTGTGTGTGTGTGTGTGTGTGTGTGTGTGTGTATTAGTGTGCATGTGTGTGTGTGTGTGTATATGTGAGTGTGTATTAGTGTGTGTGTGTGTGTGTGTGTGTGTATTCGTGTGTGTATATGTGAATGTGTATTAGTGTGCATGTGTGCGTGCGTGTATGTGTGTTTGAAGACATGCATGGATCGACGACCTGAAAGAGAAACTCGTGATTTTCACCAGTAATATTTTTTTTCGATCCTTCTCATCAACAACGATTCCATTGAAAGTGACTGCTAGATGCACGACCATATTTTACACAAAATGATCTCTGCCTTTCATTATATTTTACAGGACTTTTGATATTATATATATATATATATATATATATATATATATATATATATATATATATATATATATATATACAGACTTGGCATTTAATATGGAATATTTTTTTTGTGGGGGTGAACTTACTTTTCAAGATGACTTAGAACCAAAAGTTCATTGGAATTATGTTGAAATTATTCTAGATTTTGTTAATGTGACCTTTAAAAGAAACAAAAACGACATTTGACATTTCGAAGCAAATAAATTGATCCTTGAAAGTGATGTAAACTGATATCGAACTCAATTCACGGACAGTACTGTGTTAAACTTCTGTACGTTTTCCAGAAGTATCTCTTTATTTTGCACATCAGCCAAAAAGAATTTCAACAAAAACGAAAGCTAAATTATGACTGGGATTACGGACAGTAAAATTACAGTTCAGTACTTCGTGTAACCCCCACGAGCATTCAGGAGAGCATGTACATGTTGAGGCATGCTGTTCACAAGATTTCCCAAGGTTTGGACAGGAATCGCTTGCCATGCAGTGACAATAGGCTGCTGCAATTCACGCACAGAGGCAGGCTGCTGGTCCAAGTTGTCGATTTGACGCGTTAATTCTGCCCACAAGTTCTCTATCGGATTCATATCCGGGGACATGGCAGGCCACTCCATATGCTCCACACCACGGTCAGCAAGAAAGTGTGGGTTCATGCGAACACGATGAGGCCGTGCATTGTCATCTTGGAAGACAAAGTTTCCTCGAAAGGCTGCACGAGCAAATGGAAGCAATGTCTCTTCCAGAATGACCCTGTACTTGAACTGGTTCAGGTTTCCATTCAGAACAACCAGGTCAGTTTTGCCCCCTGCATGAAAAGCAGCCCAAACAGTCACCCTACCACCTCCAGCCTGGACTCTTGGCACTATACAATCTTCGTTGTGGGCTTCATGGACTTGTCTGCGCACTGGGACGCGGCCATCTTGACGATAGACCAGAAATCTAGACTCGTCACTGAAGGTCACGTGATTCCAGTGTCCTGGCTGCCATTGACGGTGCTCTCTGGCCCACTGAAATCGGCGCTGGCTGTGTTGTCTGGTCAGGCGTGGCTTTCTCAGGGGACGCCTGGCACGATAGCCTGCTTGAACCAGTCGTTGGTTGACTAGCCTTCTGGATACAGGCACATTTGTCAGTTGCTGCCACTCAGCCCTTAGCCGATTAGCTGATTTGGTATGGCCATTGTGGACTAACCGGTGCAGCTGGAGATCATCCCTCCTTGTGGTTCTGCGGGGACGTCCTGGCCTCGGTATTGGAGTCGGGACACCCCTCTGAGCATTTCGTTTCAGGATCTTTGACACCTGACGTTGAGTGATGCCATACTGCCGAGCAATAGCACGCTGTTTCATGCCGTAATTTCGTAAAGCCACCACTCCATGACAAACAGCATTGTGGAGTTGACGGACCATCTCCAGAGGAAGCGGCAATAACTTTTGGAGATGTGCAGCAGTTGTTTTCCACTAATACAGAGCGCAACAACCCTTGTATACCCGACTGTGAAGCCAATCATCAAATGCACCTGTCCGTACATTTTGCCACGCCACCGGTGATATAATCCTGTTGTTGACTTCTTGCTGCGACAGACAATCAGTGACATGGTTCTTTTAACAAATAAATCACCAAAGTGTAAAAGAAACTCACCAGATTGATATACTGAGTTAAGAAATTAAACCCAAGTCAAGAAAAAATATATATCCCATATTAAATGCCAAGTCTGTGTGTGTGTATATATATATTGTCGCGATCCCGCCTGTGAAATGTTTCCCAGCACGGAATACGGACGTTAATGTCCGGGCTTCAAGTAGTCCACGGGGTGGACAGAGAGAACTCAATAAACACCGTTGTGTTTTAATCGGCCTTCTAGGGGTAAGGCACGATGCTTTATTGGCTCGATCACAAAACCATGAAAGGTAACAAAATGGAATAAACTGCACAAAGCCTGCAGGAACTGTCGGCAACAGACGCTCCAAACAGGACGCAGGTAAGATCACTCGCGGCTCCAATCGACGATCTCCGGGACTCGGAGGGTAACAGGATGGAATTCACCGCACAAGGCCGGCAGGAACGGTCGGCCAGCAGCTCCAACACGAAGCAGGCAATCACTCGCTGTTCCAATCTACGAGATCCGGGAATCACTCGTTCTCTTCCGGAGTTACTCGCTCGTAAAATACCGAACTGTAATCGACCAGCCCAACTCGGCTGTCGTGAGGATTCAAGGAAAGCCCTTTGGAGATTTCCCACTCGGAGCCTTCGAGCCGCGTCCGTTGCACAAGATGGCGGCCGCGCTCTCTGACCCTCCACCAATCGCGTGCCGAATCGCCTCCCGATCGCGTGAGGCTCCAAGGAGGCCACGTCACGCGGTGGGCGGGGCACCAAATCTGGGTGAGAACAGGTGGTTTCACCGGTGGTTTCTCACAGTCCTCCCCCCCTAAGTAAAAACCCCGTCGAATAGACGGCGTTTTTAAAACCAGTATTTGTAGTAGGTGCAAATCACATGGCAAGATGATGGCGGTAATCGCTAACAGGCAATTAACGCAATTAACAATTATTAACACTTATTAACAACAATAACGCAACAACGCAACAATACAACGCAACGCAATAGCGCAACAATAACGCAATTATTAACGCACAGGCAATTAACAGGCATTAACAGGTTAACAATGAACCAGTTTGGTTTTTTTTTTCTCACACACAAATTTTAACACCATACACCACATTAATATCTACCCTACAAGAGTTACACTTCACACAAAGCACAATAGAGAGGCAAGGGGGCCAAACTCAAGTTGGGGGAAGCGTTGACAGGAAGGAAACGGGCCGAGACCTAGAGCGGCGGGTACTCCTCCGGTGTCGAGAACAACAGTCATATGCGTAATGACCCCTTTCACCGCACTGGTAACATCGATCGTTCGGGTCGAAAGGCCTGCGGACCAAAGGGCGTCTGAAACGAGGCCGCCGCGACATGCCATTCGACATCTCGACGCACACACGCGATCCGCAAATTAACCTTCCATCAAGGGCTCTGACCGAATCTTCAGCATCTCGTGGCTCTTCAAACTCAACAACTGCAAATCCAGGTGGGTTTCGAGCAACCCATACGTTGCGGAGTGGTCCGTAATGTTCGAAGACCCTCCCTAACTCGGCTTTCGCTGCTCCATTGCCCAGGTTTCCCACATATACCTTAGCATTAGCGTTCCTGCTGAATCGCGACATGGCGGGAGCGGTCCCTGAGGAGCACGGCACCTGAGGGTGGCTTGACGGGAGGCTCGGGTGGACTTCAGCTGACGCAACGTCACCGTCGGGAACTGGAGTCGAGGCGCTAGGCTCCTCGGGCCAGAGTGAAGATATGTCTGACTCCGCCACTCTCTCCGCCTGTTTACTCTGGGATCTAGTGACCCCCCCACAGGTCAGAGTCAATGACTCCCTGGCCATGGCATCATTGCCAATCAGCAAGGAGACCCCGGGTATCGGGTAGTAGGGTACCACCACACAGGTCACTGGACCCTTAAAAATGTCACTCCGGACCTCGAGGAGGGCAAGGGGATACCGGCCAAGAACCCGGTCAATGCCCCGAAGGAGGGTATACTCGCCGGTATAACGCATCTGAGAGGCCGGAACTACCCCCGCCCGGAGAACACACCGTGTCGCCCCAGTATCCCGAAGGTATTGGGCCTCAAACTTCCGCATCGAATCAGGGCCACCCACTAAGGCTGTCCCTGAATAATCCTGGTACAGTGGATGAATGGAATTAGCCTCGGTGGCAGTGACCTCGGTCACCGATGCCACCGTCGTGTGCGAGGGCCCGGCGGATGAGCTCCACTGATCTCCCTCCGACTTAACAGGAGGGTTGCCTCGGTAGGCCGGACTAGCGGGATTAGAGAAGCAGCGGTTTTCACCGTGCCCCACGCGTTTGCAGAAATCGCACCAGGGCCCTGCCCTGGTCTGCGGCTCGCGACCGCCACCAGTGGAGGGCATCGGAGAACCCCTCCCCTCGATCCAGCCGCCGGGCAGATGGGGGGCGGTCTTGATCGCAGACTCCTCCGTCTTACGACGCGACTGCGTGACTTGCAGCATTTTGCACGCCAAAACATGTTTATCAATAAGGTTGACGCAGTCTGCCAAGGAAACAGTGTCTTTGTCGACAAGAAACAATGCTAAGTCAGGCGGAAGCTGTTGATCGATACGGTAACGCACCAGGAGTTCCGCAACCGCTTGAGGTAACTCAACCTTGCTCCCCTTGAACCATCTCTGCAGCTGTTCCAACAAGGCCCGCGAATGTTCCTCATAGGTTTGACTGGACTCACGAGTCCAGCTGAAAAAATTTCTCCTATAAATACATGCGGACACCGCATAGGCGTTCAAAATCTCGGCCTTCAATGCCCTGTATTTGTTTGCGTCCTCGGTTGCCATCCTCGCATATACCTCCCTCGCCTTCTCAGATAGATGGCTCACAAGATGGCCGACCCACAAGCTCTCATCAATGCCACCGGCAGCCAACAACTTCTCCGCCATCTCCAGATACGCTTCTGGCTTCGTGTCTCCCGTCCAGTCCGGCAAACGAACATGAACAGTTTCCGGGACTCTTGCAGCAGACCCCTCTGCCCGCGGTCGTTCAGTCAACATTCGCAACTCATGCTCTCTGACGTGTTCAGCTTCTGCTGCTGCCTCTGCTGCTGCCGCACGCTCTCTCTCTCTCTCACGCTCTCTCTCTGCTGCCGCATGCTCTCTCTCTGCTGCCGCAGCACGCTCTGCCTCTGCTGCTGCCGCACGCTCTCTCTCTCTCTCACGCTCTCTCTCTGCTGCCGCATGCTCTCTCTCTGCTGCCGCAGCACGCTCTCTCTCTCTCACGCTCTCTCTCTGCTGCCGCATGCTCTCTCTCTGCTGCTGCACGCTCTCCCTCTGCTGCCGCAGCACGCTCTGCCTCTGCCCTGTCATTCTCCCTGTTATACATGTCAAGTTGTTGAACCGGAGTCAGCCCGGTCCAGAAGGGCGAACGCATGCATTTAGTCATGATGGAATCGCTTCCTAACATCTCGGGTTGAGTGACCGGGTCAAGGCTGCTTGCGTCGCTCACATCGCCACCCACGTGACTGTCAACATGATCAGGTTGAACTCTCACTTCTCTGGTCGACATAGCTTGGCTACGAGTTATCATAAGACAAGGCACAAAACACAACGCTCAAACACAACGCTCTGTTGGGGAAATACGACACGAACTACACAATATCACCCGCACATCAAATTGCCAATGAGAAAAATACCACGTACAAATACTCACGTTTTTTTTTTTTTTTGTCGGTTGTTTGGAGGGATCCGAGGCTCACTTATTCTGCAGTGAAAGCACCACCCAAGACAGCGTCCTACGGCGAGAAAGTTCCTCCAAGACGGCGTCCGCTGGTGAGAAGATGCAGAGAAGATGCAGATGCCGAATTCCCGTCTCAATTCGAATGTCTCTCACTTGAAGGATCCCGGACGAGCCCCCATTTGTCGCGATCCCGCCTGTGAAATGTTTCCCAGCACGGAATACGGACGTTAATGTCCGGGCTTCAAGTAGTCCACGGGGTGGACAGAGAGAACTCAATAAACACCGTTGTGTTTTAATCGGCCTTCTAGGGGTAAGGCACGATGCTTTATTGGCTCGATCACAAAACCATGAAAGGTAACAAAATGGAATAAACTGCACAAAGCCTGCAGGAACTGTCGGCAACAGACGCTCCAAACAGGACGCAGGTAAGATCACTCGCGGCTCCAATCGACGATCTCCGGGACTCGGAGGGTAACAGGATGGAATTCACCGCACAAGGCCGGCAGGAACGGTCGGCCAGCAGCTCCAACACGAAGCAGGCAATCACTCGCTGTTCCAATCTACGAGATCCGGGAATCACTCGTTCTCTTCCGGAGTTACTCGCTCGTAAAATACCGAACTGTAATCGACCAGCCCAACTCGGCTGTCGTGAGGATTCAAGGAAAGCCCTTTGGAGATTTCCCACTCGGAGCCTTCGAGCCGCGTCCGTTGCACAAGATGGCGGCCGCGCTCTCTGACCCTCCACCAATCGCGTGCCGAATCGCCTCCCGATCGCGTGAGGCTCCAAGGAGGCCACGTCACGCGGTGGGCGGGGCACCAAATCTGGGTGAGAACAGGTGGTTTCACCGGTGGTTTCTCACAATATATATATATATATATATATATATATATATATACACAAAGAATTAAGTTAAGCACCCCCCCCCCGTTTTTTTACAACCTCGCACATTACAAGTTTGTTGTCGTCAAAACAGTGTAATATACCCATGTTATTGCTATATTTTCTGGAGAAGTGATATTATGGTCACATAAAAACATAACAATCATGCCGTTTTCAATATTTTATTCTGAATAATTTAAGGTGAAATTTTTTGGGAATTTTAGGCATATTTTCACCTCAATTTAAGTATGGAGCTATAGGTCCATCACGGACAGTGTGGATGACGTTTATGTTTTCTAAAGTACAGTCATTGTTCTGAGAAGACCTCTAGCGATCTTTGCGTCAATAACGTGTGTAGGACCCACGTGATCGGATCACTGACTCAACCCTACGTCTCATAGACCCTGTAAGCCGTCGTATGCGTTGCTGTGGCAGGTTGTTCCATTCCCGATGTAATGCACGTTCGGGACATGTTGGGACGACAAATTGCGAAGATGGTCCCTCCAATAGCCAATCTGGATGAATTGGAACGTGCATTACATCGGGAATGGAACAACCTGCCACAGCAACGCATACGACGGCTTACAGGGTCTATGAGACGTAGGGTTGAGTCAGTGATCCGATCACGTGGGTCCTACACACGTTATTGACGCAAAGATCGCTAGAGGTCTTCTCAGAACAATGACTGTACGTTAGAAAACATAAACGTCATCCACACTGTCCGTGATGGACCTATAGCTCCATACTTAAATTGAGGTGAAAATATGCCTAAAATTCCCAAAAAATTTCACCTTAAATTATTCAGAATAAAATATTGAAAACGGCATGATTGTTATGTTTTTATGTGACCATAATATCACTTCTCCAGAAAATATAGCAATAACATGGGTATATTACACTGTTTTGACGACAACAAACTTGTAATGTGCGAGGTTGTAAAAAAACGGGGGGGGTGCTTAACTTAATTCTTTGTGTATATATATATATATTGTAACGAATTTGGAAAGTGTAAAGAATGTGAGAACTGGTTTGCTGTGTTTTAACTGGCCCTCATAGAGTAAATAAGATCGAAATACGTCCCCCTAGTTAATTCCATGAACCTACAGACAGGCCACGATATATCTTTTTAAATAGCTTATTTCCTTATTCTATGTAGGCTAAATATGTGTTTCCCACTAGATCGACTCTGCATTGCCTCAAACGAAATAAGCATAGGCCCCTCCGATGATCCATGGCAGCTCAAGTGCCAGGGATTCCCCCACTTGAGCTTTCACAGCAACCGTTTATTGCAGTACTGAACTGCTGTGCAACGTGACGGCGCATTACCTGCAGCTGCTGACCGGTTTTCGACATTTGCGGCCATTACGAACAAGGGGAGTGGCTAGAGAAGACGGGTCGCCCCCCTCGTCATAGGGGGGAGGAGTAAGTCGGCCCCGCTCATCCAACCCAGAACAAGGGGTTTGGCTAAGAGAGGGCGGAGCGGGAACCCCCGAGAAAGTGCGCGAAGGTTCGGTGAGAAACCAATATAAACCGCCGCGGGACGCACTCCGTTCTCTTGCTCTGACCCCGTCCTCTTGCTACGACCCCGTCCTCTTGCTCTGACCCCGTCCTCTTGCTACGACCCTGTCCTCTTGCTCTGACCCCGTCCTCCAGCTCTTACCCCGTCCTCTTGCTTGCTGTCGCTCGTTGTTGCTGGGGAGAAGGAAGACGCCTGAACGAGCAGGTGTGACCGAGCCATCGTGCGACCAGCTGCGCTGCAGCTAAGGGGGCAGCTAAGGGGACGCAGGCCACGACAAGGGCACGCCAGGCAGCAATACACATGGAAGCTGAACCTCCCTTGCCTCTCAATAGCCATCCATCCTCAAGCCATACCTGCCTGCAATTTCCCCCGTGTAAGTATGAACGTCGTCTGTCTTGAATGTTGTCCTGGGGTTTATAAGTAAACTGCATAGATAAGCTAACGATTCACTGTGTGACTGCTCCTTCCATCCATTGCTTGTAAATAACTTGATCGCTCCTCCTTTTTGCTTGTGTGTATAATAAATCCTGTTATTCCTCCGTACTCTGTCTTCTTCTCTCTTCCTTCTCTTTCGGTCGCTTTAGAGGTTTCCAAATTGAATACCTGTGGCGCGACTTTGGCCAACGTTCAGGAAGTCGGGCTAATCGGGGATCCTGTAACGGTCGCGGTTGACCATCCGCTCGGCCCAAAGTAACATCTTGTCCGCGACCCGTAACAATATATATATATACAAATACAGGGTGGTCCAGAAACCCTGGGCACATTTTGAAGAACGATACCTGCAACAAACAGCTAAGTTTGTTATTGTTCTTTTGGTGTAAAACAAAATATGATTCAGTGTGTATATCAGTATTAAGTACGTATATCAGTGTGTACATCAAAATATATCAGTGTGTATCAAATTGCAGTTTGATCATTTGAGCTGATGTGTTTCATGTATATTAGACTGATTAGACTGTTTAACGAGTAATCATGTTTTGTTTTGCACCAAAGAACAATAGTAAACGTAGTTGTTTATTGCAGGCATCGTTCTTCAAAATGTGCCCAGGGTTTCTGAACCACTCTGTGTGTGTATGTATATATATATTGTCCTGTGATTCCCCTCGGTTAATACCGGGGAAGCACGGATGGCAATTCGAGCATTACGAAGGCGACAATCAATGGCGGATTTCCTACACACGCGCGGGAGGAAATAGGGGAAGAAGAAGAAGCGGGAATTTACCTGACGGTCCGCGCGCAGTCTTCAACCTGCGAAAAGTAACTCACAAAAACCTGGTTTATGGTACAAAAATAAACGCGGCTTTATTGCCGAACCCTGATACAAAGAAACGCGCCGGTAAATAAATAATATTCCTAAATCGGGACGTCCCCACATCTCACTTCAAATACAAGCACAGGGGAAGAATTAATCAAATTGATCGTTGTGTTCTATGGGTGCGGGCTTATCTCCGTCTAGCTGAGGTGTGTCTGGGTTCGTCGGGTATCATCGGCTCCAAGCTCCCAAGCCCGCTGCGGCTCCGATGTTGGCGGGAAGTAGGCCTCGTTACGCCCCCGTCCACGCCCTGCTGGGCCAATGTACGCTGCTGCGCGGCAAGCCTCGCGTCCCCGCGCGATCGCTCGTGAGGTCCTATGTGTGGATGCAGGGTAAGAGGATCGTCAACGCTCCAACATCTGTCCAACGTCCAACAAGCAAGGGTCCAATGGAAAGAGAAGGCAACAAGGGAAGAGAGGGCCGGGTAGGAAGGAATCCAAGGACTAGAAGAAGGAAATGTCGGCCAGCGACTTGTTTTACTGGCCGTCTCGTGACGTCAGCCCTCTTCCTCCCAAATCCCTGCCTCGCTTCTCAATCTCTCGAATCTTCTGCTCGTGTCCGCCCCTTCTCATTGGCCGGTTGCTTCGTCCTCCTCCCCTCATGCCATTCGTCGGTGGCCAATCAGTATCTCGCTCCTTCCACCAATCATGGGGAAGCTTTCTGCCCCTCCCCTGACCATTCACACATCCTTCCCCACTCTGCCAATCGGCGACTTGCTTATTACTTGCCCCTCCCCCCTGTCAATCATGAGTCCTTCTGGGCGTGGCTATTTCCTGCCTGTTCAATGTTCCATTGCCATGCTGGCATAGTGCGTGGTCGCTTCCTGTCTGTTCTTTGGTAAGTTATTGTGGCGGAGGGGGAATTTAATTAGTGTGGTGCTGATGGGCCAAACTAGTAACTACTGTCTATTAGTGCATTGCCATACGGGACAAGTGGAATGATAACCAGGTCTGACACACAGGGGAACTAACATAATCCCTACTCTACCTATCACACAACCATCCTTGTATGATCACAGATATATACTTAATCCGACAAACGGGCTAGACGGGTCCCTGTCTTACTGTACATCAAAATGGTTCTTCTTCACGACATCGGAGCACCTACCTATGCAGATCCACCTAAATCTATAGATCCCCCTACCTCACCGACATAACAATACATTGGCTTAGTGTTGGCTTAGCATACATTGGAGCCTGGTGTTGGCTTATCAGTTAGGGGGCAGGCTTGGGATCCTTGGATCCTGGGTTTGAATCCCGGTCAATCGCTGAATTAATGCCAGGAAGGTTGACTCAGCCTGTCATCCTTCTGAGGTCGGCAAATTGAGTACCAGTTCACTGGTTATTCCCTGTGTGACGCAAGAGGCGACTAACAGGGTTGTCGTCAGGAAGAGCATCCGGCCATAAAACATTCCTTCAAAAAGGGGACCACAGTGCCCAAAAAAGGCCAATCCCTGCTAGGCGGGGAAAAATTGCCTCTAAAGGTGGTTCATTTCATTCACAAAAAAGGGTGCCCTACATCTGGTAAATAAATTACATTTACTTCTTCATGCAGGTGTCTGAATGAAATTGGCACCCCATTATATGAAATTTTCTAGAGCATTACTTGGTTCCTCTTAAGAACACAAGGGTAGTCCAGCATACACACGAGATTTTTTGAATGTCCCTTCTTTTCTATTGTTCGACGTTTTATATAAGCTATGGAATGTCCTTTATTTGCTATACTTTGCCACATGGCACATACCCTTATATAAAGAGGCCTTTTTCTATGCCCCTGGCATTTTACCCAAGAATAAAATGTAATATTACGTACGTTACAAATATATTTATGCAAAATAATTGTTTGTATTATGATTGGTGTAAACCATGACAAAACAGCAACTCAGGTACAGTCATCCATCTATATATCTACATATCTGGGCAGTGTCTGTGTTGTCACTGAAGTACTCCCTCAAACTTTTGTTTCAATGGTTGTGAAGTGTTTTTCATAACGTGGCTGTGAGGTGTTTTGAATCACGTGGTGGTGAGGTGTTTTGAATTTCGTGGTGGTGAGGCGTTTTGAATTTCGTGGTGGTTCGGTGTTTTTAATTTCGTGGTGGTGTGGTGTTTTGAACTTCATGGTGGTGAGGTGTTTTTAATTACATAGTGGTGAGGTGTTTTTAATTTTGTGGTGGTGAGGTGTTTTGAATTTCGTGGTGGTGAGGTGTTTTGAATTTCATGGTGGTGAGGTGTTTTGAACTTCGTGGTGGTGAAGTGTTTTTAATTACATAGAGGTGAAGTTTTTTTAATTCTATGGTGGTGAGGTGTTTTGAACTTCGTGGTGGTAAGATCTTTTTAATTACATAGTGGTGAGGTGTTTTTAATTTTGTGGTGGTGAGGTGTAATCGTCCCAAACTTCCAGTCTGCACCTACCCCTCCCATATGTATGTGCTGAGGGGTTATTTTTTGAATTTATTTTTATTTTTTCAACATAAATTGCTTATAAAAATGTAATATCACAAATACTACAAATAAATTAGTGCAAAATAATTGTTTGTATTATGATTGGTGTAAATCATGACAACACAGCAACTCAGGTACAGTCATTAACCTCAGCTAAAACAAGCCCTTTCCTCAGTAACGATGCGTGGCGAGCCGAGCCAAGCTAAAAAAAATATATATATTTATATATTTATATATTTTATATATTTACATAATTATTTATATATGTATTTATATATGTATATGTACCTGTTTTTATACATATATATGAATGAAAATGAATGAATGGTCGTTTTAAGGCCATTTTCCCCGCTGGAGCGGGGGTTAGCCTTGCGGGCCCCATGACAATCATGGTTCCCTGTTTGAGGCAATGTTTTTATGGCCGGATGCCCTTCCTGACGCCAACCCTTAGTCGCCTCTTACGATGCGCAGGGATACGGTGTACCCATTCTAAACCGGGGTACACACCGGGATCATTCATCCCAGCAAGCTGGTACTCAAATACTTTTTATACATATACATATATAAATATAAATACATATATAAATACATATATAAATATAAATACATGGCAAATCTGCATCTGGCGATCCGTGAATGTCATGCTTAGAAAGTAGAAACCCTCACGGCATTTCATTATTCACTTCAACTCAATATCTCTATTTTCATTCCAAACACAATAACTCCAAGCACAAATTAAATACCATTAATATAAAAAAGAAACTTTTACCCAGATTTGTGACAAAAACAAATATTTAAATCTGGGTGTGGAGGAGTTTCGTACGGTTGGGTGAATACAATTATGAATTCAAAATCGTAATTGTATTCACTCAATTCCAAACGTCATTCCAATCATAAATTGATACTTTCACAAAATACTGTTTTAATGACGATTGTATTGTGATCTATCTATAATTCCAGTAATCTCTGTCTGTACGTTTGTCTGTGACCGCTGTTTCTCGACAACCACGGGTCCGATATACTTTTAACTTGCCAGGTATATTGCTGGGGACCCGAGGATGTGCCTTTTCAAGGTTTCATATTAATCGGACAATTACTTACCGAGCTATGTCCAAAAAACGATTCAACCAATCAGAGAGCAGCGAACGATCGCGTGTGCCGAACGTGGCGGGCACACTCTGCCTCGGATGGCACATTTGAGAGCGTATTCATTTATTTCACGTTTGCAAACTATGTTGGCGTTAAACTATGTTTTACAACTAATAAAAACGAATTTGCGTTTCATTCGCTTTCCTGCGCGTTTGTGCACGCGATGGCGATTTCTTTACCAAACTCCGGAAGCCGTTCGCTTTGGACCAAACCATTGCATGTAAATAGAGGGGGGGGATTGTCACCACTCGCAAGCCGTTCGCTTTGGACCAAACCATTTCATGTAAATAGAGGGGGCGGGGGGGGGGATATAATTTTAGATATATATATAGTACGGGCATGCCCTAGTATTATCAAACCAGCTAATTGCCGTCATTTGTCCATCTCTGGATTCGCGGCAGGTTTGTATCGAGTCAATTTCAAAATCATAATTTTATTGAGGAATTTATGAAACCTCTTACCTACCTTACAACATCCGTTGGGACACCCCAAAACGTTCCACAGGAGGTTTGGCTGGGCTATCCCCAAAACTAAGGGTGTAGTTTGGGGACGGACAGCCGGACGGACACTCCTGTTTTATAATACAGATTTATATATGTATTCATATATACAGTCACGTGAAAAAGTAAGTACAGTACAATGTAAAGTTTTGACTTTTTCAACATATTTCAACATACAGCTATTCGATCATCATTTCTACAGGGTGGGCTATAAGTAGCCATACATAGGGTTTTTAACATGTTCTTTTTTTATTTTCAGATACCCTTGAAAGATGCGTTTGTCAACAGCCACAGATGAAGATACAACGGACAGAATACTAACAACGCTTACACGGAATCCCCTAAAAAGTACACGACGGTTGTCTGCAGAAAGCGGTGTCAGCAGATCGAGTATCAGGTGCATTTTGAAAGCAAACAAATGGCATCCATACAAATTGCATATGGCGCAGCATCTGAGTGAAGACGACCCGAATAGACGGATGGAATTTTGTGAATGGGTATTAAGCAAATTGAACGATGATGCAAACTTCTCATCTGGGATCTTGTTTACCGATGAAGACAATTTTTACGTCAATGGAGAGGTTAATCGGCAAAACTTACGTTATTGGAGTAATGCTAACCTGCACTGGATGAGTCCGACAAAGATGCAAGGTGCCGGAAAACTGATGGTGTGGGCCGGGATATGGGGTGACAGAATTATTGGACCATTTTACATCAGCGGAAATCTTAATGCTGAAAAGTATCTTAACATGTTGCAAGAAGCGATTATCCCATCCCTGATAAACGAGGACGGCGACTTCCCAGTTTATTTCCAGCAAGATGGGGCACCACCTCATTATGGTACATTATGGTACGTGCGTCAGTGGTTGGATCAGCAGTTTCCGGATTCCTGGATTGGTCGGCGTGGTCCTGTGGAGTGGCCTCCCAGATCCCCAGATCTCACTCCCCTTGATTTTTATTTTTGGGGGCACTTGAAGGCCATGGTTTATCAGGAAAAGATACGAGACATAAATCATCTAAAGGAACGTATTCAAAATGCCAGTACAAGCATAACACCAGCTGTGCTAATGCGTGTTCAGCAAGAATGGCGGAGACGTATTCGAATCTGCTTTGAAAACAATGGCAACCATGTCGAGCATATTCTATGAATAAAAACGGTTTTTCATAAAAGTGTTTATTTTCCCTATGTATGGTTACTTTTGGCCCACCCTTGAAAACAATGGCAACCATGTCGAGCATATTCTATGAATAAAAACGCTTTTTCATAAAAGTGTTTATTTTCCCTATGTATGGTTACTTTTGGCCCACCCTGTACAATATTGATAGATAAAGGTGATATAATATAACAAATATCATGAAACATTTACATTTTGTAGTCCATTGTATAATTTAAATAAACATAAATGCAAATTTCGCATGTGGAAAAAGTAAGTACACCCCTACATTTATCACTACTTCAAATACCTAAAATTAGAATCAGGTGCACCAGCTCAGGTGCAAATCATTAGAACATCGTTAGAGAGGATCTTGGAGGAACCTGTCTTATTTAAACCTCAGACATTTCGTTTGGTTTGCTCTTTGTTGTTGAAGTGTGCGGCGTCACCATGCCTATATCAAAAGAGCTCTCTGACGCCTTCAGAAAGAAGATTATAGATGCCTTCGAGTCTGGGAAGGGATTTAAAAAGATCTCCAAACAATTTGAAATCAACCATTCGACTGTCCGGAAGATCATCTACAAGTGGAGAAGATTCCAAACAACTGCCAACTTGTTCAGGCCAGGCCGCCGCAGCAAGTTCAGCCCGAGAGCAGACCGCAATATGCTGAAAGAAGTCTCGAAGAACCCCAGAATGTCATCACGGGACCTACAGATAGCTCTTGCAACTGTTGATGTCAAAGTGCACGAGTCTACCATTAGAAAGAGCCTGCACAAATTTGATCTACATGAGAGGTGTGCCAGGAGGAAACCTTTGCTGTCCAGAAAGAACATCAGGGCAAGATTAAAGTTTGCCAATGAACACCTAAGCAAAGACCAGCACTTCTGGAACAATGTGCTCTGGACAGACGAGTCAAAGGTGGAGCTATTTGGCCACAGTACCAGAAGACATGTTTGGCGAAAACCAAAGACAGCATTTGACCACAAGAACCTGATACCAACTGTAAAGCATGGTGGTGGAAATATTATGGTTTGGGGCAGCTTTGCTGCATCAGGGCCTGGGTAGCTCACCATCAAAGAATCCACTATGAATTCTTCATTGTACCAGAGGGTGCTTGAGGATAATGTGAGGCCATCTGTCAGAAAGTTGAAGCTCAACCGAAGGTGGACCTTGCAACATGACAATGACCCTAAACATACCAGTAAATCCACCAAGGAATGGCTGAAAAGAAAGAAATGGAGGGTTCTGGAATGGCCAAGTCAAAGCCCAGATCTAAATCCCATCGAGATGTAGTGGGGGGATTTGAAACGAGCTGTGCATGCAAGAAACCCCTCAAACATCGCACAGCTGAAAGAATTCTGCATGGAGGAGTGGTCAAACATTTCTCCCAGTCGATGTCAGAGACTGGTAGACAGTTATAAGAAACGCCTACTTGAGGTTGTTTCTGCGAAAGGGGGCAATACCACCTATTCGAGCCAAGGGTGTACTTACTTTTTCCACATGCGAAATTTGCATTTATGTTTATTTAAATTATACAATGGACTACAAAATGTAAATGTTTCATGATATTTGTTATATTATATCACCTTTATCTATCAATATTGTTGAAATGAAGATCAAATAGCTGTATGTTGAAATATGCTGAAAAAGTCAAAACTTTACATGGGGTGTACTTACTTTTTCACGTGACTGTATCTATATATATATCTGTGCAGCGTCTGTCCTGTCCTGTGTTGTCACTGAACTACTTTCTCAAACTTTTGTGAAATCGTACCAAACTTCTGGAATGCACATATCTCTCCCGTCGGTATGTCCTAAGGGTATTTGTTTTGAAAAACTTTCCAATTTTTTTTTGGGGGGGGGATTTTTTTGGGGAAGATTTTTTTTTTGCAACTTCAATTGTTTATGAAATGTGATATCACGTATATTACAACTACATTTGTGCAAAATAATTGTTTGAATTATGATTGGTTTAAACCATGACAAAACAGCAACTCGGGTACAGTCATTTATCTATATATCTACACATCTGGGCAGTGTCTGTGTTCTCACTTAACGACTCCCTCAAACTTTTGTTTCCATGGTTGTGAAGTGTTTTTAATAACGTTGTGGTGGTTTTGAATCACGTGGTGGTGAGGTATTTTGAATTATGTGGTGGTGAGGTGTTTTTAAATGACGTGGTGGTGAGGTGTTTTTAAATCACATGGTGGTGAGGTGTTTTTAAATCACATGGTGGTGAGGTGTTTTAATTAATTGGTGTTGAGGTATTTATAATTACGTGGTGGTGAGGTGTTTTTAATTATGTGGTGGTGAGGTGTTTAGAATTAGTTGGTGATGAGGTGTTTTGAATTATGTGGTGGTGAGGTGTTTTGAATTACTTGGTGGTGAGGTGTTTTTAAATGACGTGGTGGTGAGGTGTTTTAATTTCGTGGCTGTGAGGTGTTTTTAATTTCGTGGCTGTGAGGTGTTTTTATTACGTGTTTTATGGCTGTGAGGTGTTTTTATTACGTGTTTTATGGCTGTGAGGTGTTTTTACTTTTGTGGTGGTGAGGTGTTTTTATTACGTGTTTTATGGCTGTGAGGTGTTTTTATTATGTGTTTTATGGCTGTGAGGTGTTTTTACTTTCGTGGTGGTGAGGTGTTTTTATTACGTGTTTTATGGCTGTGAGGTGTTTTTATTACGTGTTTTAAGGCTGTGAGGTGTTTTTAATTTTGTGGCTGTGAGGTGTTTTTATTACGTGTTTTATGGCTGTGAGGTGTTTTTATTACGTGTTTTATGGCTGTGAGGTGTTTGTAATTTCGTGGTGGTGAGGTGTTTTTATTACGTGTTTTATGGCTGTGAGGTGTTTTTATTACGTGTTTTATGGCTGTGAGGTGTTTTTAATTTCGTGGTGGTGAGCTGTTTTTATTACGTGTTTTATGGCTGTGAGTTGTTTTTATTACGTGTTTTAAGGCTGTGAGGTGTTTTTAATTTTGTGGTGGTGAGGTGTTTTTATTACGTGTTTTATGGCTGTGAGGTGTTTTTATTACGTGTTTTATGGCTGTGAGGTGTTTTTATTTTGTGTTTTATGGCTGTGAGGTATTTTTATTATGTGTTTGATGGCTGTGAGGTGTTTTGAATTACTTGGTGGTGAGGTATTTTGAATTACGTGGTGGTGAGGTGTTTTGAATTAAATGGTGGTGAGGTGTTTTGAATTACTTGGTGGTGAGGTGTTTTGAATTACGTGGTGGTGAGGTGTAATCGTCCCAAACTTCCAGTCTGCACCTACCCCTCCCCTATGTGTGTGCAGAGGGGTTCTTTCTTGAAAAAAAAAACATTCAACCTAAATCTTCAACCTAAATTGCCTATAAAAATGTAATATCACAAACACAACAAATACATTTGTGCAAAGTAATTGTTTGTATTATGATTGGTGAAAATCATGACAACACAGCAACTCAGGTACAGTCATTAACCTCAGCTAAAATAAGCCCGTTCCTCAGTAACGATGCTTGGTGAGGCGAGCGGAGCGAGCCGAGCCAAGCTAGTATATATATATATATGGATGGATGGATGGCTCAGTAGCATTGGCAACAGAAAGATACATGTGGCGGCACGATGAAGTGCTGGTGGTGGTAGTGCAGATGGTGCAACAATAGGTGCTGAGATTGAGAGAAAGAAGAGTGGAGAAGGAGACCGATGGGGGAGAGGTGTTGTTTGTCAAAGAGGGCCAAGTGGTAAGAGGTGGAAAGCAAGAGGGCTGTCAGATGCTTGTGATTGGCAGGTAGTGGCAGACTTAAAGCCACAATTGGTATTTCCAGAGGAGATCTGTGTGACAAAGTTGTGGCCTGACATTGTCATCTGGTCAGGTGCAACAAGACAGGTCATCTTCGGGGAATTGTCTGTACCTTGGGAAGAATAGATGGAGGAGGTGCATGAGAGGAACAGAGGAAATTACAGTGAGCTGGAGGCAGAGTGTCGGGAGAAGGGTTGGCGAGTTTCTTGTCATCCATTTGAGGTGGGGTGTAGAGGATATATTGGCAATTCTTTTTCTGCATTTCTTGCTTGGCTTGGAGTGTGTGGGACAGAAGGAAGGAGGATGTGTGACAGAGTGGCCCAGGTTGCCTTGAAAGGCTCACTTTGGATATGGAGGAAGTTTATGGAGGCACATCAAACGGTGCAGGTTGAGGTTGTGGGTGGTGGTTCATTTCAGCCTAAAGGGGTAGTGACTGAGCACGGAAGAGAAAGGGAGATGTGTGAATGGTGTGTGTGTGTGTGTGTGTGTGTTGCAGGTGTGTGTGTGTGTGTGTGTGTGTGTGTGTGTGTGTGTGTGTGTGTGTGTGTGTTGCAGGAGTGGGTGTGGTTTTGCATGAATGTGTTTTTGTTTGAGTGGTGCATGTTGTCAGGGTCGGTGGTCGGTTGTTTGTTTTTTCTGGTATGATAGTGAGTGGATGAGGGGCTGTGGATTCTGGGAGTGGAGGCAGTTTTGTTGTTGTCGTCTGTGTTCTCACTGGCTGGGGGTGGGGGTATGTATGCATCCAGGTGTAGTTGCTGCATGTGTATGTGTATGTGCCCCTGCTGGCCCACCTTAGCTGACCGTATCGAGGTTGAAGGGCCAAAACGGAATGATGCTGAGGACCTCGACTGAGGACCCGGTCAGTGAGGCACACTTCTGACCAGGTGTGTTTTGAAATTATATATATACGAGCAACAGTACCCACCCTAAGGGGCGGGGCTTCAATTTGGAAGCCCAAATGAAAAGGTAAAATATCAGAAATTGAAGGCTTTTTTATTTTAAATGATTCATATAAATTGAATCAACGTTCCTTATGAACTTATATAAGGAACTTATGAAATTTATATATGAACCATATAAATCCCCCAATTCATATAAATTGATTCCCAAAATCAACGTTCCCCAACGAAGTCAATCCCAATCAACGTTCAACATCCGTTGAACCATATCACACGGAAATCATCAAAATCTGAAGAGAACATTGCTAAATAGTACATGGACGATCATGTCTCGCGTCTCGCTCGCTCTCATGTTGTCCCGATAATGATCCTTCCGCAGGTTCACCTACAGAAACCTTGTTACGACTTTTACTTCCTCTAGACCAGGGGTGGGGAACCTTTTTCCTGTCAAGGGCCATTTCGATTTTTAGAACATCCTTTGAGGGCCATGCTAAATTATTGAATACATATATCGGACTCACCTAATGCAATGGCTGGAACTGTTTCTCTTTGGCGAGGCGTTTGGTGTCAGGTGGTAGTGATGATGATGCTACTCGCAGCTGGTTTTGCAGGTTTGGGTCAGTCAGTCTTGAGCGGAACCGAGTCTTTGCAAGAGTCAGTTTTGAAAAGAACTGCTCACAGCTGTAGGTCGTCCCAAACAGTGATGCAAACTTCAGTGCATGTCTCCTCAGAATGGGAAAATCCTCAGCACGTACATATAGTTTGTAGAACTCGAGCAAAGGGAGGTTGTGGCTTTGAGCTCTATTATATGAATATATCTATTATACGAGTAAAAGGGCTTTGAGCTCGTCATTGCTTTGCAGCTCAATGATTTCGTGTTGTAGGTTGTCAGGCACATCAGCTGGTTCCACATTAAACGGCGTGGCAAATATGTTCAGTTCCCTTTGTTTACTTTTCATGTCCTGGAACCTCTCTCCAAATGCCTGGAGGAGTTTTGCACACTCAGCAGCATATTCAGATGTCACAGCAGGCTTTTGTTCTTGCAGAGTGGGAAAGTGGATAGTGTTTCCCCTTTCCAGTTGCACTTGCCACAGCTTTAGTTTAGCTTCAAATGATTTCACATGTGATTGCAGAGAGCTGAGAAGCTGGTTGTGACCTTGGAGCTTGACGTTCAGCTCTGACAGGTACTTGGTAATGTCCACCATGAAGCCCAAATCACACAGCCACTTGCTATCACTGAGTTCCATGACAGGTTTCCCCTTCATCTCCATGAACTGTTTCACTTCTTCTCTCAGTGAGTAAAACCGTGTGAGCATATTTCCGCGACTCAGCCACTGCACCTCACAGTGGTAAACCAGATCTCCGTACTCTGACTCTAGTTCACTCAGTAGCTCCTTGAACTGGCGGCTGTTCAGCCCTCTGCTTTTTATGACGTTTATGGTGGAAACGATAGTTGTCATCACATTGTTGAGCTTCAGGGACTGTGCACACAGATT
Source organism: Myxine glutinosa (assembly GCF_964187855.1). Taxonomy (NCBI): domain Eukaryota; kingdom Metazoa; phylum Chordata; class Myxini; order Myxiniformes; family Myxinidae; genus Myxine; species Myxine glutinosa. The sequence continues at coordinate 89,015,446 of NC_136273.1, read as the reverse complement.
CTCTTGGTGTATGATACAGTGGCATACAACTAACTCACTTGGATCGAGACTGAGACGACTCATTTCGTTTTAGAACAATGCAGTCAATCCCTTTTGCGCGCCAACCATGGCTGGGGCTCCATCCGTGGCCAGGCCACTTAACTTGTCAAACTGCAGTTCGAATGTGTTCATAGCCAAAACAACTTGCTCAAACAAATCCTCACCTTTGGCGGTGCCATGCATGGCTTGCAAAGACAGCAACTCCTCCCTCGTATCAAACTCAGCTGTAATCCCCCGCACAAAAATGGCTAGTTGGGCGGTGTTTGTTATGTCCGTTGTCTCATCGCAGGCCAGAGAGAAAAACTGGAAATCTATTGCGGTGTCCTTCAGTGTTTTCTCAATATCTTGTGCCATGTCAGTAATCCGATCTGAGACAGTTCTTCGAGACAAACTGACACTTTGGAACAATTTTACTTTGTCCGGTGCGGGCAGCTCCGCAGCGGCAACAAGGCACTCCTTCACAAATTCTCCTTCTGAATGCGGCATCAGCTTCTTAGCGATTAGCTCACTCACCACAAAACTAGCATGCGTAGTGTTGTCTCGGTCAGATTGTGGTCTTATGAAGACTGCTTGTTGAGCACCAAAACTCCGCCGAAGAACGTTAACTTTATCCAAGCGCATTTGTCCTTTCAACTCGTCCAGTTTAGCATGTTTCGAGCTGTAATGACGCTCGAGGTTGGCCTTTTTCATCACCGAGAGTGCTTCCCGACAAACTAGGCATACTGGCTTGCCTTTTACTTCCACAAATAAATAATCGTTTGCCCATTTCTCTTGGAAAGCGTGACATTCCGCATCTACCTTTCTTTTCTTGTTAGTCGCCATGTTTGCATATACTGAATGAAATGATGACATGAGATCACGCGATCACTTGACTGTCCGGAAGGTTGCATATCGCAGTTACGACTGTCCGGAACTCGCTTGACTGTCCAGAAGGTCGCATATCGCAGTTACGATTAATCGCAAATTAGTTTTAATTTGATGGCAATTATTCTGTTAGCGCCAACATATTTTGCCAACGTCAAATAAATGAATAAGTTCTCAAATGTGCCGTCCGAGGCAGCATCTGCTCGCCACGTTCGGCATTCGTTGACTGTTACAACACGTGAAAGCTCGCTCCTCTCTGATTGATTGAATTGTTTTTGGCCATAACTTGGTTACCCTTTGTCCGATTAATTTAAAACCTTGAAAAGGAGAGATTACTGGAATTATAGATAGATGAAATGCCTCGCGGGCCGGATCAAACGGTCTCGCGGGCCGTATACGGCCCGGAGGCCGGAGGTTCCCCACCCCAGCTCTAGACAGTCAAGTTCGCTCATCTTTTCGGTGCACCAGCACGAGCCGAGAACGGCCCGTGCAGGGGCTGATCCGAGGATCTCATCAAACCGTCCGATCGGTAGTAGCGACGGGTGGTGTGTACAAAGGGCAGGGACTTAATCAACACAAGCTGATGACTCGTGCTTACTGGGAATTCCTCGTTCGTGGGACACTGTCTCAAGCCCCAGGCCCCATCACGGATGGGGCTCAGCGGTTTACCCGAGCCTGACGGCGAAGGGCAAGGTACACGCTGGCCCGTCCAGTATAGCGCACGTGCGGCACCGGACATCGAAGGGCATTAAACATTCATTAAACATGAAACGTTCATTAAACATTAAACGTTCATTAAAGGAGTACGAAACGAAAAACATTACGAAATTACGTTCACACCATCACGTCAAACACTACCATGAACACATACATCGTCACAACATCGTCACAATGAGAACATCATCACAATGAACGTTATGCGAATGTGAATGTTATGCGGGAGTCCAAACCTGAGAATGCTGGAGACCAAAGCTGAAATTGGGAAAACTAAATAGCCTATTTTACTCCTGGACCTCCCAGAATTACCCACCCAAAACATCTTTGCGATCGGTTCAGCAGTTTTTACGGTACCTTCGAACAGACAAACAGACAGACGGACATTTGGTGAATTATAGTAATATCGTCACAATGAGAACAATGAACGTTATGCGAACGCGAATGTTATGCGCGAGTCCAAACCTGAGAATGCTTGAGACCAAAGCTGAACTTGGGAAAACTAAATAGCCTATTTTACTCTTGGAGATCCGAGGATTACCCACCCAAAATATCGTTGCGATCGGTTCAGCAGTTTTTACGGTACCTTCGAACAGACAGACGGACATTTGGTGATTTGGTGAATTATAGTAAGATATATATTGTTACAGACGCGGTTTTGGATGTTAGTTTACCGAGCGGTTTGGTATGACCGCGTCTGCACAGTTTACCCGATTATACTCGAACGTTGGCCGAGTCACGCTACGCTAAATCAATTGAGGAAAAGGTCACAACAGCTGGGATTAAATGACACGACACCAGGGGTACAGTTCTCAAGACCTCCGGAGGAGGATATAATATGGGATATGTTTAGATTACACCGACCAGAGGTACAGCACAGTAAGGTGGGCACTTAAACACGGTCTTATATTAGCCCCGACAGACCACAGATAAACAGGACAAAAACTGACTCACACAGGGATTGATGGCAAGGAGGGGCAGGTAGTTGATAGCTCAAGGTGCACTTTGGCTCAGGGGCAGGATCCACACGGTCCGGTCCAGAGATGCGGGAGGTCTCTCTCAGCGTCAGCGTTAGAAGGTGACGTTCTTTCTCTAAGCTGGGGGCGCATCTGACGTCACGTCCGGTAAGTGGCTGCGTATATCCGGCGGGGAGTGACACGCCCTCGGCTCGTTAGCTCCGCCCCAGATGGAATCAGCCCGTTGCTTCTTATTGGGTGCGGGGGTTACCGGGCTCCGCCCTTGACGAGGAGCTGACAGCCAGCCCCTTCCTGGTAACCCCGTGGGCGCACATGGCAATGGCGGCTAATCAAGCCGGTGTGAGGACGCACACTCCCCGCACCGCGGCCGCGCCGCCCCCGCTGTGGTTGTAGTTGTTGTTGTTGTTATTGTTTCATGGGGAAGATGGGAGGAGGTATGGGGAGGTCCTAAACTCACTACTGGTGCCATACAATCACATTCTGGTGCAACGAAGAGTCAGAATTAATGGAAACGAGTCCTTAACTGACATAGACTAAGAATAACTAGCAAGATGTCCGAAAGTTGTCTACGTGAGATGCGGTGGACCTGGGCACGACATTTAATGGGGGAAGAAGGGGAAGGTCGGTTCTACAGAGTGTTGTTTACAGACAATGGGACTAGGGAATGGGGGATTGGGGATAGTTGGGGAGTATTGGGGAAATAGGGGAATATTTACAAGCGGATATGGAGGCCAAATCCCATATCCGCAACAATATATATGGTTGAATATATGGGGTGTACCTGTGTTAGTGTAACCCCACCCTGCCCTGCAAAGTTCCTTTTATTAAATCCACTCCCATCACAGCAATTTCCATATGAAATCCACTGCTCGTCACTTGACATGGATGTTCATCATGTTTTTCAGGTGAGATTGAACGTCAGGTGGTGACCCGTAATGTCAGTGTGACGACCCCCAGATACACGAGCCCACGGCTGCCCTTAGTCATCACGGAATTAGAACGCCTGCTGGAGACAAAAGTCCCGAAACATCAACATTTGGATTATAATGTAAGCCGTGCTGAGGCCGCTTTGTTTGACGACAAGGTTATACAAGGTGTGATTAATGGCTCGCTCCCGGGCTCCCTCGACCTGCGTCCATTTCAGCGCGTGTGAGAAAAAGGAAAGGGTCCACTCTCCGGGCGCAACCAAGCAGGACTCTCGTATTTACAAGATGGCAGCCTCGGCTCATGGGAACTTCTGTCATCGGAATGAAAGGGGAGAAGGGGGCAGGAGGTACGAGGTTCTTCAAAGACGATGACAAATCTAAAGAGCACTGGGTTCCGTGACGCTTATTAAACAAAAATCTCAAAAAAAGATTGAGACGCTGAAAACCCTAAAGTTTGTTTGGAGGTCCGCTCAATGCCGGCTCTTTGGCTCAAGTTGTGTGAAACTTTGCTTGCGTTCGCTTTTAGCGTCGCCGAACCGTCACAAAAAGTTTCCCGACGAGACGACGACCAAATAGGTCCCTTTAATCATGCGCGAGGCCGTGGCGGCAAGGTCACGTGACGCTATTATTCTATGGTCACGTGACCAATTGTATGAGGGCGGGAGTTGGATGAGCATGTGATTATCCACATATATATAATTATATAATTATTATATATAATTATTATTTATATATAATTATTTATTTTTTATATATATACACAAAGAATTAAGTTAAGCACCCCCCCCCGTTTTTTTACAACCTCGCACATTACAAGTTTGTTGTCGTCAAAACAGTGTAATATACCCATGATATTGCTATATTTTCTGGAGAAGTGATATTATGGTCACATAAAAACATAACAATCATGCCGTTTTCAATATTTTATTCTGAATAATTTAAGGTGAAATTTTTTGGGAATTTTAGGCATATTTTCACCTCAATTTAAGTATGGAGCTATAGGTCCATCACGGACAGTGTGGATGACGTTTATGTTTTCTAACGTACAGTCATTGTTCTGAGAAGACCTCTAGCGATCTTTACGTCAATAACGTGTGTAGGACCCACGTGATCGGATCACTGACTCAACCAATCACTTTTTTTCACTTTGATCACTCAATTTCATCAATGGATAATTGCTAATGTCATACCAATCATTATTTGATCTCACATACCTTAGAATATATGCCAATGTATACATATACACAAAGAATATATATTAGGGGGTGCTTACCTTAATTCGTTGTGTAGGGGTGCTTAACTTAATTCTTTGTGTATATATAATTATTTCTACATGTACATGTATGTATATATATATAAAACTTAAACTTACCACCAATATATATATTATACAGACTTGGCATTTAATATGGAATATTTTTTTTGTGGGGGTGAACTTACTTTTCAAGATGACTTAGAACCAAAAGTTCATTGGAATTATGTTGAAATTATTCTAGATTTTGTTAATGTGACCTTTAAAAGAAACAAAAACCACATTTGACATTTCGAAGCAAATAAATTGATCCTTGAAAATGATGTAAACTGATATCGAACTCAATTCACGGACAGTACTGTGTTAAACTTCTGTACGTTTTCCAGAAGAATCTCTTTATTTTGCACATTAGCCAAAATAATTTTCAACAAAAACAAAAGCTAAATTATGACTGGGATTACTGACAGTAAAATTACAGTTCAGTACTTCGTGTAACCCCCACGAGCATTCAGGAGAGCACGTACACGTCGAGGCATGCTGTTCACAAGATTTGCCAAGGTTTGGACAGGAATCGCTTGCCATGCAGTGACAATAGCCTGCTGCAATTCACGCACAGAGGTCGGCTGCTGGTCCAAGTTGTCGATTTGACGCGTTAATTCTGCCCACAAGTTCTCTATCGGATTCATATCCGGGGACATGGCAGGCCACTCCATATGCTCTACACCACGGTTAGCAAGAAAGTGTTGGATCATGCGAGCACGATGAGGCCGTGCATTGTCATCTTGGTAGACAAAGTTTCCTCGAAAGGTTGCACGAGCAAATGGAAGCAATATCTCTTCCAGAATGACCCTGTACTTGAACTGGTTCAGGTTTCCATTCAGAACAACCAGGTCAGTTTTGCCCCCTGCATGAAAAGCAGCCCAAACAGTCACCCCACCACCTCCAGCTTGGACTCTTGGCACTATACAATCTTCGTTGTGGGCTTCATGCAATTGTTTGGGCTTCATGCACTTCATGCACTCGGACCCGGCCATCTTGACGATAGACCAGAAATCTAGACTCGTCACTGAAGGTCACGTGATTCCAGTGTCCTGGCTGCCATTGACGGTGCTCTCTGGCCCACTGCAATCGGCGCTGGCTGTGTTGTCTGGTCAGGCGTGGCTTTCTCAGGGAACGCCTGGCATGATAGCCTGCTTGAACCAGTCGTTGGTTGACTAGCCTTCTGGATACAGGCACATTTGTCAGTTGCTGCCACTCAGCCCTAAGCCGATTAGCTGACTTGGTTCGGCCATTGCAGACTAACCGGTGCAGCTGGTGATCATCTCTCCTTGTGGTTCTGCGTGGACGTCCTGGCCTCGGTATTGGAGTAGGGACACCCCTCTGAGCATTTCGTTTCAGGATCTTTGACACCTGACCTTGAGTGATGCCAAACTGCCAAGCAATAGCACGCTGTTTCATGCCAGAATTTTGTAAAGCCACCACTCCATGACAAACAGCATTGTCAAGTTGACGGACCATCTCCAGAGGAAGCGGCAATAACTTTTGTAGACGTGCAGCAGTTGTTTTCCACTAATACAGAACGCAACCACCCTTATATACCCGATTGTGAAGCCAATCATCAAATGTACCTGTCCTTACATTTTGTCACGCCACCTGTGATATAATCCTGTTATTGACTTCTTGCTGCGAAAGACAATCAGTGACATGGTTCTTTCAACAAAGACATCACCGAAGGGTAAAAGAAACTCACCAGATTGATATACTGAGTTCAGAAAGTAAACCCGTCAACAACAAAAAAAAAATTCCATATTAAATGCCGAGTCTGTATATAATAATAATATATATTGTTGCGGATATGGGATTTGGCCTCCATATCCGCTTGTAAATATTCCCCTATTTCCCCAATACTCCCCAACTATCCCCAATCCCCCATTCCCTAGTCCCATTGTCTGTAAACAACACTCTGTAGAACCGACCTTCCCCTTCTTCCCCCATTAAATGTCGTGCCCAGGTCCACCGCATCTCACGTAGACAACTTTCGGACATCTTGCTAGTTATTCTTAGTCTATGTCAGTTAAGGACTCGTTTCCATTAATTCTGACTCTTCGTTGCACCAGAATGTGATTGTATGGCACCAGTAGTGAGTTTAGGACCTCCCCATACCTCCTCCCATCTTCCCCATGAAACAACAACAACAACAACAACAACAACTACAACAACAACTACAACAACAGAGGGGGGCGGCGCGGCGCGGGGAGTGTGCGTCCTCACTCCGGCTTGGTTAGCCGCCATTGCCCATGCGCTCCACGGGGTTACCACGAAGGGGCTGGCTGTCAGCTCCTCGTCAGGGGCGGAGCCCGGTAACCCCCCGCAGCCAGTGAGAAGCGGCGGGCCGATTCCATCTGGGGCGGAGCTAACGAGCCGAGGGCGTGTCATTCCCCGCCGGATATGCGCAGCCACTTACCGGACGTGAGGTCAGATGCGCCCCCAGCTTGGAAAGACAAGTCGCGACCTCCGAGCGCTGAGCGACCTCCCCGCATCTTTGGACCGGACCGGGTCGATTTTGCCCCTGAGCCAAGGTGCACCTTGAGCCATCGAATACCTGCCCCTCCTTGCCATCAATCCCCGTGTGAGTCAGTTTTGTCCCGTTTATCTGTGGTCTGTCGGGAATAAGATAAGTGTGTCTAAGTGCCTATCTTCCTATGCTGTCTCTCTCATCCCTGTAATCTAAACGTTCCGAACTAATATAACCTCCTCCGGAGGCCTTGAGAACTGTACCCCTGGTGTCGTGTCATTTAACCTAGCCGTTGTGTCCTTTCCTTCATTGATCAAGCGTAGCGCGACTCGGCCAACGTTCGAGTATAATCGGGTAACTTGTGCGAACACGGCGGCCATTCCGCTCGGCCCATCATAACATCTAAGTCGTGTCCGTAACAATATCTTCTTATATCTTCTTCTATCTATCTATCTATCTTCTTGTTCTTCTATATATCTTCTTCTACATTTATTATTTATTTATTATATTATATTATTTATGTGATTTCTATTGTTATATATTATTATATTATTATTATTTATTTTATAAATATAAAAGAAAGTTTTTGTTTGTTTGTTTGTTTGTTTGTTTGTCTGCACGTGCTAATCTCCTGAACGGTGAAAGATAGGAGGAAACCTCTGAAACAAAAAATGTCGGGATGGGCCCCGGGAAGGTTATAGGCTAGGTGGTGAGGCCGGTCGAGGCCGCCTCAGCCGGGCTGGGCCGATTTCACAATAAATCTTCTTCTTCTTTCAAAATGATTTTGAAGTACAACTTATGCACTTAATAGGAATATCTGACTGATTGCAACACATGCTTTCAAAATTCTCTCTCGCAGGGCCCGACAGAAGAAAGAACAAGGAATCGTTGAGCACGAACTGATACTGGGCTCGCGTCAGACCTATGTACAGAAGATTAAATTCATTCAAAAAGAACCCGGGCAACGCCGGGTGCATTCAGCTAGTATATATATATATATATATATATATATATATATATATATATATATATATATATATATATATATATATATATATATACATATATATATATATACTGTATGTATATATATATATATATATATATATATATATATATATATATATATAGTACATATTTTTTTATAATATATATATATATAGTACATATTTTTTATAATATAATATAATATATAAATAATGATGTATATATGGTTTAATATATATATTAAACTTTAATATATATATTATATATATATATTAAATATATATATATTATATATATATATATTAAAATTTAATATATATATTAAATATATATATATATATATATGTATATATATATATATATATATATATATACTGAAACGAAAAAGAAACTTACCACCTTTGAAACCTTTAAGTATCAACAATAACACTGCGTGTAGTAAATGTGTGAACTTATTTGTGGACAATAGTGTCCTCACTGTCAGACAAAACGGTCACGGATGGTCACTTGAACCTTCAATGGTCACTTCATAGCACAGCTGTTGAACAGCCGTTTTGACTGTCAGTGATTAGCCAAGGGGTACAGGATGATTTTAATGAGCTGCACGTGATGTCTTGATATTGGCTTTAAAAAGGCCAGTGCAAAATGGGCATTTCAATCAACATGCCACGATTGTCAAGGGATAAACGGCAGCGTGCCCTGGGCATGCTGCAAGGCGGACTGAGCTACTGTGAGGTGGCACGTCGCCTTGGCTGTTCACACCAGACGATATCGGCCCTGATGGACAGAGACACCCTCCACAACTCTGCAGATGACAGACCTCGATCAGGGAGGCCAAGAATCACCACTGAAGGCAGGACAGGCAGATGGTCCGAAGTCACCTGCGGGATCGATTCCGTCCAGCATCCCGCACTGCGGCAGAAACTCCGGGGCATGCAAACCACGGATCTCCAATGATACTGCACGAAGACGACTGCATGACTATGGTCTGACTACCAGAAGACCATACAGAGGCCCCGTGATGATGGCTGCCCATCGCCGCAACCGACTGAGATGGTGCCAGAAGCATCAGTGGTGGACCTTGGCGCAGTGGAACGAGGTCGCTTTCAGCGATGAGTCAAGGTTCTGTGTGGACAGTCCTGATGGGCGTGAGCGTGTCTGGAGAAGAACTGGCGAGCGATATGCCGATTGTTGCGAGCGTCAAGCCAACAGGTGGGGTGGCCCAAGTGTGATGGTGTGGGCCGCCATATCAGGCCGGTACAGGATGCCACTGGTGGTTGTGGATGGGAATCTTAACGCCCAGCTGTATGTGGATAACATCCTGCGACCTCATCTGCTGCCATTCCTGCTAGACCACCCAGAACTGAGAACCTTTCAGCATGACAACGCTCGTCCCCATGCTGCTCGCTTTACCACTGCATTTCTCCAAGGCGAGAACATCAACACAATGCAGTGGCCTGCGTTCTCCCCTGACCTGAATCCCAGAGAGCACCTGTGGGATGAGCTTGGGAGACGCGTAGTTGGCAGGGCCAGGACATGGGCAGAGCTGCTTCAGACATTGAGGACTGAGTGGGACAGAATCCAGCAGCAATCCATCCAAAGACTGGTAGGCAGTATACGCTGACGATGCACTGCCTGTATCTAAAACAATGGTGGCCACACACGCTATTGTAAGGGGACTGACATTGCACCCTGTGCTGTTCTGTACTGTAGAACAAACTGATGAGATGGTGTATCTTGGTCAAAAACTTGACATGTCATCAATAAAATGCCAATGTTTCAATTAGCAATTGTTGGTTTGTTTTATTTTGAACTGTTACAATTTTATTACATTTCAAACAAGTGATAAGTTTCTTTTGCGTTTTCGGTCTTTTTGAAGTTGGTCAAAATGGTCAAATTTTTTGGTCAAAATGCCAATTTTGCACTGGCCTTTTTAAAGCCAATATCAAGACATCACGTGCAGCTCATTAAAATCATCCCGTACCCCTTGGCTAATCACTGACAGTCAAAACGGCTGTTCAACAGCTGTGCTATGAAGTGACCATTGAAGGTTCAAGTGACCATCCGTGACCGTTTTGTCTGACAGTGAGGACACTATTGTCCACAAATAAGTTCACACATTTACTACACGCAGTGTTATTGTTGATATTTAAAGGTTTCAAAGGTGGTAAGTTTCTTTTGCGTTTCAGTATATATATATATACAGTATGTATATATATATATACAGTATATATATATATATATATATATATATATATATATATATATATATATATATATATATATATATATATATATATATATATATATATATATATATATATATATATATATATATATATATATATATATATACAATATATATATAATAATATATATAATATATTACATATATATATATATATATATATATATATATATATATATATATATATATATATATCATATCATATATATATATATATCATATATATATATCATATATATATATCATATATAATATATATATAATATAACGTATAATATATATATAATATAAAAATTTATATATAAATATAAATAAATATATATTTCATATATCTATATATATAAAACACAGTTTGTGTGTGTGTGTAATGTTACCGATAGACTCCGAAACGGAGAGGCTCACGTGCTTGATATTTGGCATAGACATGGCCATTGAGCCTGGGACGAACATGGCCGAGACCATATTAGACGAGATCCATATTTTTTATTCATATATACCTCAGCGCATTTCAGCGAAGTACCCGCTAATCTCAGCCGGTGCCAGAGCAGCTCCCTGACTCGCTCAGAGCGATCACGTGATGTTCCATTCCCGCCGCCAGACTGATTCGGTCAGAGCGATCACGTGATGTTCCATCCTGTCACACATCACACGTTTGCACGTAATTCAGAGCGAAAAGCGATTGCGTTTTTTCACCTTTTATGCGATCGTGTTTTGTGTCGATTTTGTGCGATATGAATTAAATGCCTTTGAAACAGCTGTGAAACGTCTTTCCACAACCCTTCCGTAACCGATTGGAGCAGTTTATTGCCGCACAAAATGGCATTTTAACAGTTGTCTGGCTTTTAAAATCTGGGACACGTTCAAAACAAACGAGATCCGCGAAGCGAGTTGGTCGAGTCGTGCTGACCAAGATGGCGACACGGCGGCTTCAGTTTTCACAGAGTATGAGCGTTCTATATATTTTCAATTCAGTGCGCCCGACTCGCTCACGTACTTGACTTGTGGCATAGACATGACCATTGGGCCTTCACGGTGTAATTTGTGCGAGGCTTTTGTCCGAGTGAGCTTGAGTCGAAAGGGCAAATGTACGGGTTGGGAATGTATGGGTCTCCTTCCCCCGCCCGGCAACGCCGGTACTTGAGGGCATGGGTCACAGGATCAGTGAGTCTCCAAAATCCGCTTCGTGCTGTTGCGAAGATGCAGGACGATGTCGCGATTGTTGTGCTGCTTTCCGACCATGAGAACTGCAACGTCATTGTTGACTGGCCCTCCCCTTCCCTCCCCCTTCCCCCTCCCCCCTCCGTCCTCCCCCTCCCTTCTCCCTCCACCCTACCCCCTCCCCCCTCCACCCTACCCCTCCCCTTCTCCCCTCCCCCTCCCCCTACCCCTCCCCTTCCCCTCCCCTCCCCCCTCCCCCCCTCCCCCTCCCATCCCTCACCCTCCCCCTCCCCACCCCCCCTCTTCTCCGCTCTCCCTCTCCCCCTCCCCCTCTTCTCCCCTCTCCCCCTCCCCCTCTTCTCCCCTCCCCCCCGTTCCCCTCCCCTCCCCCCTCCCCTCCCCTCCCCCGCCCGGCAATGCCGGGTACTTCTGCAAGTATTATATACAGTCATCTGAAAAAGTAAGTACACCCCATGTAAAGTTTTGACTTTTTCAACATATTTCAACATACAGCTATTTGATCTTCATTTCAACAATATTGATAGATAAAGGTGATATAATATAACAAATATCATGAAACATTTGCATTTTGTAGTCCATTGTATAATTTAAATAAACATAAATGCAAATTTTGCATGTGGAAAAAGTAAGTACACCCCTACATTTATCACTGCTTCAAATACGTAAAATTAGAATCAGGTGCACCAGCTCAGGTGCAAATGATTAGAACATCGTTGGAGAGGATCTTGGAGGAACCTGTCTTATTTAAACCTCAGACATTTAGTTTGGTTTGCTCTTTGTTGTTGAAGTGTGCAGCGTCACCATGCCTAGATCAAAAGAGCTCTCTGAGGCCTTCAGAAAGAAGGTTATAGATGCCTACGAGTCTGGGAAGGGATTTATAAAGATCTCCAAACAATTTGAAATCAATCATTCGACTGTCCGGAAGATCATCTGCAAGTGGAGAAGATTCCAAACAACTGCCAACTTGTTCAGGCCAGGCCGCCCCAGCAAGTTCAGCCCGAGAGCAGACCGCAAGATGCTGAAAGAAGTCTCTAAGAACCCCCAGAATGTCATCACGGGACCTACAGGTAGCTCTTGCCACTGTTGATGTCAAAGTGCACGAGTCTACCATTAGAAAGAAACTGCACAAATTTGATCTACATGGGAGGTGTGCCAGGAGGAAACCTTTGCTGGCCTGAAAGAACATCAGGGCAAGACTAAAGTTTGCCAATGAACACCGAGGCAAAGACCAGCACTTCTGGAACAATGTGCTCTGGACAGATGAGTCAAAGGTAGAGCTATTTGGTCACAGTACCAAAAGACATGTTTGGCTTAAACCAAAGACAGCATTTGACCACAAGAACCTGATACCAACTGTAAAGCATGGTGGTGGAAATATTATGGTTTGGGGCAGCTTTGCTGCATCAGAGCCTGGGCAGCTCACCATCATAGAATCCACTATGAATTCTTCATTGAACCAGAGGGTGCTTGAGGATAATGTGAGGCCATCTGTCGGAAAGTTGAAGCTCAACCGAAGGTAGACCTTGCAACATGACAATGACCCTAAACATACCAGTAAATCCAACAAGGAATGGCTGAATAGAAAGAAATGGAGGGTTCTGGAATGGCCAAGTCAAAGCCCGGATCTAAATTCCATCGAGATGTTGTGGGGGGATTTGCAACGAGCTGTGCATGCAAGAAACCCCTCAAACATCGCTCAGCTGAAAGAATTCTGCATGGCGGAGTGGGCAAACATTTCTCCCAGTCGATGTCAGAGACTGGTAGACAGTTATAAGAAACGCCTACTTGAGGTTGTTTCTGCCAATGGGGGCAATACCCCCTATTCGAGCCAAGGGTGTACTTACTTTTTCCACATGCGAAATTTGCATTTATGTTTATTTAAATTATACAATGGACTACAAAATGTAAATGTTTCATGATATTTATTATATTATATCACCTTTATCTGTCAATATTGTTGAAATGAAGATTAAATAGCTGTATGTTGAAATATGTAGAAAAATTCAAAACTTTACATGGGGTGTACTTACTTTTTCACGTGACTGTATATATATAATATATATATATATAATAATATGTATAATATATATCTATATATATATATAAATTGTTTTTTTTTTTTGTTTTTTTAAATAATATATAAATAAATATATATTTAATATAATAATAATAATAATAATAATATATAATATATATTATATAATATTATATATTATATAATATTGTTACGGATCGCGGTTAGATGTTATTTCGACCGAGCGGTGGTGTATTACCGCGACCTAACAGTTATTCCCCGACTAGACCCCGATTCCACCCAGACGTTGACCAAATCGCGCTATGCTAAATCAATGATGGAAAGGACACAACGACTGGGATAGATGAAACGACGCAAGGGGTACAGTTCTCAAGACCTCCGGAGGAGGATATAATTACAGTGGTGGAGAAAAGGGGTAGATTACAAGGTAGTGAGGTAAAGACACAGAAGAGATAGGCACTTAATTACAGTCTTATCTTAGCCCAGACAGACCACAGACAAACGGAACAAGGCTGACTTACACAGGGATTGATGGCAGGGAAGGACAGGTAGTTCGATAGCACAAGGTGCACCTTGGCTCGGGGACAGGATCAAGCACGGTCCAAGAGATGCAGGGAGGCCTCACAGCGCTCGGAGGGTACGTCTTACTTGCTCCAAGCTCAGCGCGCATCTGACGTCACCTCCCTCTTCCTGCGCATGCTCAGCGGGGAGTGACACGCCCTCGGCTGGTTGGCTCCGCCCCAGATGGGACCGGTCCGCCGCTTCCATTGGGTGCGGGGGTTACCGGGCTCCGCCCTTGACGAGGAGCTGACAGGGAGCCCCTATTTGGTAACCCCGTCGAGCACATGTTCGATGGCGGCTCGCTGGGAAGGCCTCATGCCCTCCCAACACCCCCTACCAACCAAGCCGGAGTGAGGACGCGCACTCCCTGTGCACGCCGCCGCCGTTGCTGTTGTTGTTGTTGTTGTTGTTGTTGCTGAACCGTGAGGAAGAGCTGCGGGGAGGTATTGGGAGGTCCTAAACTTCCTAACGGTGCCATACAATCACATTCTGGTGCAACGAAGGGTCAGAATTAATGGAAACGAGTCCTTAACTGACATAGACTAAGAATAACTAGCAAGATGTCCTATAGTTGTCTTACATGAGATGCGGTGAACCTGGGCACGACATTTAATGGGGGAAATAGGGGGAGGTCGGGTCTACAGAGTGTTGTTTACAGAAAATGGGACTAGGGAATGGGGGATTGGGGATAGTTGGGAAGTATTGAGGAAATAGGGGAATATTTACAAGCGGATATGGATGGATGCAAATCCCATATCCGCAACAATATATAATATATAATATATATAATATAATATAATATATGATATAATATATAAATAAATATATATAATTATTTATTATTAGGTGTAATAGGTCGAAGATGAGAAGGGTCTAAATAGGAGCGAAGAGTGAATTCGCAACCACCCACGTTCCACCACCTTTCTCTGTACACCTCGGAATTTATGAGGACGTCGTGCCCTCATCATCCATCACTTGTGCTCCGGATTTATTATAAACCAACTTTGTGCTTTTAAGAAATTCTGTCAACAAAATGAAGTGGAGAAGAGTGATTGTTGCTGTAGTCTCGCCCCTCTCCCCACCACACTCCTCTAATTATGTAATGTGGAATGGTTGAAGCTTGTGATGTATTAAACATAAAAAGTTAATAAACACTGCTTACGAAAACAGTACAGAAGGTCGATCCAGCACCCGAGCTGTGTGTTTCTCATGGCCCTGGAAAGGAAACGCATGCGGCTTGCAGGAGAGGTCATCGACATTGGCCATCCGAAGGACTATCTGAGTACTGCATGGTAACCGCAAGGCTGTGTCACAGATGGGACAAGAGAAGGTGGCTGTATGTACGCAATGGATAGAATCACTTTCGGTTTGTCCAGGGAGGGAGACCAGGCCCATGCTCTGGCACAACAACATGGAGTGAGGGATGAATAGCATTTAGAAACACATCAAGTGTACATACCTGCTTGCCCTGATACACATTGGGGGTCTTCTCTGATCATTATAGATTCGATACCATTTAACCCTAACCCAAGTTATTCGACTCGGTGTCGCTCGAGTATCCCCTGTGTTACCAGCGCGGGTCCGCATTGCAATTGAGTGTACGACTCGCCAGATTCTCCGACGAATAGAACTTTAATCTCCTTAATGTCGTCCTGTAATCGATGCTGAATATCGCACACGTTCTATCCCTGACAGCACCCCCTCAGATATAACTAAAAACCATAATGTCACACCTGTCACACCTTGTCACGCCATCAACGAGAGTTTTATACACCTTTGAGTCTCTACATACCTGTTTTGAATCTCTTTAATTCAATTTTAAGCACGGGCATCCTCTGTCGTGCAAGCTCTTTCCTTGGCCAGTCTGAAGTCTTGTCAACCTACAAGGCCTTCATTCACAGTTTGATGGAGTACTGCGCTCTCCTCTTTGGGCTGGTGCCCCTGCCTCACACGGTGTCGAGTTGCTACTTTTTCTTATTCATACATTTATCAAGCGGTGGCAGTGCATATAACACACACACACACACACACACACACACACACACATACGGGCAGATCAGATGCTTCTCCTTTTACCAATAGATATCACTCACTCACTCACCGCAGGCAGGTAGGTGGTCTTTCTGTCTTCTACCGACTTCTCTCCGGCCTAGCGCCCCCAGCCCTGTCTGTGCTCTGTCCCCCAAATATTCCTACAGGTCGCACAAGATCTGCTTTCAACCCTCTTATGGTTAAACTGCCAAAATAAACACTCTCTGCTCACCTTCACTCCTTCATTCCTCTTTACTTCCGCGTCTGGAACAAACTCCCTCACTCTCTTCAATCCCACTCCTCCCTCCAGGTCTTTAAAACAACTGTTCACCACCATCTCTTATCTTCCCCCTTCCAAAACCTTGATCTTTTCTACCCCCGCTAATTTCACCCCAAATCCACTTTTCTGAAATACCGAATTCTTTCCTGGAAGTCCTAGCAGT
This sequence comes from Myxine glutinosa, assembly GCF_964187855.1. Taxonomy (NCBI): domain Eukaryota; kingdom Metazoa; phylum Chordata; class Myxini; order Myxiniformes; family Myxinidae; genus Myxine; species Myxine glutinosa. The sequence goes on along the minus strand of NC_136273.1, from coordinate 88,998,675 downwards.
TTCCATGTCGTTTTTTTTTAAATCTCTCCTACCCCCCTCCCCCCCTTCCCACGCCTCCTCCCCCCAAGCCCTCTCCCTCCCTCAGATCTCCCGATGTCCCTGCTCTCAAATGTTGTACTTGCGTGCTTCCCCCTCTCTCCCCATCTTGTCTCTCGCTCCCTTTATTTCGTCTTATGTGTCCGTTTTTTTTTTTTGTCATTAATGTTAGCTCTTACACGAACCTCGATCTTGTATTCCAAAAAAAAATAATTGATGCAAAAATCCTTTATCATTTATTTTGTGGCTTTGGAACCAAACAAAAAAAAAGATATATTTAGAATGGCCTTCACAGCCTAAATAGCTCCCAGTCTCACCCCTCCTACTTATCCAAAACATAATTAATAGTAAACATCATCATTTCAATGTCACGCTATGCATTCACAAGCCTCAAATATGACCTTCCCGTTAATATTAAGGAGCAACCAAACCAGATATGGTTTCTCCCTCTGGGAAGTCTGCCTGAAGGTTGGTAATGACGGCATTGTGTTTCCAATAGCACACTCCCATTAAATATATCCCCATGCCGGCCATGTGTACGGGAGGTGATCCCACAAAGTTCAAAGTCCACTCACTAGCAGCAGCGGTCAATGGTTTAGGTAGAGCGCGCCCCTCGAAGAAACCTTTGGGTCTTGTCCCTGCTCTCAAATATAGGAATTTCCCCAGGAATTTGTAGTAGGGGAGCTGCAAGTCATCAGCTTTCTGGGAAAGTTTAGAAAGTTATCCAACTATTTTGTTGTGTAGAGGTGCACCACTTTCTCGCAGGTATTTTTCCAAGTATTTTCGGCTTCTTTTAGAAGCTTTGTGAGCTATTTTAGGTACCAATCCTTATCTCGCACACACAATCTATATCTATATAATTATAAAATTGAAATCTTGCGTGTTTGTATGTAACATTCGATCGGTCCGGGGGCGTGGCTTACCCCTTTGAGAGAGTAGTAATATCCACCATTTTATTAACTCGCATAGCTTTGAGGCCTGTTTTGTAGGCCTGTGGTGTCTTGCTCTCTCTCTCAGTTTTATTTCAAATCAAATTCGATATATCATTTCGTTTTTCACAGTCGCTAACATAGTTTTAGACTCGGTTGAAAAAAAACGGGAAGAAAATCCGATGAAAGTTTCCGTTTATAGAACGAAATGAATTCTGAAAGGCTTGTATCTTCAAGGCCATTGAGTCTGTTTCACGCCTTTATCTTCAATCTAAGTCGCCATCTGATTTCATTTTTATCGATGGTTTTAGACTCGGTAAAGGAAATAATTGAGAACATTCACGCACACACGGGAAATTGCAGAGATATATTTTAAAAATCGCGCCACGTTGATATACGAAAATACACCGCCTAAAATAACAGGCATACAGTATATATCTTCGTCATTTCATTCAACATTATTACCCGGAAGTAAAATATGTTTCAGGAAATTACCGAGAGATATTTCTTCGATTTTTTTTATTATTTATATGCGCATACACTTTAAATAGGTTTATTTGAAATCTTTAATTTTCACAATGTAATTTATTTGTCATTTGATGATCGGCAAAACCATAGCACAAACACAATACTATTTGCAGGAAGAATGTCGTATCAACCCTCCGACGGCGCTACGGACGCGGACAACGAATCACACCTCACGTCTATGGACGCGAATAGCAACATCCGCACGAATCAGTCATCAATGATTTTCATTGACGCGCCTGGAGGCACAGGGAAGACGTTTCTTATTAACCTGATTCTCTCTAAAGTGAGAGCGAGTGGAGAAGTTGCCCCCTGCGGTGGCCTCATCTGGCATAGCTGCTACCCTCATGCCTGGTGGAAGAACAGCGCACTCAAGGTTCCAAATCCCTCTGACACCGAGGGAAGATGGCGTATGCAACATCGATAAAAATTCCACTATCGCAGACCTCTTTCGAGTACAAAACCCATCGTGTGGGATGAGTGTCCTATGATCAGGAGAGAGATTTTCGAGGCTGTGGATCGCACGTTGCGTGATGTATGTGACAAAGACGAGCCTTTTGGAGGGATCTTGACGATATGCTGTGGTGATTTCCGTCAACGTGATCGGAGATAAGGGCCGAAATCACGTGTCACAGGTAAGTGATTTAGAACGCTGGAGAGGTGAGCCTTATGGCTTGCTGGCCCAAATAATCTCCCTGATGATGTCCAGCGTTCGCTTTAGTTCTATTCTCATATCTATTCAAACTGACATTGACCCAACGGGTCATGGGTCGTCTAGGGGTAGCATCATCATCATCATTGGCTGAGGGGTCACATCATTGGCTGAGGGGTCACATCATTGGCTGCAGGGTGGCATCATTGGCTGAGGGGTCTTCTCCTCACTGCTCATTACTAAAAACTGCTCTTCTATGTGAGGATTGATAAATAAAAGCAATTAGAACCAGTAAATTTAGTTTTATATGGCATTTTGCCTCTCTATTAGAAAGTGTGAGAAAATTATATATCTTCACCATAGGTTGACCTTTGACCCCCACTGTAACCATGGTAACCCCTTAATTATATATTAAATAACATTGACCCAACGGGTCATGGGTCGTCTAGTATACTTTATGTTTCACCGAGCACAACGTTTCCTGTGTATGCGCACAGAGCATTCTGGGGCAGAATATATTATTTCGAAAGTCTCGTATTCAAAACACCAGAAATAATGTCACATGTGAATGATAAATTAAAATTGAAAAAAAATGTCCAGGATTCACGAGTTGTCGGATGTTCCTTTCGCTCGTGACCGCCACACAAATGTTATCAAAATCTTCTGAGAATAATCTTCTGCAATTATTATCCTTCATTATAGATCCGTACATCTATCTATAATTCCAGTAATCTCTGTTTGTTTGTACGTTTGTACGTTTGTTTGTCTGTGACCGCTGTTTCTCGACAACCACGGGTCCGATATACTTTTAACTTGCCAGGTATATTGCTGGGGACCCGAGGATGTGCCTTTTCAAGGTTTCATATTAATCGGACAATTACTTACCGAGCTATGTCCAAAAAACGATTCAACCAATCAGAGAGCAGCGAACTATCGCGTGTGCCGAACGTGGCGGGCACACTCTGCCTCGGATGGCACATTTGAGAGCGTATTCATTTATTTCACGTTTGCAAACTATGTTGGCGTTAAACTATGTTTTAAAACTAATAAAAACGAATTTGCGATTCATTCGCTTTCCTGCGCGTTTGTGCACGCGATGGCGATTTCTTTACCAAACTCCGGAAGCCGTTCGCTTTGGACCAAACCATTTCATGTAAATAGAGGGGGGGGATATAATTTTAGATATAGATATAGTACGGGCAATGCCCTAGTCCTATTAATGTACACAACACACACATACATATATTTACTTACTTATTTAGCTCGTCCTGCAGGATTGGTCAAGCTCATGCTTACTAGTCTGCTTGAGTGTATCTCCTGCCAAGAGCATCCAGTCCAGCAGAGTGGTATCTCGATGGGACGGTTTTAACGCACTCAATGCTGGTTTGTCATTTGGAGCAAACACCAATCAAGAAAAGAAGTGAACAAATGACGATCAGAAAATATTTTTGTTGTTGTTGTTGCCTTGTTGCTGTTATATTTGTTTTAACCATCTACATGAGGTTATCAATATTTATAGCTGCAGAATGCCTTCTTTCAGTTGAGTGGAATTCAAACGCTCAAGATTGAAAAACTATACTGGGATTTGGACTCAACCTGACACGGCTGGACCATGTAAGGAGATCCGAAGCTCGAGCCAAGCTGCTCCTCTTGCATCATGGTGTTTGCCCCGGTCCTTGTTTACTCCGATCTTATCGATAACCGCCATTGGCTTTTCTCCGAGCGCATAAATATTTTAACTGCGTTTCCTTTCGGCAAAGCTCGCCTGATAAGCACGTTGAACTTGGGCTTTATAGGTGGTCCTGACTCTACCGTGAACCGGTGGACCAAAATGAGAGGATCGTCTCCGTTTGGAGGGAAAATGCTTGGAAATCCACATCCACACCCTCGGTGGAAGAGTCGCATTCTCAAGTAATGAGCTGGGGTGGTACGCCCCACATCGCCACCGAAAAAACCTGGACTGATCATTATATATGTAATATATATTATACTGTATCCTAAGTGCAGACATCTAGCACCATAAAAATCACAGTCAGTTTGTATTTTTGTACAGATGTCTGTCCCCCTTCATAAGTGTAGGTTTTAAAGGCCAACCATCTAACACAAACATCTCTTCACTATGGTTTATTTTTGAGAATAAAACAAACTCGAAAAACATTTGCCATAAAAGAGTAATTATATCTCTTCTATTGGAATTGTAGACGGTGGCTTGCAAACCGAGCCTCAAGGGCGGTGTACAGAAAGTTTGTTTTTTTTAAATAATAATAAATACAAGGCACAGGGAGGTGAAATTTGCTGCACATGATGTGCAATGTGCACAAAGTAAAACGAGTGTTCATTTACATCCCTATGATGTCTAATAAATAAAGAAGATATAAGCACACCTGATACTAGGCCAAGGCTTCAGACTTTCGCACGGTCACGAGGCTGCACCGTCGAATAAACTGTTCCAACCTGTCATGTTTGATGGGATTTTTGCTCGTAATAAATGAAAGCTTTAAATATTCGATGATGTGGATTGTGAGACAGATTTGCATTCAAGAGCACGAGGTTACAATGATACACAAGCTAAAAGACGAACTAAAAATAAATTCACCTTACTATAATTACTATAATACATAACTATAATACAATACAATACTATAATACATTATAATATAATACAATATATAATATACAATACTATAATACTATAATATAATACAATACAATACAATACTAATACAATATTAATACTAATACAATACTAATACAATAATATACAATACTAATACTAATTACTAACTAATATTAATCTATATAATAATAGCGTAAGGACTCGACTTTGTTATCCCTTTTACGCCGCACCCAGTGACCCGATGCCCACGGCACTAATGAATTTACGATCTACGAACTGCGCTCTTTGTTTATCACGTACAGCCATACTCGAAAAATCTGAATTAGCCGACGTTGGGGCCCAAAAGCATCCGATTAACTGCCGATACGACGCCATCTTACGATGCCATCGTATTGGCGTCTGCTGGGCGAAGGCGAAGCAAGCCGTCCGCTGATTGGACAGGCGAAGGCGAAAGCAAGCCGTCCACTGAGTGGACAATCCTGAGCATGCATTTGTGCTGGTGTCGGCGATCGTTGTTCATATACGCACTCTTCATTCGCATCTTTCTTCCTAACTCTTACTCGGACAAGCAAATCCCCTATGCCATCCATAATGGTACACTCTATCCATACACCACATCCTCCCTTCCGTGGATGTTCCACGGGTTTCGGCTAGTACTAATACTAATATTACTAATACTAATACTAATACTAATAATACTAATATTATTAATATTACTAATACTAATATTAATTACTTATACTAATTAATACTAATACAATACTAATACAATATTAATATATCATACAATACTATATATAATATAATACATTACTATAATACATAATTACTATAATTAGTTGCATCTTACTATAATTCACCAAATGTCCGTCCGTCTATCTGTCTGTCCGTTCGAAGGTTCCGTAAAAACTGCTGAACCCATCGCAACGATATTTTGGGTGGGTAATCCTGGGATCTCCAGGAGTAAAATAGGCTATTTAGTTTTCCCAATTTCAGTTTTGTCTCCAGCATTCTCAGGTTTGGTCTCCCACATAACATTCGCGTTCGCATAACGTTCATTGTGACGATGTTTTCATTGTGACGATGTTGTTTTCCCAGGTGCTGCACAAACGGCTGCACCGATCGCTGCATGGCTGCATCGATCGAACTCGGTGACCTCGGACAAAGACCTTTTATAAGGACACGGGTTGAATCCCTGCTTGAGAGAATTCCAACCCCCTCGCTCCCCGCCATCACGGCCGTCTCTCCAACTCACAATCCCACGAGATATGCGGAAAGGACGACCCAAAACCAATATAAACATCATTAAACATCATTCGTATATAAACATCATTAAAAGTAAATAATGACCTCGGCCAAAGTTCAAACGACGTTTAATCGCTACATGTGAGAATTCCACATAGCTATTGGGGCGGTGAATACGCTAACAGATCGCTGTCTCCATCGAAGGCCGTAACACCTATCGGCTCAAAATCCTTTTAACTGTTGATTTGGTACAGTTACACGTATCGGGAATTTGGTACACGTATCGGGAATTTGGTACACGTATCGGGAGTACATGCGACATAGCGATTGTGAATGTGACAGCTCTGAGGCGTCTTTCGCTTGGCATCGCAGTGACGGCGAGCACCAACATGGCGGCTCTAAGATTAAAATCTGGCTTCAAGCCCCCTCACCACCCAAAGCCCTCAACCAGACATATTAACACGCTCCACCCCCTTCATTCCCGTTCTTCAAAGCAAAGCGGTAAAAATTGTTGTATTGTAGTGGTTACCAAGGTAACCACTACAGTATCGTCATTATATATGACGAGGAACGGTACCCGCCCTAAGGGCGGGGCTTCAATTTGGAGGCGCGATTTATTTTAACATCCGTTAAATATCACACGCAAATCATCAAAATCTAAACAGTATTTTTAGAATTTCAATTTTAAAAAACCACATCACTGTGATTTGCTGATTTGCGTGTGATATGATTTATAAACGGATGTTTATATGAATCGTTTAAAATAAAAAAAGCCTTCAATTTCTGACATTTTGCCTTTTCATTTGGGCCTCCCAATTGAAGACCCGCCCATAGGGCGGGTACCGTTGCTAGTAATTCATAATTAACTTAATAAAAACAATGACCAAAAAAAAGGCAAGTCGTGTGACCCAAAATGCAATATCATATGCAATATTTCAAGTTTGCTATCATTACTACAATCACTTAGTAATTAACAAATTGCTAATTACTATGACTACTTAATAATTAGCAATAGTTAAAACACATCAACACAGCACATCATCGATCAGAGACATAGATGTAGGAATCACTTGTAATTATTTCCTTTCTAATGTGCAAAGTACAGTCTTCATCTACTCTTTTAAAAGTCCATTGTGCTTGCATTGTGTAAGCAGCTAAATAACTCAAGTAAATCAATAATTTGTGAATAGAATGAGCTACTTATTGAAAAGTTTACAGATATAGTAATTTTTAATGTAAATACGGCAAAAGTTATAAAATACGAGGCGGTAGAGGCTCGTGTTAGCATTGCCTAGCAACCAGTTTGAGTGTAAGCTCATTCCACGGCCGCTACTTAAAGTGAACTGAAAGCTTGGCACGCTCAGACGAATACATAAATTGTTACCATGGCAATATTCTGCAAAGCATTCCAAGTCTTTCTCTATTGTCTTGAGTCACGTGCTTGCATTGAGCAGACCGAGGCTGCATCGGCCGACTTTTATTCGTGGATATTTTCATTTATGGAAATTTCCTGACTGTTTTGTAATTTTCCTGGGATATTGGCTTCGAGTTGCATCATTGTGTGAACTTTCAGCTCTCTATGCCACCTAGAAGGGGCCGAGCATTTATATCAGTGAGTGAGTGAGTGATTGCTTAGAAAGATCTTTATAATATAAAGATCTTAACTAACATATTATGTTATGATCTAACATCTGTCAATCTAACATATTAAAGATCTAACTTATTAAACATAACATAACATAACATATTAAAGTAAAGATCTAACATATTATGTTACATATATACACTGCACAACATTCCACGACCGCTGCTTAAAGTGAACTGAAAGCTTGGCACGCTCAGACGAATACATAAATTGTTACCATAGCAATATTCTGCAAAGCATTCCAAATCTTTCTCCATTGTCTTGGGTCACGTGCCCGCATTGAGCAGACCGAGGCTGCATCGGCCGACTTTTATTCGTGGATATTTTCATTTACGGAAATTTCCTGACTGTTTTGTCATTTTCCTGGGATATTGGCTTTGAGTTGCATCATTGTGTGACATTTCAGCTTTCTACGAAACCTAGAAGGCACCGATCATTTATATCAGTGAATGAGTGAGTGATTGCTTAGAAAGATCTTTATATGTTAGATATACACTGCACATCATTCCACGGCCGCTGCTTATAGTGAACTGAAAGCTTGGCATGCTCAGACGAATACATCAATTGTTACCATGGCATTATTCTGCAAAGCATTCCAATTCTTTTTCCATTGTCTTGGGTTATGTGCCCGCATTGAGCAGACCGAGGCTGCATCGGCCGACTTTTATTCGTGGATCACAGATAAATTTTCATTTACGGAAATTTCCTGGCAGTTTTGTCATTTTCCTGGGATATTGGCTTCGGGTTGCTGCATTATGCGAAATTTCAGCTTTCTACCTCACTCATAGGTACTTCTTCTTCTTCTGTGTGGTCCGATTGTCAGCCATTCAAGATGTATAAGCAGATGAATGGCAAGTCATGTGACCTCCATGCGGTCCATCCTGGGAACGCCTTTGATGGCTGAAAATTATGTTTAAAATATCATTTGAATTACACATCTCGCGCTAGCACCTGCAGGTAAAATGTGGCCGGTAAGCAGAACTGAGTCACTGGAAACGCACACACAACGCATGCGCAAAATGCCTCATTCGCATTCATACATCATTTTGAAAGCTGCGTATTGAGTTATACACATGAACACTGTAGCGTAGACTGCAGAACACAGTTCACGTTGTTGGAACTTCCAAAAACCTCCAGTTTAGTGGTACTTGGATAAAATATTACACCATTTTACTCCACCTCAACCAATCAAATTCGCTACTCGCACTCTCAGCGTTGTGGAATATCGAGATTCAGACAAAATATGAGGAAGTGGTCTTGGGACTAACTGTGCAAATTAGTCAAACCCGAGCAACAAATTCCAAGAGCATGACGCAACCACATGAGCAAACACTCCGGACAAACTATCTCAGGAGTTGTTTGAAATCGATGAAAACTTCAGTGTCATGTGACGTCTGCGCCTCCTGCTGCGTGGCAAACGTCACGACAACCGAACAAATTGACCCCGCCATAGGGGTTAAAATAATTTAATAAAGACCTGCTGAGTTCGATCGAGTCTCGTGACACGACCCTCTCTTTCACACTTGTAATGCGCATGCGCGACTCCCAGGCGTTCGGATAACACACGTGAGTCGTTCTTTTGCCATCGAATGAGCAGATATTTATACCGATAGTAAATCTATTGGAAGACTGTAGCTGAGTAGAGGAACAATCAGTTAGCGCTTCGCTGTGATCATACAATCATATAGTTACAGATCATACAGGTAGCGCTTCGCTGTGATCATAATTTCAAATGCCTGAGCTTGTTCCGATGCGGTTTACAGTTTAATACACGATGAAATTAACTTTCCAAAACTTAAGTACGTACTGTGTATTGCCGCAAATAACTATATCTATAGATATATATATATATATATATATATATATATATATATATATATATATATATATATACATATATATATTGTTGCGGATTTCAACGCCGGCCTTCTCCCCTTACCAAGGGGGGATTAGTCCCCTTGTCTTTGACTGACCGACGGGACCCGGGACCTATGACGTCCTTCCCGGACAGCGCGAAGTAGGGTCGTAGGACTAATCACTAATACCTAATTACTCGCGCTGCCCAGAAACAAGGAAATAAGCCCCGCCCGAATCACGGGTGTTGGTGGATACGCCGAGCGGTAGCGAACCCGTGACCCGAGCCGTTAGCAATTACTAGACCCCGATCCAAGCGGTTCTTATTCGTGCCACGCTTACCCAATGATGGAAATCACAGAAACGGTCGAATTGGAAGAAAGGAATAACAAGTATTATTTACACGATGTACAATGATTCAGCAGAAGAAGACACAGTGCAGTCTTTAAGCAGTCTTATACTTATTCCCTGGACAAACGGGCCCGTTCACACTCAGACACACTCACACGGGGTTTGCAGACGAGCAGGTCAGCACGTCCAGGGATGGCGTCCGGGCAGCTCTTCCTCCGGTCCCCAGCTCGCACCGCGAAGTAGATGAATGCAGCAGCCAGGAGCTCTCCGTGTGTCGTTGGCACGCACGGGATAATTACGGGGTGAACGGTAGGGCTGGCGGTTAATCACTCGCGTGGCTGCGTATGTAATAAGCGAATAGGCGCAAACAATGCGCTTCTCAATTCCTTCAAGTCCTCCGGCAAATCCTTTCATACGAGTGCTCAGAGTCCTCTCCCTTCTCAACTCCTTTTAAGGGCAGTCCTCATCAAGTCCTCATCAGTCCTCTCAAGGGCTTTGTGCGAAGGCTTATAAAGCCCTGCCCAGCGAACTCTCTGGAACTTGCTAGACGCGCCCTTACCACGCCCTATCACGCCATGCCCACAGAGCCCTGGTTGGCTGGCGGCCCTTACCGTCACCGCCTCTGACGTGCTCCTTCATGCCGCCACACCCCGACCCCGCGCTCCTCCCTCTTTTCAGGCCTACCTCGTGTCATTTGACTAGTTCGAGTAAACAAAGGGCAGCTAATGCTGCTGGCTGCCAAAGCGTAACACACGGAGGGATCAGCCAAAATGTGGCGCGGGATCGATATGCCCATCAGTGGAATTAGAAGGTGGCCGCAAAATGAAAAGGACCTAAGCTCATTTCTTCACACAACGCAGATATTACTAGGGAAATGGCCTACTCTTACACATACTATGATATAACTAATACTCTAAGTGGGCCTACGTGTTGCTTGTGGACTAATTATGGGGGGGGGGGGCAAACCTTTAACCTTTAATGATGTCATATATACAAATCCCAAAACCGTATCAAGATTTTTTTTTTTTTTTTTTTTTTTTTACATTAAAAATAATTAATATGTGATTTAATTTTCCACAAATTAACAGTATAATGAAAAAGTGTAGTTTTGCATTTTTTATAACTTGACATTTGCATGTATTGCCCCATGACCCGATCCATGTACAATATCAACGAGCAAGTACATGTTTAAATCCCATGGATCATGATATAGGGGACCCAGTACAGGCTTAATCCCATGGATCATGATATAGGGGACCTAGTACATGTTTAAATCCCATGAATCATGATATAGATAGAGGATCCAGTACAGGCTTAATCCCAAGGATCATGCTATAGGGGACCAGTACATGTTTAAATCCCATGAATCATGATATAGAGGATCCAGTACAGGCTTAATTCCATGGATCATGATATAGGGGACCCAGCACATGTTTAAATCCCACGAATCATGATATAGAGGATCCAGTACAGGCTTAATTCCATGGATCATGATATAGGGGACTCAGTACATGTTTAAATCCCATGAATCATGATAGAGAGGATCCAGTACATGTTTAAATCCTATGAATCATGATAGAGAGGACCCAGTACATGTTTAAATCCCATGAATCATGATAGAGAGGAACTAGTACAGGTTTAAAGTCCATGCATACCATCGGTGTTGTTTGTTCGTTGTCTAGAAATGTTCTTGGATTTCATGTTAAAGTACAATTATGCATTTGTAGACAAAGTAATTAGTGTTAGACAAAGTACAATGATGTCTACAAATGTCCCTGTAATCCGTGTTAACGTGTACAATGATGTCTATATGCTATAAACATCTCTGTTGTGGCTGTGATTTGTATCCAAGCTCTTCCATACATACATCTTAGTTCCATGTAAAAAAAACAATAATATTCAAGACCCGAAACCAGGCTCAGAGCAGTTTGAGACTCACATGGAGGGCGAGGTTCAAATGACCCAAATCAAGTTGGTGACTCCGGTCATGTGAATACCCGAGTTCTCAGACCGAATCGGCCACCATTCAAGTCTCATCGAGGAACACTTGTGTTCCGGAAGAGATTTGGTCCAAAATCCACTCGGATTAATGGTCAAAGTACTTGCAGCAGCTATGGATCTGAAGCCTGCGGATTTGGTCACGAACGGCCTCGATGTGGAAATGTTTCACAGGTTGGCGAAATTGTGTAATGACGTCACGAAGTTGGCTTTGTCCACGCAACAACGTTACTATGACGTCAGTAATCTGCGCTGGTTGTTCCGTAACCCTTCCGCTCAAACCAAAAGGTGTCGGAGAACGTTTCCCACCGTTTCCCACGTGTCCGTCGTGACTCGTTTTGTACGAGCGTGGGAATGGAGATTTAAATCGGGTCCACGGATATAACATGTACATACCGATAGAGCATCAAGCTTTTGAAATTGCAAAATAATCTTATTATTTAAACCTCATAGCTCAATATAATATGAAACAGTCATCCAAAATGACATCATCGACTTGTCGAGTTGGGTGAAGGATTTATTATAAAAAGGATGTAAATGCGTTCATTCGCAATTCAGTTCTGCGTTCCAAATTCCCATTGGCAGGTTTCTGTTTCAATGGTTTTACAATTTTAAATATTGTACAAGTTCGGTGTGCACGAGCACGTCAGTGTCGTTAAAATGGGTTAAAAAATATTAATTTGAAAAAAAAAAAATTCCTTTTTTTTTGGCCCAATTTTCTTTTACCTTTTTTTTTGCCGCAATGATTTAAAGCTCAACGTCGCGTCAATATCATCACGTGACGATACATATTGTGTTTGTACACAGTAACCTTTAAGAAACGAGCTCCGCAATTTGATTCAGGCCATAGATAAGCAAAATTGGCGGTGTGTTTAGGAGAATGGCGAATGCACCTCCGGGGTCGCATTGAGGTCGAGAGTGGGAGGTAGGGGTGACGGTGGGGACGTCGATTGCGGAGCGAGGAAAGAAGGTGAATGGCAGATGAAAGTCGGAATAGATAAGCAAAAACTGCTCGTCAATAATAACCTTAAATTCCCTGTATTTTCACGACTGTTCTGTCTCCTCCACGCCCTTTGGTTATGGTGGGTCCAAGGTTGAAACGCGCACGCGTGACAAGTTAGACATCGGGACCAGTGTAACGATGCAACATGGTGTTTACCTTAAATCTATAGACGGTTGTTACCTGCACATACATTAGCTGATAAATTGAAAAATTATATATATATAATCACCTGTATGTGTTCGACGAACATCTCATTCCAAAATCATGGGCATTAATATGGAGTTGGTCCCACCTTTGCTGCTATAACAGCCTCCACTCTTCTGGGAAGGCTTTCCACTAGATGTTGGAACATTGCTGTGGGGATTTGCTTCCATTCAGCCACAAGAACATGAGTGAGGTCGGTCACTGATGCTGGGCGATTCGGACTGGCTCGCAGTCGGCGTTCCAATTCATCCCAAAGGTGTTCTATGGGGTTGAGGTCAGGGCTCTGTGCAGTCCAGTCAAGTTCTTCCACACCGATCTAGACAAACCATTTCTTTGTGGACTTTGCTTTGTGCACGGGGACATTGTCATGCTGAAACAGGAAAGGGCCTTCCCCAAACTGTTGCCACAAAGTTGGAAGCACACAATCATCGAGAATGTAATTATATGCTGAAGAGTCAAGATTTCCCTTCACTGGAATTAAGGGGCCAAGCCCAAACCATGAAAAACAGCCCCAGATCATTATTCCTCCTCCACCAAACTTTAAAGTTGGCACTATGCATTCGGGCAGGTAGCATCTCCTGGCATCCACCAAATCCAGATTTGTCCGGCGGATTGCCAGATGATGAAGTGTGATTCATCACTCCAGAGAGCGCGTTTCCATTGTTCCAGAGTCCAATGGCGGCGAGCTTTACACCACTCCAGCCAACGCTTGGCATTGCGCATGGTGATCTTAGGCTTGTGTGCGGCTGCTCGGCCATGGAAACCCATTTCATGAAGCTCCCGATGAACAGTTGTTGTGCTGACGTTGCTTACAGAGGCAGTTTGGAACTCGGTAGTGAGTGTTGCAACCGAGGTCAGACGACTTTTATGCATTATGCGCTTTAGTCCTCGGTGGTCCCGTTCTGTGAGATTGTGTGGCCTACCACTTCACGTCTGAGCTGTTGTTGCTCCTAGACATTTCCACTTCACAATAACAGCACTTACAGTTGACCGGGGCAGCTCTAGCAGGGCAGAAATTTGACGAACTGACTTGTTGGAAAGGTGGCATCCTATGATGGGGCTACGTTGAAAGTCACTGAGCTCTTCAGTATGGCCCATTCTACTGCCAATGTTTGTCCATGGAGATTGCATGGTTGTGTGCTTGATTATATATACCTTTCAGCAATGGGTGTGCCTGAGACAGAAGGGGACTTTCAGAGGTTCACCAGTGATTGCCTGGAGTGTTTTAGGCCAAAAAAAAAAACATGTTTTTTTGTAAAATTTTACTTTTTTGGATTTTTAAAATCTCTCTATAGTGCCTAAGCCTTTTTCATTAATGACAATTATATACAAGTACACATTCGCATAAATAAATACAAAACAATCACCAGACATTTGAACACAAATAATAAAACAATTCTGGAAGCGGTTGAAGTTGGTGGTAAGACTTCTTCTTCTTCCTGAACGTCATCATAGTTAACTCAGAAACGTGATGAACGGTACATTCAGCAGCATATATTCAACGAAAAGGTAAAATGATGATTTGACATTTGTGATGGATTCTGATTTGGATGTAATTGATTTTCCATTATATGAGTATTTGCCCTCATTTCAAATATGTTAATGTTTCTTTTTCGCTTAAGCAATGTCGGGTACTCCAGCTATAAACCCTTATATACTTTACTCGGGGTACAAACACAAATACAACTTTGTCTGGGAGGGGGGCAGGGGGTAACATCGGCCATGCGGCTGTGGCCTCATTTGGAGGTGTGGGGGACCGGGAGAGGGGCGTAATATTCTCTATGTAAATGTGTACCATGTAGCGCCACAAGGTGATGGTGGCAGAGGGCATTACAATTTCCTTTTTAACCTGTGCAACACTGAGGTGATGAAGCACTCTTTGCACAGGAAAAAAATTTCCTCCTTCCCTTCCCCCCCTCGCTCAAATCGGAGGGGCCTGTCAAAGCCAACCCCCCCACCCCCACCCCCGCCCCCACCCCCGAAAAAGATGTATATGTAGTATATCCTTCCCCTCTCTCTCCCCTCCCCCTTCCACTCGCTTCCTCACTCCTCCCTCTCCTGCTTCCTCCCCTTCCCTCCCCTCCCCCCCTTGCAATTTGCAATGCCGGGTACTCCTGGTTGTATATATATATATATATATATATATATATATTGTCGCGATCCCGCCTGGTAAATGTTCCCAGCACGGAATACGGACGTGAATGTCCGGGCTTCAAGTAATCCACGGAGTGGACAAAAGAGACGTAATCAACACAATTGTGTTTTAATCGGCCTTCTAGGGGTAAGGCACGATGCTTTATTGGCTCGATCACAAAAACCATGAAAGGTAACAAATGGAATAGGCTGCACAAGCCTGCAGGAACGGTCGGCCACAGACGCTCCAACAAGACGCAGGTAAGATCCTCGCGGCTCCAATCGACGAGCTCCGGGACTCGAAGGATACCAGGATGGAATACCACGCAAGGCCGCCAGGAACGGTCGGCCAGGAGCTCCAACACGAAGCAGGCAATATAGGACTCACAGTTCCAATCTACGATCTCCGGGAATCACTCTTTCTCTTCCGGAATCACTCACTCGTACAATCCATAACTATAAACGATCAGCACAACTCGCTGTCGTGAGGCGTAACGAAAGTTCCCTCGCCTCGAGGCCTCGAACCTCCGAGCTGCGTCCGTATCATGAGATGGCGGCCGCGCTCTCTGACCCTCCACCAATCACGTCCCGACTCGCCTCCCAATCGCGTGAGGCTCCAAGGAGGTTACGTCAGTGGTGGGCGGGGCACTCATTTGGGTGAGAACAAAGGTGGTTTCACCGGGGGGTTTCTCACAGTCCTCCCCCCCTAAGTAAAAACCCCGTCGAATAGACGGCGTTTTTAAAACCAGTATTTGTAGTAGGTGCAAATCACATGGCAAGATGATGGCGGGAATTGCTAACAGGCAATTAACGCAATTAACAATTACTAACACTTGTTAACAACAATAACGAAACAACGCAACAATACAACGCAACGCAATGGCGCAACACAATAACGCAACAATAACGCACTTATTAACGCAACAGGCAATTAACAGGCGTTAACAGGGTAAACAATGAACCAGTTTTTTTTTTTTTTTTTTTTTACACACAATATTAAACACCATACACCCCATTAACATCTACCCCACAAGAGTTACACTTCACCCAAAGCACAATAGAGAAACAAGGGAGCCAAACTCAAGGTGGGGAAACATTTACAGGACGGAAACGGACCGAGACCTAGAGCGGCGGGTTCTCCTCCGGTGTCGAGAACGACAGTCATATGCGTAATGACCCCTTTCACCGCACTGGTAACATCGATCTTTCGGGTCGAACGGCCTGCGGACCAAAGGGCGTCTGAAACGAGGCCGCCGCGACATGCCATTCGACATCTCGACGCACACCCGCGATCCGCAAATTAACCTTCCATCAAGGGCCCTGACCGAATCTTCAGCATCTCGTGGATCTTCAAACTCAACAACCGCGAATCCAGGTGGGTTCCGAGCAACCCATACGTTGCGGAGTGGTCCGTAATGCCCGAAGACCCTCCCTAGCTCGGCTCTCGCTGCTCCATTGCCCAGGTTTCCCACATATACCTTAGCATTAGCGTTCCTGCTGAATCGCGACATGGCGGGAGCGGTCCCTGAGGAGCACGGCACCTGAGGTTGGCTTGACGGGAGGCTCGGGTGGACTTCAGCTGACGCAACGTCACCGTCGGAAACTGGAGTCGAGGCGCTAGGCTCCTCGGGCCAGAGTGAAGATATGTCTGACTCCGCCACTCTCTCCGCCTGTTTACTCTGGGCTCTAGGGACCCCCCCACAGGTCAGAGTCAATGACTCCTCCCTGGCTATGGCATCATTGCCAATCAGCAAGGAGACCCCGGGTATAGGGTAGTAGGGTACTACCACACAGGTCACTGGACCCTTAAAAATGTCACTCCGGACCTCGAGGAGGGCAAGGGGGTACCGGCCAAGAACCCGGTCAATGCCCCGAAGGAGGGTATACTCGCCGGTATAACGCATCTGAGAGGCCGGAACTACCCCCACCCGGAGAACACACCGTGTCGCCCCAGTATCCCGAAGGTATTTGGTCTCAAACTTCAGCATCGAATCGGGGCCACCCACTAAGGCTGTCCCTGAATACTCCTGATGCAGTGGATGAATGGAATTAGCCCCGGTGGCAGTGACCTCGGTCACCGATGCCACCGTCGTGTGCGAGGGCCCGGCGGATGAGTTCCACTGATCTCCCTCCGACTTAACAGGAGGGTTGCCTCGGTAGGCCGGACTGGCGGGATTAGAGAAACAGCGGTTTTCACCGTGCCCCACGCGTTTGCAGAAATCGCACCAGGGCCCTGCCCTGGTCTGCGGCTCGCGAGCGCCCCCAGTGGAGGTCATCGGAGAACCCTTCCCCTCGATCCAGCCGCCGGGCAGACGGGGGGCGGTCTTGATCGCAGACTCCTCCGTCTTACGAAGCGACTGCGTGACTTGCAGCATTTTGCACGCCAAAACATGTTTATCAATAAGGTTGACGCAGTCTGCCAAGGAAACAGTGTCTTTGTCGACAAGAAACAATGCTAAGTCAGGCGGAAGCTGTTGATCGATACGGTAACGCACCAGGAGTTCCGCAACCGCTTGAGGTAACTCAACCTTGCTCCCCTTGAACCATCTCTGCAGCTGTTCCAACAAGGCCCGCGAATGTTCCTCATAGGTTTGACTGGACTCACGAGTCCAGCTGAAAAAATTTCTCCTATAAATACATGCGGACACCGCATAGGCATTCAAAATCTCGGCCTTCAATGCCCTGTATTTGTTTGCGTCCTCGGTTGCCATCCTCGCATATACCTCCCTCGCCTTCTCAGATAGATGGCTCACAAGATGGCCGACCCACAAGCTCTCATCAATGCCACCGGCAGCCAACAACTTCTCCGCCATCTCCAGATACGCTTCTGGCTTCGTGTCTCCCGTCCAGTCCGGCAAACGAACATGAACAGTTTCCGGGACTCTTGCAGCAGACCCCTCTGCCCGCAGTCGTTCAGTCAACATTCGCAACTCATGCTCTCTGACGCGTTCAGCTTCTGCTGCCGCATGCTCTCTCTCTGCTGCCGCCGCACGCTCTCTCTCTGCTGCCGCATGCTCTCTCGCTGCTGCCGCACGCTCTCCCTCTGCTGCTGCCGCACGCTCTCTCTCTGCTGCCGCATGCTCTCTCTCTGCTGCCGCACGCTCTCTCTCTGCTGCTGTCTCTGCCCTGTCATTCTCCCTGTTATACATGTCAAGTTGTTGAACCGGAGTCAGCCCGGTCCAGAAGGGCGAACGCATGCATTTAGTCATGATGGGATCGCTTCCTAACATCTCGGGTTGAGTGACCGGGTCCAGGCTGCTTGCGTCGCTCACCTCGCCACCCACGTGACTGTCAACATGATCAGGTTGAACTCTCACTTCCCTGGTCGACATAGCTTGGCTACGAGTTATCATACGACCAGGCACAAAACACAACCTCAAACACAACGCTCAAACACAACGCTCTGTTGGGGAAATACGACACAAACTACGCAATATCACCCGCACATCAAATTGCCAATGAGAAAAATACCACGTACAAATACTCACGTTTTTTTTTTTTCGGTTGTTTGGAGGGATCCGAGGCTATTCGCTTATTCTTTGTCGGTTGTTTGGAGGGATCCGAGGCTATTCACTTCTCTGCCCAAGACAGCGTCCTACGGCGAGAAAGTTCCTCCAAGACGGCGTCCGCTGGTGAGAAGGCGATGAACAGATGCCAGAAGATGTCGTCCACTGCAGAATTCCCGTCTCAATCGAATGGCTCTTACTTGAATGATCCTAGGACGAGCAACCCATTTGTCGCGATCCCGCCTGGTAAATGTTCCCAGCACGGAATACGGACGTGAATGTCCGGGCTTCAAGTAATCCACGGAGTGGACAAAAGAGACGTAATCAACACAATTGTGTTTTAATCGGCCTTCTAGGGGTAAGGCACGATGCTTTATTGGCTCGATCACAAAAACCATGAAAGGTAACAAATGGAATAGGCTGCACAAGCCTGCAGGAACGGTCGGCCACAGACGCTCCAACAAGACGCAGGTAAGATCCTCGCGGCTCCAATCGACGAGCTCCGGGACTCGAAGGATACCAGGATGGAATACCACGCAAGGCCGCCAGGAACGGTCGGCCAGGAGCTCCAACACGAAGCAGGCAATATAGGACTCACAGTTCCAATCTACGATCTCCGGGAATCACTCTTTCTCTTCCGGAATCACTCACTCGTACAATCCATAACTATAAACGATCAGCACAACTCGCTGTCGTGAGGCGTAACGAAAGTTCCCTCGCCTCGAGGCCTCGAACCTCCGAGCTGCGTCCGTATCATGAGATGGCGGCCGCGCTCTCTGACCCTCCACCAATCACGTCCCGACTCGCCTCCCAATCGCGTGAGGCTCCAAGGAGGTTACGTCAGTGGTGGGCGGGGCACTCATTTGGGTGAGAACAAAGGTGGTTTCACCGGGGGGTTTCTCACAATATATATATATATATACAACAACAACAACATGCATTTTGAGGCCATTTTCCCTACTAGAGCGGGGGTTAGCCTTGTGGTCCCCATGACAACCTTCTCCATTTCCCCTATTTTCTGCATCTCTCCTTGTTAACCCCCTTGCCCGCATTTCTTCTTCCACCATCTTTAGCCAAGTCTTTCTCAGTCTTCCCCATCCTCTACTTCCTTCTACATTCATTTCCATCACTCTTCTCAACCAGTCACTTTCATCCTTCCTCAACACATGACCAAACCATCTCAACCTGTTTCTCTTCCCAGCATCAATCACAGGCTCTATTCCCATCATCTTTCGCAATTCATCATTTGTCTTCCTCTCTCTCAACGATACTCCGCACATCCACCGAACCATTCGCATTTCCACCCTTCCCAGCCTTCGTTGCTGCTCTACATTCATGACCCATGTCTCTCTCCCATAAATCATAACACTTGTCACACATGCAGCATACACCTTTCCCTTCAGCTTCAACGACACTCCCCTCCTCATCAGCACGCCACTCAGTTCCCGAAACTTCTTCCATGCCCATCTCACTCTAGCAACCGTTGCCGAGTCTGATCCACCTTCTCCATTCAGCATGTCTCCGAGGTAGCAAAATGTTATATACATATATATATATATCTTACTATAATTCACCAAATGTCCGTTCGTCTGTCTGTCCATCTGTCGGTCCGTTTGAAGGTACCGCAAAATCGGCTGACCCGATCGCAACAATATTTTGGGTGGGTAATCCTGGGATCTCCAGGAGTAAAATAGGCTATTTAGTTTTCCCAATTTCAGCTTTGGTCTCCAGCATTCTCAGGGTTGGACTCCCGTATAACATTCGCGTTCACATAACGTTCATTGTGACGATGTTTCCATTGTGACGATGTTGTTATCCCGAGTGCCGCACAAACGGCTGCACCCATCGCTGCACAGCTGCACCGATCGGACTCGGTGACCTCGGACAAAGACCTTTTATAAGGACACGGGTTGAATCCCTGCTTGAGAGAATTCCAACCCCCTCCCCGCCATCAAGGCCGTCTCTCCAACTTACAATCCCACGAAATATGCGGAAAGGACGACCCAAAACCAATATAAACATCATTAAACATCATTCGTATATAAACATCATTAAAAGTAAATAATGACCTCGGCCAAAGTTCAAACGACATTTAATCTCTACATAAGAGAATTCCACATAGCTATTTGGGCGGTGTATACGCTAACAGATCGCTGTCTCCATCGATCTTGCCAAGGCCGTAACACCTATCGGCTCAAAATCCTTTTAACTGTTGATTTGGTACAGTTACACATATCGGGAATTTGGTACACGTATCGGGAGTACATCCGACATAGCGATTGTGGATGTGACAGCTCTGAGGCGTCTTTCGCTTGGCATCGCAGTGACGGCGAGCACCAACATGGCGGCTCTAAGACTAAAATCTGGCTTCAAGCCCCCTCACCACCCAAAGCCTTCAACCAGACATATTAACACGCTCCACCCCCTTCATTCCCGTTCTTCAAAGCAAAGCGGTAAAAATTGTTGTATCGCCATTATATATGACGAGGAACGGTACCCGCCCTAAGGGCGGGGCTTCAATTGGGAGGCGCGATTTATTTTAACATCCGTTAAATATCACGCAAATCATCAAAATCTAAACAGTATTTTTAGAATTTCAATAAAAAAAAACACATCACTGTGATTTGATGATTTGCGTGTGATATGATTTAACGGATGTTTATATGAATCGTTTAAAATAAAAAAAGCCTTCAATATCTGATATTTTTCCTTTTCATTTGGGCCTCCAAATTGAAGCCCCGCCCACAGGGCGGGTACCGTTTCTCGTACAAGTATCAAGCCTGTCAAATATGATGGGTTGGAACAGTTTATTCCACGGTGCAGCCTCATGAGTGTGTCAAAGTCTGAAGCCTCGGCCTAGTGTCAGGTGTGTTTATATCTTCTTTCTTTAGTCAACATCCTTCGGATGTAAATGAACACTCGTTTTACTCTGTGCATGTTGTGCATCATGTGCAGCGAATTTCACCTCCCTGCACCATGTATTTAATGTTTTTTTTAAAAAACCGTTTTAACCGTACACCACCCTTGAGGCTCGGTTTGCTTGCCACTGTCTACAATTCCAATAGAAGAGGCATAATTACTCTTTTATGGAAAATATTTTTCGAGTTTGTTTTCTCTTCAAAAATAGACCGTAGTGAACACACATTAGTGTTAAAAGGTTGGCCTTTAAAACCTACCTTATGAATGGGGACAGACAAACACACAAACACACAAACTGACATTGTGTTTTATACATAAAGGCGCAGATAGATATACAGCAAGTGTCATCCAGTGTTGATGACATCAACACCTCATCCCAAAGCTCCCTCGATGAACCCTTTAAGTTGTGGAATGTTCTCATACAGTTAAAATGCCCTTTTGCGCAACTCTCTCTCATCACATTGATAGAGGCCTAACTGGTCCCCGAATCGCAATGATGGCGAACTCATCTAAATCTGGCCGAAACGTTAATGCGACTCTTGATAAACCTTCGCACGGACTCCCGGAGGCTGGAGAAGGCGTGGAGTGAGGTCACTGGGTCGGCAAGTCAACAGCAAGTCATGATGGCCTCGGAACTCTGCGCTGTCGCACCGCTGGGGAGAAAAAAATCACTTAATGGGAAAACATACCAGAGGTTACGCCTAGTCCCAGGTCTCAGGGTCTCCAGGGTCTCCTACAAAAGATCTCAGTAGTACCACCTTTAGAGGCCATTTTTCCCCACAGAGCAGGGGTTGGCACTTTTTTGGGCACCGTGGTCCCCTTTTTGAAGCAATGTTTTGCAGCCGGATTCCCTTCCTGCCGCCAACCCTGTTAGTCGCCTCTTGCGACACATAGGGAATTACCAGTGAACTGGTACTCAATTTGCCAAACTCAGAAGGATGACAGGCTGAGTCAATCCCCCTGGCGTTAATTCAGCGATGGACCAGGATTACGAACCCAGGATCCTCGGATCCCAACCCAGCACCCTAACCGCTAAGCCAACACCAGGTCTCATAAAATATCTCAGTGGACCCCGCCCTCCTCCCCCCCCGAGCAATGCTCAAGGCTGTGCGTGGTGCGAGGTCCTGAGTCCTTCGCACCATATGGGTTACATGAGAGGACAACACGTCATCATGGATGATCTATAACTTCAGAGCGTGAGCAACAGATACGAGACGTATCGAGTTGGAAATCTTGCATGGGATGGAACAGTCCAGTGATCAAAGCCCCGTCGGCTGGGGTTAGACCAGGAACTATGTTGTACGGACTTCCAGGCATCCTGAGAGCGCCGTTCCATGCGCCCTGACCTGAGTGTGGACAAGGCGGACATTGTGCGCTCCACGTCCAGTCGTTCAATCATCGCCAACAATGTGCTTTGACCGGAGAAGCCGCAAATTGGCGCCGAGTTTGATCCATCGCATTGTCACTTAGTTCGCTGCCCCGAATTAATTTGTTACAGACCCACGTTGTCTGCTGGCATGTTGAACTTTTTCTCTGTCTACAACTTTGAAGAGCGAGCATAATAATGAAGTCACAGTGCGACGGTCACATTTAATGCGGTGTCGGTAGATACTGTATAACAACCAAGCTGAACCGTGGATAATTCAAGGTTTTCCAATTTCAACCATATTTGTACCAAACTAAACTATACTGCTGAATTTGCTCCTTATTTCAGGCCGATTCGATGCTTTAGAAACATTTTTAATAGTCGTCTGCATTCCTGCCTTGCAGTCATTTCTACGCAACTCTGGAACACCCAATACACACCCATTGACCTCATTGTGATGTCATAAATACCACGCTCTGCGTCCATAGCAACAAGAATTCCTCATGCAGCTGCAGCACTCATCACATTAGAGCCTGTACTTTAATCGAACTTAATATTGACATGTATATGATCATGCATTTATACAAGTTGGGTCACCCAATCAAGATCAGGTTATTTAGACTTTAGTAAAACCATCACGAAGATTGATGTTTGAAGCTGAAGCAAATATTAACCCAGGAGTGCACCACGTTAATGTTGGACGAAATGGCCTCATTTGCTCAAAGGTTTCCTTCTTTGAGGTCAGCTGCTCCTCAATCTCATGTTGTCATTTTTTTTCCTATTTTCCGATTTTCAGATGTAGACACATACCTGCAGAAAATTACCTTGCGGAGAGGGGGAAAGACTTTATTTGATGTTCATGGCGCATCATTTCCAGGCTTTTAAGATGATTGGAATCCCCCACGATGAAACTGAGTCTATGGGCCTATCACTTCGTCATCTCAGACAGGTCTGTCGTCTCTCTGTCATCTTTCTCCTCATTTCTGGTCTTGCACCCTCTGCCCTCTCCGCGGACCACCAACGACCCCCTCCTCTCAAAACTGCCTAAATCCAGAACCACGGCCCACCTCCACTCATTTAATCGTCTCTCTTCCCGGCATGTGGAACCACCTTCCCCACTCTTTTCATTGAGTCTTCTTCTTCTTCTGTATGCTAATCATGACGAAAAGTCTTTTTTAAATACAAAATGAAAAAAAAATCAAAAGATGAAAATTTATGATTTTATGCAACCTTGACCTTTGAGGTTTTGATTTTAAAAAAAGAGCTTCTAGCTTTTAATTGGTGAACCAATTTTGTGACACAATATGCAAATTCTTAAAATTTCAGGTCAATTGGATGAAAATTGACGATTTTATGCAACCTTGACCTTTGACCTTTTGATCTAAAAAGAAAAACAATCAGCTCCCAGCTTTTGATTGGTGAACCAAATTCAATGATCCAATATGCAAATTTATTATATTTTAGATAAATTTGGTGCAAATTGGCGATTTTATGTAATAATAATAATAATAATAATTCATTTATTTTGTATAGCGCTTTTCCAGAAGCCCAAAGGCGCTTTGACAGAGTGGAAAACATAATGCATAACAATACATGAAAACAACAATTGCAAAAAGACAAGAATCAAGAAAACAAACAGCAGCGATATACGGCATATATATAAGACAAGAATCAAAAAGACAAGACAAGAATCAATAGGGAAATATTTAAAGCAAAAGGAGGGAGAAGGAGAAGAGATAGTCAGGGGTTAAATGCTGTGGGTTGAATGTTGAATGCAGCGTTGAACAGGTGGGTCTTTAGTGATGTTTTGAATGTGGTGAGTGAGGAGGAGTCTCTGATGGTGTGAGGTAGTGAGTTCCAGAGGGTGGGAGCAGCGATGGAGAAGGCCCTGTCCCCCCAGGATCTGAATTTGGTCCGGATGGAGGGGGTCAGGAGGTTGGTACCAGCAGAGCGGAGGTTGCGGGTGGGAGTGTGTCTGGAGAGGAGGTCAGCCAGGTAGGATGGGGCCAGGTTATGGAGGGCTTTGTATGTCAAGAGGAGGATTTTGTACTGGATTCTCTGGGGGATGGGGAGCCAGTGAAGCTTGTAAAGGACGGGGGTGATGTGGTCACGGGTCCGGGAATGAGTGAGTAGACGGGCAGCGGAGTTCTGAATGTATTGGAGTTTATTGGTGATTTTTGAGGGTGAACCATAGAGGAGGCTATTGCAGTAGTCCAGACGGGAGGTGATGAAGGCGTGGATGAGGGTTTCTGCAGCCGTGGAGGAGAGGGATGAGCGGAGACGGGCAATGTTTTTCAGGTGAAAGAAGGCTGACTTTGTGATCTGTTTAGTGTATTTGTCGAAGGAAAGGGTTTGGTCAAAGATGACGCCAAGATTCCGGATGTGAGGGGAGGTGGATACTGGGATACCGTCGATGTTGAGGGCAAAGTTATGGGTGGATTTTGTGAGCGTTTTTGGGCCAATGATGATTATTTCAGATTTATCACAGTTAAGCTTGAGGAAGTTGATTTGAAGCCAGGATTTTATTTCAGTGATGCAGTTTGTCAGGATAGAGTGGGTGTCGGTGGAGACGGACTTGGTGGAGATGAAAAGCTGGATGTCATCGGCGAAGCAGTGGAATTGGAGACCATGACGGCGGATTAAGTGACCGAGCGGGGACAGGTAAAGGATGAAGAGGAGGGGGCCAAGAACTGAACCTTGGGGGACACCTTGGGGGAGGGGAGCAGTGGGGGATTTGCAGTTATTGATGGAGATGAACTGGCATCTGTCAGAGAGGTATGATTTAATCCAAGAGAGGGCAGTGCCGGTGACGTTAAAGGTGGATTCAAGTCGGGTGAGGAGGATAGTGTGATCGATGGTGTCAAAGGCAGCGCTGAGGTCGAGGAGGACGAGAATGTTGAGGTTGCCAGCGTCAGAGGAGAGGAGAAGGTCGTTGGTGATTTTGAGGAGAGCAGTTTCAGTACTGTGGTTGGAGCGGAATCCGGATTGGAATGTTTCATACAAGTTATTGGCAGAGAGATGATGTTTGAGTTGAGTGGCTACAGCGCGTTCCAAAACTTTTGACAGAAAGGGTAGGTTGGAGATGGGTCTGAAGTTGTTTAGGGTGTCAGGGTTTAGACCAGGTTTTTTTAGAATGGGGGTAACAGCAGCAATTTTGAGGGAAGGTGGGACGATGCCTGTAGACAGGGAGGAGTTTATTGTTGCAATGATAAGTGGAGAGAGAGCAGGGAGGGAGGCTTTGACAAAGCTGGAGGGGATGGGGTCAAGAGTGCAGGTGGCAGTTTTCATTCCTATGAGGAGTTCAGAGAGGTCAGTAGGAGAGATTGGGGAGAACCGAGACAGGGGATGGCAGGACAAGGGGGGGCAGGTGGTTGGAGGGGGAGCGGGTGCGGCGGTGGTCAAGCTGTTGTAGATGTTGTCAATTTTGCGTTGGAAGAAAGAGAGGAAGGAGATGCAGTTGTCTACTGTGAATGACTGGGTGGTGGTGTTCAGGGGGCGGAGGAGTTTGTTTATTGTCGAGAAGAGTGCTTTTGGGTTTCCGGAGCCAGAGTGGATAATTTGAGAGTAGTAGGCAGAGCGGGCGCGGGAGAGGGCATCTTTGTAGTGTTGTATGTGGTCCTTGTAGGCTTGGGAGTGAACTGTGAGACCCGTTTTATTGCGGAGTCTTTCAAGTTGGCGAGCACGAGTTTTCATCAGGTGGAGTTCAGGGGTAAACCAGGGAGCAGAATGGGTGAAAGAAACTGTTTTGGTTTTTACAGGCGCAAGCTGGTCAAGGCAGGAGGAGAGAGTGTGGTTGTAGTAGTCAGTGAGGTCGGAAGGGGTGTGGAGGTCAATGAAGGGAGAAGTGGACATTTTTTCAGAGAGGGTGGATGAGAATGAGGTAGGTGAAAGAGCGTTTAGCTTACGGAAGTTGATTGTGCGATAATGCCTTGGTGTTGGGGCGGGGATGTTGATGGTCAGAGTGATGGCTAAGTGGTCAGAGAGGGTGAGGTCGGAGCCATAGAGATGGTGCAAATTTCTTGACCTTTAACCTCTTGCTCTAAAATGAAAAACAATCAGCTCCCAGCTTTTGATTGGTGAACCAAATTCAATGATCCAATATGCAAATTTATTATATTTTAGATAAATTTGGTGCAAATTGGCAATTTTATGCAACCTTGACCTTTAACCTTTTGCTCTAAAAAGAAAAACAATCGGCTCCCAGCTTTTGATTGGTGAACCAAATTCAATGATCCAATATGCAAATGTATTATATTTTAGATAAATTTGGTGCAAATTGGCGATTTTATGCAACCTTGACCTTTAACCTTTTGCTCTAAAAAGAAAAACAATCGGCTCCCAGCTTTTGATTGGTGAACCAAATTCAATGATCCAATATGCAAATTTATTATATTTTAGATAAATTTGGTTCAAATTGACGATTTTTTTTTTTTTTTTTTTTTTTTTTTTTTTTGTATACAAGTTCGAGGCTCGTGAAAGAGCGAACATTAATCACACAGAAAGACAAACCGACACATAAAACATATAACATCGGGAGCGGTAGACAAGATGGGGAGAGAGGGGGAAGGACACAAACACAACATTTGAGAGCAGGGACCGAGAGACATGGAGACATCGAGAGATCTGAGAGAGGGCGAGGGCTTTGGGGGGGGGGGGGGCGTGGGAAGGGGGCAGTGGGAGAGGTATAAAACATATGGACCCTGCCAGGACTTACAGGAAAGAAGTTGGAATTTCAAACAAGGTGGATCTGGGGTGAATTAGCGGGGGTAGAAAAGATCAAGGTTTTGGATGGGGGAAGATAAGAGATGGTGGTGAACAGCTGTTTTAAAGACCTGGAGGGAGGAGTGGGATTGAAGGGAGTGAGGTAGTTTGTTCCAGAGGCGGGAGAAAAGAGGAATGAAAGAGTGAAGGTGAGCGGAGAGCCGAGATTTCGGCAGTTTAACCATCAGAGGGTTGCTGGCAGATCTTGTGCGACCTGTAGGAATATTTGGGGGACAGAGCACAGAGAGAGCTGGGGGTGCAAGGCCGGAGAGGAGTCGGTAGAAGACAGAAAGACCACCTACCTGCCTGCGGTGAGTGAGTGAAAGGCCCTCAGAGATAGCTTCATCGCGGGAGATTCCAATAATTCTGAAAGCTTTGGTTTCAACAGCGTGAAGCCGAGCTAGGTGTGAGGCAGGAGCACCGGCCCATAGGGGAGAACAGTATTCCATTGAGCTGCGGATGAAAGCCTTGTATGTGGTGAGGAGCTCAGGTGTGCCGAGGAAGGACTTCGCACGACGGAGGATGCCCAGTCGGCGACTGGCTTTGGAGGCCAGCTTGGAAATGTGGTTTTCCCAAGAAAGATCATGGCAGATAGTGAGACCCAAAATCTTGAGCGACAGAACTTCTTGGAGAGGATTGTTGAGAAAGTAGATGGGAGGGTTGTCCAGTCGATCTTTTCGGAGAGACATAGTAAGAGTGTGAGATTTGTCAGGATTGAAAGACATGTTCCACTTGTTTGACCAGTCTGTGATTTTGTCCAGGTCTTCAGAGAGTGAGGAGGCAGCAGACTGCCGATCTGAGGGAAGAGGAATGGAGCGGCAGAGAGTGGAGTCATCAGCAAAGAGATAGAGAGGATTTTCGAGAGAGTCAGAGAGATCATTGATGAAGACCAGAAAAAGCACGGGGCCCAGAACACTGCCTTGGGGAACTCCAGCCTGAACAGGAAGAGGAGATGAGAGAAACCCATTCAGGGCCACACGTTGACGACGACTAGAGAGGAAGTCCGCCAGCCATGCGTGGAGATTTCCATGGATACCAAAGGAGGAGAGTTTGGTGAGCAGAGCGGGGTGCCAGACCGTGTCGAAGGCACGTGATATGTCGAGGGAGACAGCTCTAATTTCCTGTTTGGCATTGAGGACCTCCATCCATTGTTGAGACAGCAGAAGCAGCATGTCCAGAGTAGAGTGACCTGGTCTGAAACCAAATTGATGATCAGAGATCAAGCCATTGGAGAAGAGGAAAGATTTCATATCAGAAGCAATGATGGATTCCATGACTTTGCTGATAATTGGGAGAAGGCTGATTGGTCTGTAGTTGCTAGGATCTGTTTTTGCACCTTTTTTGTGCAAAGCGGTGATGTTGGCTGATTTCCAAGCAGATGGAAGTTGACCTTGAGCAAAAAGAGAGGGTGAAGAGAACAGAGAGAGGGTGAGATAGAGCAGCAGAGCAGGATTTTAGGACCCGTGGGCTGATGCCGTCGGGTCCAGTTGCAGAATCAGAGTCGAGGGTTGACAGAAACTTTTCCACCTTGTCAGGAGGAAAGGACACGGAGTCCAGGA
This sequence comes from Myxine glutinosa, assembly GCF_964187855.1. NCBI lineage: Eukaryota > Metazoa > Chordata > Myxini > Myxiniformes > Myxinidae > Myxine > Myxine glutinosa. Next base: position 88,969,372 of record NC_136273.1, on the reverse strand, counting down.
GCAGCAGGGTACGACTGGGTATGGTGGGTACAGAGAGGGATGGGTTTGGGACACAAGATTTAGAGGCAAACACAGAGTTGAGGCATTCAGCTTTTTCACGTGCGGAGTCAGCTGTGTAGCCGTTTGAGGTAAGGGAGGGGATGGAGGGGGAACAAACACCAGAAACGGATTTGACCAGACGCCACCAGGATTTGGAAGAGGGAGACAGATAAGAGAGTTCGGTCTTGAGAACGGAGAGATATTCTTTCCTGGCTCTCCTGAGGGTGGACACACACTTGTTTCGGGCTTTGTGAAAGGAAATGAGATTTCCTTCCGTTGGATTTGCTTTCCAGGAGACGAAGGCAAGAAGGCAAGATTTTATGCAACCTTGACCTTTAACCTTTTGATCTAAAAAAAAACAAAAACAATCGGCTCCCAGCTTTTGATTGGTTAACCAAATTCAATGATCCAATATGCAAATTTATTATATTTTAGATACATTTGGTGCAAATTGACGATTTTATGCAATCTTGACCTTTAACCTTTTGATCTAAAAAAACAAAAACAATCGGCTCCCAGATTTTGATTGGTGAACCAAATTCAATGATCCAATATGCAAATTTATTATATTTTAGATAAATTTGGTGCAAATTGGCGATTTTATGCAACCTTGACCTTTAACCTTTTGCTCTAAAAAGAAAAACAATCGGCTCCCAGCTTTTGATTGGTGAACCAAATTAAATGATCCAATATGCAAATTTATTATATTTTAGATAAATTTGGTGCAAATTGACGATTTTATGCAACCTTGACCTTTAACCTTTTGATCTAAAAAAAAACAAAAACAATCGGCTCCCAGCTTTTGATTAGTGAAGCAATTCAATGTTCTAATGTGCAAATTATTAACATTTCAGGTGAATCGGATGGAAATTGACAATTTTATGCAACCTTGACCTTTGACCTTTTGGAAAAAACATTAATTTGCCTTATCCATATTATCAGTATAAATCTTTGTTGAAAATTTGATGACAGCTCAAATGTAAAAAGGTTACGGCCCGGACAGACACACAGACAGACACAGAAGTGATTGCAAAACCCCATCTTCTGCTGAGCCAAGGTCGGGCTAACTAGAACGGCACTCGGTAGAGAGCATACCTCTGCCAGGTGAACAGTTTACGTTTCTGTATCCACTGATATGCCGGATTTGGATTCAGACCTGAACCAAATTCTAATTGGCTTGTTCTTGTCGCCTAACCAACTCATTCACCAAGTTTTGTTATAATCCGTCCACAACTTTTTGAAATATCGTGCTATATATGTCGTTATTTGCCAAATCACTCAATGGTGAAGAATCACTTCAACAAATTTGCGGATCCAGATCCGGATCTTCACCAAAATCTAATAATTTCGTCCTCGTCACATGCCCAACTTCTCCACCAAATTTAATCCGAATCCGTCCACAACGTTTTGAGATTTCTTGTTGACAAACAAACAGACAAACAGACAGGGATGAAAACATAACCTCCATCCGCTTTCGGTTGCGGAGGAACAAAAGGTGAAAAGGGTTGAAAATCACCCGAAATTAACTTTTATCATTACACAAGCGGCAGAATCAGGAAAGGGTCTTCGGTCTGTCTGGCTCATCTAGATGTTTTCAGTTACCAATCGGCTTGCTATCACTTGTCAAGTCAGCCATTCATTAAGAACGGTTTTGTTGCAGTGCTTGCTTGAGTGGTTAAGCCACTTGGGGCGAGCACTCGACAATAAACCTTTTGTTCTTCCACGGGACTGGTCTATGTATACAAAACAAATATAACTGGAACGACTCGCTTCAATGTCATGACGTCGACCGATATGCCTCGACATACAATATTACATCATGATACATACTTGTGACAAGTTTGATTTAAATCCCTTCGGCTGTTCTCAAGTATCACATTTTTACCTGACATGACCTCTGACCTCACCAAAATCACAAAATAACCTCACTCCTCACCTTTGATGCCAAAATATAATCAGTTCATCTTTGCATCATAATATATACTTATACCAAGTTTGGTCAAAGTCCCTTCACCGGTTCACAAGTTATAACAGTAACAGACGGTTTACTTAATGGGACCTCTGACCTTTGACCTACTGACCCATAATCTAATCAGTTCATGTTTACATAATTATGTAAACATGAACATACTTGTACCAAGTTTGATTTAAATCCCTTCAGCTGTTCTCAAGTTATCACATTTTTACCTGACATGACCTCTGACCTTTGACCTCTTTTCTTCTTCTGTGACCTCTTTTCTTTGACCGTTGACCTTTGACTTTTCTTTTGCCCTTCTTTGCCCTTTGACCTTTTCTTTTTCTTTGATCTCTTCTTTGACGTTCCTCGTCTTTCCTCTTCTGACATTTTCACCCCTCCTTTTCTGCCTGGGCCTGGACCTCGTTAATGAGCAAGGACATGGATACAACCTAACAACAAATAAGAGAATCTCCAAAGAGACAGGAAAGGTGACACAGCTACTATACATGGATGATTGAAAACTCATTGCACCAAAGAAAGAAAAATTGGTAGAACAACTGAAATTAGTGAAACGGTACTCCGACGACATTCAAATGGAACTTGGCCTGGATATGTGTGCCAAGTGCACATTCGTACAAGGTAGATCAAGAAAAACGGAAAACATAAAAATTGACACAAATATACCAACACAGAAGCTAGACAACAAAGCATCATACAAAAACCTCGGGGTAGAAGAGGACCCACCAAATATGTCACAAACAAATGCCCAAAACTAAATTACCAAAGATTACCTGGATAGAATACGAGGCTGATCCTGAAAACATACCGTTATCCAAGGAACAAAATCAAAGCCATAAACCAACTCACAATACCAGTATTCAAGTGCAGCTGCAGAATAACCTAACTGGCCACAATCAGAAATCAATACACTGGATATCAAAACAAGGAAACTCCTCGCTATCCACAAAATGTTTTACAAAAATCAATGCATCCCAAAAATGTATCAGCCAAGGCAATAAGAGCATAGCAGCCACCAAGTGCACTTGGAACTCAACCAAGTGCACAGAATGACAACTGTAGCTGGCTGAGTACACGAAAAGTTCAACAGAATCCAACTAGTACACAAACATGAAGACATAAGACCAGTCAGTACTTGTAGCACTGTGTGACCTGTGACTACTGTGGCTGATATTTTGTTACCTGGGGGTGAGTTAAAGAAACGGTTTCAGATATCACCTTTATTTTCATATAATATTCCACAATTGTGAACTTCATTTGTCATGTTATTTTAGTAATACTCATATGTCATCTCTATGTATATTATAAACTCTAGTGTATAACAAACTAGCAGGGGTAAGCAGCGTCACCCAGTGCTCGTATAATCCTGTTGGCATTTCGAAGAAATCGAATTTTGTTTTTTTTCTATTTTTTTGATTTAAAAAAAAAAAATTGAAGGAATGGGGTCGGGTAATGAAGGAATGGGGTCGGGGATAATTTAATATTACCTGTCACATAGCTATAAAGGCCTAGGCACTTTAGAACGATTCTTTAAAATCCCAAAAGATTTGAACTAAAAAAATTTTTTTAAACAAAAATATTTGAACTAAAAAATCTTTTTTAACAAAAATATTTTAACTTTTAACTAAAGGGTAACTTTAAAAAAAACTTTTGCCGAAAACATCCCGGCACTCTCCGATGAGCCTGTGAAAGTTTGACGATGGTCCGTTTGTCGATCACTGAGAAAAATGGCGACAGACAGACAGATGAAAAATCACTCATAGAGCGGCACTTGGCAAAAGAGAACAAAACAGAATGGCACTCAGTAGAGCATCCTTTGGACCTCACAAATAATTGGTGGTTGAATTCAGTTAGCTGATATGAAAATCCAATTCAAATTTCAAGTCAATCGGATGAAAATTGAGGATTTTAGAAATCTGAAATTGTTGTTGACCTTTGGCCTATGTTCCTCTTTTGGCCTATGATGATCTCAAAAATAGTTGGTGGTTGAATTCAGTTTGCTAATATGTAAATCCCATTCAAATTTCAAGTGAATCGGATGAAAATTGAGGATTTTAGAAATTTGAAATTATTGTTGACCTTTAGCCTATGTTGCTCTTTTGACCTATGGTGATTTCAAAAATAGTTGGTCGTTGAATTCAGTTTGCTAATATGTAAATCCCATTCAAATTTCAAGTGAATCGGATGAAAATTGAGGATTTTAGAAATTTGAAATTGTTGTTGACCTTTGGCCTATGTTCCTCTTTTGGCCTATGATGATCTCAAAAATAGTTGGTGGTTGAATTAAGTTAGTTAAAATGAAAATCCTATTCAAATTTCAAGTCAATCTGATTAGAATTGAGGATTTTAGAAATTTGAAATTGTTGTTGACCTTTGGCCTATGTTGACCTTTTAACCTATGGTGATCTCAAAAATTGTTGGTGGTTGAATTCAGTTAGCTGATATGTAAATCCTTTTCAAATTTCAAGTCAATCGGATGAAAATTGAGGATTTTAGAAATTCAATTTTAAAAAAGGTTGACCTTTGGCCTATGTTGACCTTTTGACCTCAAAAATATATAGGATTTTTTCGGACCACGAACTCTACCATTTGGTGAAGTTTCGTGAAGATCGGTTTTAAATTGCGATCTGTAGGCAAGTATAAGTGAGCGGATAGCCAAAGAAACAAACACACAAACACACAAACATGTCTCTTGTAGTACAGATTCCTTTGCACAATAAGATTTTTAGTGTAACTGATGTTTTCAGCTTTTATGTTAAAGAGTAACAAATTACAGGTCATGAGTAATGCGTTTAATGTTCATGAAGGTGAGAATGATGACATCATTGATACTTTTACATGTCAATAACCATAAGCTGTTATCTGGTATTTTGTTATTGAACTATAATTGCTTTGATACTCCTTGGATGTATGTTGTAGGGTTTTGGTGGGTTTCGTTCTTTTTCTTCGAATGGACTCGCCCATTTCTAAGATGGATGAATAGAGCTATTGCTTACACATAACCAAAGTAGAAATAAAGAAAATGACCAAGTGCCAGGATCTAAAAATGAAATGAAAAGATCTTGGAATTCTGAAGAATTCTGAAATTGGACCACTGATTATATTGTAGCAACGGTAATGATGAAGAAGAACCATACAGGTATCTTAAAAACAATCCCTGGGTATATTACTACAAAAGATCTACAGTTGGAAGCTGTTCCGGGGTTGGTGATGACCCTGAAAAGAGCCCTCCGAACTCAACTTTGAGAACAAGAAAACGTCGCAGCTTGGTGCATGAATCTTGAGGATCTGGGAAGGTCGTCGCCGCTTGGTGAATGTTCTGAACCCCACTTATGGAGATTTTGAGAGGGTCGTCGCCGCTTGGTGAATGTTCTGAACCCCACTTATGGAGATTTTGAGAGGGTCGTCGCCGCTTGGTGAATGTTCTGAACCCCACTTATGGAGATTTTGAGAGGGTCGTCGCCGCTTGGTGAATGTTCTGAACCCCACTTATGGAGATTTTGAGAGGGTCGTCGCCGCTTGGTGAATGTTCTGAACCCCACTTATGGAGATTTTGAGAGGGTCGTCGCCACTTGGTGAATGTTCTGAACCCCACTTATGGAGATTTTGAGAGGGTCGTCGCCGCTTGGTGAATGTTCTGAACCCCACTTATGGAGATTTTGAGAGGGTCGTCACCGCTTGGTGAATGTTCTGAACCCCACTTATGGAGATTTTGAGAGGGTCGTCACCGCTTGGTGAATGTTCTGAACCCCACTTATGGAGATTTTGAAAGGGTCGTCGCCGCTTGGTGAATGTTCTGAACCCCACTTATGGAGATTTTGAGAGGGTCCTCGCCGCTTGGTGAATGTTCTGAACCCCACTTATGGAGATTTTGAGAGGGTCCTCGCCGCTTGGTGAATGTTCTGAACCCCACTTATGGAGATTTTGAGAGGGTCGTCGCCGCTTGGTGAATGTTCTGAACCCCACTTATGGAGATTTTGAGAGGGTCGTCGCCGCTTGGTGAATGTTCTGAACCCCACTTATGGAGATTTTGAGAGGGTCGTCGCCACTTGGTGAATGTTCTGAACCCCACTTATGGAGATTTTGAGAGGGTCGTCGCCGCTTGGTGAATGTTCTGAACCCCACTTATGGAGATTTTGAGAGGGTCGTCGCCGCTTGGTGAATGTTCTGAACCCCACTTATGGAGATTTTGAGAGGGTCGTCGCCGCTTGGTGAATGTTCTGAACCCCACTTATGGAGATTTTGAGAGGGTCGTCGCCGCTTGGTGAATGTTCTGAACCCCACTTATGGAGATTTTGAGAGGGTCGTCGCCGCTTGGTGAATGTTCTGAACCCCACTTATGGAGATTTTGAGAGGGTCGTCGCCGCTTGGTGAATGTTCTGAACCCCACTTATGGAGATTTTGAGAGGGTCGTCGCCGCTTGGTGAATGTTCTGAACCCCACTTATGGAGATTTTGAGAGGGTCGTCGCCGCTTGGTGAATGTTCTGAACCCCACTTATGGAGATTTTGAGAGGGTCGTCGCCGCTTGGTGAATGTTCTGAACCCCACTTATGGAGATTTTGAGAGGGTCGTCGCCGCTTGGTGAATGTTCTGAACCCCACTTATGGAGATTTTGAGAGGGTCGTCGCCGCTTGGTGAATGTTCTGAACCCCACTTATGGAGATTTTGAGAGGGTCGTCGCCGCTTGGTGAATGTTCTGAACCCCACTTATGGAGATTTTGAGACACCCTGACCTCATCGCTTACCTGGCGACAGCCCACCTAGCTATTGAGTCTTCGGGTTAACCTCAGAAATTTCTCACGCAAACGCTGCAAGCTTTACAATGGCCAACGTCTTGCATGCCTTGCTAGGCAGACCCTGAATGTGTTTATTAGAGATATGATTATCATATCATGAACCATGCTATCTACATACGGTGCTGCCGAAGCAGTTCCTGTGGCTATGGATGGGGTCACCACTTTTAGTCTAGTTGCCGCCCTTATATGTCCTTTATGAGACCCTGCAATGTTAGCTACTGCGAACGTTTTTCACGGAAATGTGTTCTATATAGTTAGGAGAGTCAAATTAGCTTGGTTGCTACTGCAACGTTGAGCATTTCTCAGAATTCAAGATGGCGGCCGCCGCTATCTTGGATGTTGGCCAATTTTCAAATTTTGATATCGATGACCTAGAGGGTCGTGTAATACCTCTTTCTAGGGGTTTTAGAGTACGGGACGTCCATTTCTGGAGTTATTTTTTGGATACGGGGTCAATGTCAAGGTCAAAATGAAGGTCAAACTAAGAAACTTTAATGTATCGTTATTAGTCCCCTACCGGTGTACACCGGAGGGGACGAAAGGTTTGCACGCCGTCCCTCCATCCGTCAGTCCGTCAGTCCGTCAGTCCGTCAGTCCGTTAGTCCGTCGAGCAAAGAACAGTTTTCCTGACGTTTTTCTAAACTCTTAATGCTAATGATTTCAAACTTGGCACATCGTTTCCTCATGATAAGTTACAGATTAAGTTCGAACTTCACGACGTTTCGATCATTTTTGACAAAGTTATGGCACTTTGAACTTTGGGAATTCTGATAATTCTGATGATCCTTAACTCAGTGCCATTTTAAGTTTTAATTTCCTTTAAAAAAGATTTTCTCTGCAATAATAGGACCGATTGAGATCAAATTTTCACCGTAGGGGGAACTCGGTCTGTAGAATATTTTAATGTTAATTATGACGTCACAGGTCACGTGGTTCGGCCGCCATATTGTTTTTAGTGAAAACACGAAAACCCCTTTTTCTCTGCAACGGCTGAACATATCGAGGCCAAACTTTGCAGGCGGAATCGTACACCCATGACGAACAAAAAAGTCAGCGAGCATACCGTCATGCGTCACATGGTTTCAGAGTTATGACGTTTTTAAGAATGAACCTTTAAAACCGAGCTCCTCCCTCATTTTTCATCCAATTGAGGGGAAACTTCACAGATCTGTTCAGCATGTCGGTCTACTAAAATGTCTTTTTGGAATTTGCGATAGGGCACGTGGTTTGACAGATATCGTTACTTAAATGAAAATATTTTTAAAATGGATATCTCTTGTTTATTCTAGAGTTCTCCTCAAGCCGCACCGCGCGCCCTCAGCCTCGTCTCGCGAACGTCAACAGCGCGACACAGCGCGCGCTTTCGGGAGGGGCGGAGCCAAGCCGAGCAACATATATATACACATCGATCATTGATCGTGAACCGGAAAATATAATAAATTACTGATATTTAGCGACTCGAAAGGTTCTTTATCAACAACTTATTTTCTCGTGCTTCTGCTGACCTGTCTGCAAGGTGTATAAATCGAAGTCCCGAGTGCGAATCACAGGTGAGCCCGTCCTGAGGTAATTAGCGATTGGGAACGATTCAGAACCTGTGGGTGAATAACCCTGGGTAATTTCCCCAACAGTTTTCCGGACGACAGACTGCCGGGAGGGGACATGTATTGCAGCGCAATACTCAGAATGCTTGTTGTTCATAAGACATGACGACTGGTCGAGGGACCAGACTAGTTGTCTGGTCGAGGGATCCTGCTTCGCAGGTTGCTAGAATGATTTGCAGGTGACTCAGTCCAAGTATCTTGATTCGCAACTTTCTGGGAGCAGGGGATCCTGTTTCCAACGTTACTGGGTCCATGAATTCTGATTTACAGTTTGCTGATTCCAGAGATCCAAATTTGGAGGCTGCGAGTCCCAACGACCCTCGTTTACAGGTTACTTGTGGTAGAGATTCTGATTCACAGGTTGCTGTCTCCAGGGATTCTGATTCACAGGTTGCTGTCCCCAGGGATTCTGATCCACAAGTTGCTGTCTCCAGGGATTCTGATTCACAGGTTGCTGTCTCTAGGTATTCTGATTCACAGGTTGCTGACCCCAGGGATTCTGATCCACAAGTTGCTGTCTCCAGGGATTCTGATTCACAGGTTGCTGTCCCCAGGGATTCTGATTCACAGGTTGCTATCTCCAGGGATTCTGATTCACAGGTTGCTGTTCCCAGGGATTCTGACTCACAGGTTGCTGTCTCCAGGGATTCTGATTCACAGGTTGCTGTCTCCAGGGATTCTGATTCACAGGTTGCTGTCCCCAGGGATTCTGATTCACAGGTTGCTGTCCCCAGGGATTCTGATTCACAGGTTGCTATCTCCACGGATTCTGATTCACAGGTTGCTGTCTCCAGGGATTCTGATTCAAAGGTTGCTGTCTCTAGGGATTCTGATTCACAGGTTGCTATCTCCACGGATTCTGATTCACAGGTTGCTGTCTCCAGGGATTCTGATTCAAAGGTTGCTGTCTCTAGGGATTCTGATTCACAGGTTGCTATCCCCAAGGATTCTGATCCAAAGGTTGCTGTCTCCAGGGATTCTGAATCACAAGTTGCTGTCTCTAGGGATTCTGATTCACAGGTTGCTGTCTCCAGGGATTCTGATCCACAAGTTGCTGTCTCCAGGGATTCTGAATCACAAGTTGCTGTCTCTAGGGATTCTGATTCACAGGTTGCTGTCCCCAGGGATTCTGATCCACAAGTTGATGTCTCCAGGGATTCTGATTCACAGGTTGCTGTCCCCAGGGATTCTGATTCACAGGTTGCTATCTCCAGGGATTCTGATTCACAGGTTGCTGTTCCCAGGGATTCTGACTCACAGGTTGCTGTCTCCAGGGATTCTGATTCACAGGTTGCTGTCTCCAGGGATTCTGATTCACAGGTTGCTGTCCCCAGGGATTCTGATTCACAGGTTGCTGTCCCCAGGGATTCTGATTCACAGGTTGCTATCTCCACGGATTCTGATTCACAGGTTGCTGTCTCCAGGGATTCTGATTCAAAGGTTGCTGTCTCTAGGGATTCTGATTCACAGGTTGCTATCCCCAAGGATTCTGATCCAAAGGTTGCTGTCTCCAGGGATTCTGAATCACAAGTTGCTGTCTCTAGGGATTCTGATTCACAGGTTGCTGTCTCCAGGGATTCTGATTCACAGGTTGCTGTCCCCAGGGATTCTGATTCACAGGTTGCTGTCTCCAGGGATTCTGATTCACAGTTTGCTGCCTCCAGGAATCCTGATTTGCAGGTTACTTGTTGTTGGGGGTTCTAATTCACAGGTTACTTGTTCCAAGAAACTGATTCGCAGGTTGCTGCGCCCAGGGATATTGATTTGCAAGTTCAAAACCACATTTCCTCTCGAGTATAGGAATGGTCCACCACATCCATGAAGACTTCTTTGACTGAAACCTTTAACTTCATTGTCACGATTATTTAATCATTTTATTCTCTGATACAACAATCTTGTTCTGTCCTGTGGACATTTCATACCCGAGTCTCATGATGCAGTCCACGGATTGGTGAACCTACGCTCAAGCACTCACTCATTTTCCTTCTGGGAGCGAGTCCTTCTGGGCGTGGCTCTCGGCCTGCCTGAGCGATGTGTGTCTGCCAAGTCGGGGTTGTCAGCCCCAGTGCGTCATCTGGGTTCCGGTTAGTTTTATTGTCGGGGGGGGGGGGGGGGAGGCAGGGGATTTAATTAGTGTGTGTGGTGCTTTTGGGCCTGCCTAGTGTCTATGCGCGTTGCCATACGGGATGAAGGATAAATCACAATATCTCACGAATAGGGGAATTAGCATAATCCCTCCGATAATTAGCACAAGGCCATCCTCTTATGACTCCTCGTATGACTCAACGCGAGCGACTCGTTTTCACACTCACACATAACCTCAATATCGAACTCAAACACGTGAAAGTCATCTGTTGTTAACGAATGGAAGAAAGTAAAAGATGCTTCGTATTTGATGTTTACATTTTCTACGGATGTTGTTCCGAAAACCTTTCCCCAGATTATACGTTTTCCAGCAATGAGATCGGGTGCTTTGGGAATGGCCATGTTTGTTTCTGGGATCACTTCGGAGTCCGTCATTCCCATGGAGAGCACACAAGCATCCCTTTTCTCTGTCAGATCACTGGGTGGAAGGAAGCCAATTCTGTTCCAGTAGGTTTTGGGGGTACATGGATGGAGACGGGTCGACCTTTGGAATGAAGCACAGAAGGAAAACAACTATTTTGGAACATTGTTGATAGTTTATATCACAGGCCGAGCGGTCGTTTACAAGTTCGCCACCTGCTGTTTACACCTGTAGGTATCGGTCACGTAGTTTGGAACCGTCACCTGATGGGACAATTGTGTCCGAAGTAAAGGAACGTTTGGTGAAGTTCTTTGTTAATATCCTCTTCCATTTTACAGCAACAAGACTCGATCCTCGACATGGATTGCTTAACATCCTCTGGGAATGTTTTTTGGCCTCAGCGCAAAAGGACCGTATAATGAAGGCCTGTTTTGTAACCCAAGATGGGAATGAAATATTTGACTTACCGACATTAGAAATGAAGCGGTTACGAAGGGATTTGATTGAGACGTTTAAGGTGATGAAGGGTGGAGACAAAACAAGGACAGAAGACTTGTTCAGCAGCGTGACGAGGGGCTATGGCCTGGAAGTAAAGAAGAGTAGAGTTATGACCGTGGTAAGACGGGGGTCTTTAACTCAGAGGGTAGTTACCCCGTGCACGCGAAGCAAAAAGCGGGGTTAAGCAGTCGGGTCACTTCTGCATGTCTGTCTGTCCTTCTGTCTACAAAAATCACTTAGTGATGGAGGAACAACTGAATGCCAAGTGAATCTTACATTTTGAACATGAATCGGAACACGAACCTGTAGTTTAGCAGAACTTTGGCTCTGAATTTTTCCCGATCCCACAACGATAAGCATAGAGAGGAGTGATTTTTTTTACTCTCTCTCTTGTCTGGTTTTACCCCCGACGTTTAACTGCCAGATCGGTATTGTCTTTAATAAAGCCTTTTGTTATTTTCTGTATCTATCTATAATTCCAGTAATCTCTGTACGTCTGTACGTCTGTTTGTCTGTGACCGCTGTTTCTCGACAACCACGGGTCCGATATACTTTTAACTTGCCAGGTATATTGCTGGGGACCCGAGGATGTGCCTTTTCAAGGTTTCATATTAATCGGACAATTACTTACCGAGCTATGTCCAAAAAACGATTCAACCAATCAGAGAGCAGCGAACGATCGCGTGTGCCGAACGTGGAGGACACACTCTGCCTCGGATGGCACATTTGAGAGCGTATTCATTTATTTCACGTTTGCAAACTATGTTGGCGTTAAACTACGTTTTAAAACTAATAAAAACGAATTTGCGATTCATTCGCTTTCCTGCGCGTTTGTGCACGCGATGGCGATTTCTTTACCAAACTCCGGAAGCCGTTCGCTTTGGACCAAACCATTGCATGTAAATAGAGGGGGGGGATTGTCACCACTCGCAAGCCGTTCGCTTTGGACCAAACCATTTCATGTAAATAGAGGGGGGGGATTGTCACCGTACTCGCAAGCCGTTCGCTTTGGACCAAACCATTTCATGTAAATAGAGGGGGGGGGATATAATTTTAGATATAGATATAGTACGGGCAATGCCCTAGTATTTTAAATCCGCCTGGTTTGAGTTACTTTTTGCAGGTTGAAGACTGCCCGGCGGGATCGCTCAGGTAAGATCCTTCATTCCTCCTCTTCCCTTTCTTCCTCCTACGCGTATATAAAGTCCGCATTTGATCGTCGCCTCGGAGTTAAAGCTTGCTTTGGCTATTCGTGATCCCTGTGGTGTTCACCTGGGGAATCACACGTCTGTCTGGTCTTGTCTGGCAGTTAAACAAAATTTACAATAATTCCAAACAGGAAACTTCCTGTTTTTAAGGACTTCATAAAGTACACAAACAACAGATGCACGACCGTGTTAGATAAGGTACATTTCCAGCATTTTTTTCTACCGCCTCTAAAACGTCTTTTTTATTTCAATCTAATTAGATACTTGAACATAGTAGAACCATTTTAGCGCTTTCAAAGGCCTTCAGTTTGGCAGTAATTGAACAAATTATTATGGCATTTTACGTCATCACGACCAATCAAATTTGCCCCTCGTAGACCCCGCCCGTGTCCTTGTTTCCTGTTTCTAAAGACAGCGCGGGGTAACATGTCATATGATCACTCCAGTTAATGCATGGAATGGTCTCCCAGGAAAGGTAGTGCAACCAGAAGGAGTAGACAGGTGTAAATTGGATATGTACCTAGATGCTTTGGGGATAGAGGTGTGCAGGGATATTTGCAGGACAGGTAGGTAGGTTTCGTGCGGAAACGTGATAGTATCTGGAGTTGGTGTAGCACACACATGATGGACAGAATGCCGCTCCACCCATGACCCAACGTTCCATGTCATTTCTTGCTGTATATTGAAAAAAGAGAGTTGGTGATTCTTGGAACATTGTGTCTCATTCCGAGAACATTTTGCACGCTCCATATAATATACAGATTGAGTTTATATTTCATATACTGTAAGGTATTTTATATTGGTTGGAATTTTGCGGATGTTCCCATCTGATCACTTGGTGGTGTAAGCTCAAGATGCTTGGTTCCCAGGTCCAAATCCCGTTTACTATGTTAATTTGTCTGTTTACTAACGTCCTTGTAATTTTTTGTAAAATGTGATAATGTGTACAAACTCCTACATTATAAAATTCTTGTATATTTCTGTGTGACCACCCGGAACGGCCAGGTGAGGGCGCTCGTTGGCCAATAAATGTCTTGTTCATCGCTTTGCTGGAGATGTAACCTGGTGCTCCAAACCCACAGGCTACAACTACCAGCTCGAACTGATCTCGTTTGCTGGGATGGAGAGAGCCGACCTCTTATTGTCCAAAAAAGGGCAAACACCAACAAAGGGCAACATCAACATGCTTCACAATAGTTTTTACAACTACGATGGAATTTTGCTAAATGTGCAGTTCGATCCACAAGGTGTATCGGTGAATGGAGACTATACTGATATGGCTTCGCCTGATAAATCCAACACCTGCATTGCCCCCCGACCCCAAAATCGCAGCGCTTCTTCACGATCTTCTTCACCATCCTCCTCTATGACGAGCCGTGGTATCCAGCAGACAGAATACCCAGCTTAACTTCCATCTGAGGGATGGCACACTCATTGATGCATCATCTCAGGCTACACAACTCACAGGTGAGTGAGTTACCTCTACACCATCCTGTCTAACTAGGAGGAAGGAAGACTTATGTGCTGGGATTTTAAAAAAGTGGGGCGCCCACTGGAGGAATATCCTAGAATTGTGAATTTCAGGAAACACCCGCTCTTCGTGCCTGAGAATCATCTTATTATCCTGATTATTATTGCCAATTGTTATTATTATGCTATTATCATTATTGGTGTAATGACCCCGCACATGCGAAGCAAAAACCGGGTTAGGCAATTCGTTCCCTTTGTCTGTCTGTCCACAACTGTCAGTTTATGACCCAGGAACAACTTCATTTCAATCAAATGTTATATTTTAAACACAAATCACAACATGAATCGGAAAAATAATCTGCAGTTTAACAGTATTTTGCTCTAAATTCGACCCGATCGTGCATACGCAGAGAGGGAGAGGCGTCGAAGCACCACCAAGAGAGGCACTATATGACACACCTTTATATAGAGAATTTGCATCGGGTCCACCTTCATGGCCAGCACCCCACCCTGGGAGAGGGGGGTGGGGTACCAAGTAGCTACAACCTTTGTCTTGTGACCCTTAGTCCCCCTGTTAAGTCTGGTTGACATTGGATAAGTAACGACCGAATGCATAGACCACAGACAATCAGACAGACAGAGCCCATCTTGCATACTTTAGCATGATGAGTCAGAAGTATTAATAATAATAATAATAATAATAATGCATTTATTTTATATAGCGCTTTTCAGGAAGCCCAAAGACGCTTTGACAGAGTGCAAAACATAATGCATAGCAAAACATAAAAACAATTGCAAAAAAAGAAGAATCAATAGGGAAATATTCAAAGCACAAAGGAGGGAGAAGGAGAGGAGATAGTCAGGGGTTAGATGCTGTGGGTTAAATGTTGAATACAGTGTTGAACAGGTGGGTCTTGAGTGATGTTTTGAATGTGGTGAGTGAGGAGGAGTCTCTGATGGTGTGAGGTAGCGAGTTCCAGAGGGTGGGAGCAGCGATGGAGAAGGCCCTGTCCCCCCAGGATCTAAATTTGGTCCGGATGGGGGGGTGTCAGGAGGTTGGTACCAGCAGAGCGGAGGTTGCGGGTGGGAGTGTGTCTGGAGAGGAGGTCAGCCAGGTAGGATGGGGCCAGGTTATGGAGGGCTTTGTAGGTCAAGAGGAGGATTTTGTACTGGATTCTCTGGGAGATGGGGAGCCAGTGAAGCTTGTAAAGGACGGGGGTGATGTGGTCACGGGTCCGGGAATGGGTGAGTAGACGGGCAGCGGAGTTCTGAATGTATTGGAGTTTATTGGTGATTGTTGAGGGTGAACCATAAAGGAGGCTATTGCAGTAGTCCAGACGGGAAGTGATGAAGGCGTGGATGAGGGTTTCTGCAGCCACGGCGGAGAGGGATGGACGGAGACGGGCGATGTTTTTCAGGTGAAAGAAGGCTGTCTTTGTGATCTGTTTAGTGTATTTGTCGAAGGAGAGGGTTTGGTCAAAGATGATGCCAAGATTCCGGATGTGAAGGGAGGTGGATACTGGGAAACCGTCGATGTTGAGGGCAAAGTTATGGGTGGACTTGGTGAGCGTTTTTGGGCCAATGATGATTATTTCAGATTTATCACAGTTAAGTTTGAGGAAGTTGATTTGAAGCCAGGATTTTATTTCAGTGATGCAGTTTGTCAGGATAGAGTGGGTGGCGGTGGAGATGGACTTGGTGGAGATGAAAAGCTGGATGTCATCGGTGAAGCAGTGGAATTGGAGACCATGACGGCGGATTAAGTGACCGAGGGGGGACAGGTAAAGGATGAAGAGGAGGGGGCCAAGAACTGAACCTTGGGGGACACCTTGGGGGAGGGGAGCAGTAGGGGATTTGCAGTTATTGATGGAGATGAACTGACGTCTGTCAGAGAGGTATGATTTAATCCAAGAGAGGGCAGTGCCGGTAATGTTAAAGGTGGTTTCAAGTCGGGTGAGGAGGATGGTGTGATCGATGGTGTCAAAGGCGGCGCTGAGGTCGAGGAGGATGAGAATGTTGAGGTTGCCAGCGTCAGAGGAGAGGAGAAGGTCGTTGGTGATTTTGAGGAGAGCAGTTTCAGTACTGTGGTTGGAGCGGAATCCGGATTGGAATGTTTCATACAGGTTATTGGCAGAGAGGTGATGTTTGAGTTGAGTGGCTACAGCGCGTTCCAAAACCTTTGACAGAAAGGGTAGGTTGGAGATGGGTCTGAAGTTATTTAGGGTGTCAGGGTTTAGTCCAGGTTTTTTCAGAATGGGGGTAACAGCAGCAATTTTGAGGGATGGTGGGACGATGCCTGTAGACAGGGAGGAGTTTATTGTTGCAATGATAAGTGGAGAGAGAGCAGGAAGGGAGGCCTTGACAAAGCTGGAGGGGATGGGGTCAAGAGTGCAGGTGGCAGTTTTCATTCCAATGAGGAGTTCAGAGAGGTCAGTAGGGGAGACTGGGGAGAATTGAGACAGGGGATGGCAGGATAAGGGGGGGCAGGTGGTTTGAGAGGGAGCGGGTGCGGCGGCGGTCAAGCTGTTGTAGATGTTTTCAATTTTGCGTTGGGAGAATGAAAGGAAGGAGATGCAGTTGTCTATTGTGAATGACTGGGTGGTGGTGTTCAGGGGGCTGAGGAGTTTGTTTATTGTAGAGAAGAGTGCTTTTGGGTTTCCGGAGCCAGAGTGGATAATTTGAGAGTAGTAGGCGGAGCGGGCGCGGGAGAGGGCATCTTTATAGTGTTGTATGTGGTCCTTGTAGGCCTGGGAGTGAACTGTGAGACCTGTTTTATTGCGGAGTCTTTCAAGTTGGCGAGCACGAGTTTTCATCAGGCGGAGTTCAGGGGTAAACCAGGGAGCAGAATGGGTGAAAGAAACTGTTTTGGTTTTTATAGGCACAAGTTGGTCAAGGCAGGAGGAGAGAGTGTGGTTGTAGTAGTCAGTGAGGTCAGAAGGGGTGTGGAGGTCAACGAAGGGAGAAGTGGACATTTTTTCAGAGAGGGTCGATGAGAATGAGGTAGGTGAAAGAGCGTTTAGCTTATGGAAGTTGATAGTGCGATAATGCCTTGGTGCTGGGGTGGGGATGTTGATGGTCAGAGTGATGGCTAGGTGGTCAGAGAGAGTGAGGTCGGAGCCAGAGAGATGGTGCAAAATTAGTCCAGTAGAGCAGACAAGGTCCAAAATGTGACCACGGTTATGGGTAGGAAAGTTGACATGTTGAGTGAGGTTAAAGCAGGTGAGTAAATCAGTGAAGTCAGTGGTTAGCGTGGAGTCAGTGGAGTCCATGTGGATATTGAAATCACCAAGGAGGAGGATTGAGGGGGAGAGGGAACATAGCTGGGTCAGAAAGTAGGAGAAGTCAGACAGGAATGATGGGTGTGGTTTGGGAGGGCGGTAGACAACAGCCATGACTGACATGAATATTAATGAAAGTAGGAAGGGTTCACACCTCTCTCGAACCCTGTAAAAATAGTAACGCCAGCACTGTATAATTCTCTTCCTGTGATATTTCAACAAGAATGACCGCACTGTGGTCACAACCTGCTACAAAATCCGGAAACGGACTGATTGGGAAACACACATTTAATGTGCGACCCCTCTCTATAGGGTAAAATGATAAAACAAAACAAAATATAACAAAACTGTGAACATAATCAAAGATGAACGTGACGCCTCACATCCATGTCAGCCTCCACCACGGTTATATCAGAACGAGCTGATTCGTCACACAGTTATTGATTGTTTAACTCTAAGATGTGGCTGTTCAAAAATTACGTAACGCTTTTTTTTAGGCAGACGAATATCATGAGTGCTCACGGAGTTGATTAGATCTTACTAATAATTTTTATTTGACATATGATTAGAATTTTTGGGGTCACTCATCATGAGTAACACTGGAACCAAAAAAAGCAAATGGAAAACTGGCGTAACAAACTTAGGCAGTGTATAATCAGCAGAAGCCTTCAGGCCTGATGTCTAATGCCCACCAGAAAACCAAGATGGTGGCTATATTATTTTGTCTGGGTGCTATGGTGGGTGGAGTCAAGTGACAAATGTGTGTGGCGTCCAGCAGCTGTCCGACCAGTGGGTGCACATTTCAAAAATAGACCCCAACAAGAACAATAACAACAACAACAGTAACAACACAAGGAGATTATATTGTACACCGCTCCTTTCCTATGCCATCTCCAGGCGCTGCATGACGTCATTGCCAGGCACCAAGGGAGCCCGGCAATGACGCGCGCTGAAAGGGAGTACTGAGTTTTCACTCCGCTTTCTTTCTTGTTTGTTTTCTTGTTACTTGCAAAATTGAAGATTTTTCAAATATATTGGTCAGTTGCGTTTGTTATTCTGTCTGTTTGTTTGTTTGGTTGTTTGTTTGTCACCAGCCTACAGGTCACAATTCCAAACCAGTCGTCATGAAACTTCACCAAGTTGTAGAGGTCGTCACAATTGAGAAGCCTTTTGATTTTGAGGTCAAAGGTCATCTGGAGGTCAAATTTCTAAAATCGCCATTTTTTATCTGATTGACTTGGAAATTGAACAGCATTTGCACATTGAGTCACTGAATTGGGAAACCAACGATTTTTGAGGTCAAAAGGTCAAAGGTCAACTCGAGGTCAAACTTCCAAAATCAGCTATTTCATCTGAAAAATCATCAATTTTCATCCGATTGATCAATTAAACAGCGTTTGCATAGTGCCTCAATGAATTGGGTCTAAAACAATTTATAGTGTTGAAAGTTCCCAAGAGCACAGTGAGCTCCATCATTAGGAAATGGAAAGAATATGGAACTACACGGACTCTTCATAGAGATGGCCGTCTGGCCAAACCGAGCAACCGGGAAAGAAGGACCTTGGTCAGGGAGGTGACCAAGAACCCAATGACCACTCTGACAGAACTACAGAGTTCCTTGGCTGAGATAGGAGAACCTGCTGGAAGGACAACAGTTTCTGCAGCCATTCACAAATCTAGGCTTTATGGAAGAGTGGCCAGAAGGAAGCTACTCTTGAGAAAAAGGCACATGACAGCACGCCAGGAGTTTGCAAAAAGCCACCTGAAAGACTCTAAGTACTCGAAGCAAAATATTCTGTGTTCTCATGAGACGAAAATGGAACTCTTTGGCCTCAATGCAAAGTCTGATAGAAACAAAGCACACCTCATCACCCGTCTCACACCATCCCTAACATGAAGCATGGTTGTGGCAGCATCATGCTATGGGGATGCTTTTCAGCAACAGGGACTGAGAGACTTGTAAGGATAGAGGGAACAATGAATTCTGCCAAATACAGGCAAATCCTCAAGGAGAACCTGCATCAGAGTGCAAAAGACCTTAGACTGCGGCGAATATTTACATTCCAACAGGAGAATGACCCAAAGCATACAACCAAAGAACCACTGGAATGGTTTCAGAACAAGAATGTGAAAATCCTTGAGTGGCTCAGCCAAAGCTCAGACTTGAATCCCATTGAGAATCTGTGGAAAGACTTGAAGATTGCTGTTCACCAACGCTCTCCATCCAATTTGACAGAGCTTGAGCAAATCTCTAAGTAAGAATGAGAGAAACTCTCCAAATCCAGATGTGCAAAGCTGATACAGACATACCCAAGAAGACTCAAAGCTGTAATCGTTGCCAAAGGTGCTTCTACGAAGTATTGACTCAGGGGGCTGAATACTTATGTCAATTACATATTTCTGTGTTTCATTTTTAATTATTTTGTAAAAAATTCTAAAAAAGATTATTACACTTTGACATTATGGGGTATTTTGTGTAGATCAGTGACAAGAAATCTCAATATAATTCATTTTAAATTCAGGCTGTAACACAAGACAATGTGGACCAGTCAAGGGGTGTGAATACTTTCTGAAAACACTGTATGTGGGGTTTGAACCTGGGTATCTCCATTGTTCAGATGGGAACGCAAAGCAATTTCAAACTCCCTTTCAAGCAACCGATATTATAAAATGGCAGTAATCATGTTGCCGTTGTAATAATATTAATAATTCGACGAATAGTTATAATAATTATAATATATTTTCATGATGTAATAATATTGTGTAATCAATTCCTTTGATGCTAAACGGTTGTCTCCCTAAGTGTTGAGGCAAACACCTGTCGGGAATTGAAATCGATTGGATTGAGTGGATTGTGAGCCATTCATTGTTGGCCATGATGGAGGTTCAGGATGGAAGGTTCAGGATGGAAGGCCTGGGAGGGACATTACATTACTTAGCACCGGTAATGGACGATAGTATGGGTGGGGTGAGGTTGGATATCGAATTCCTTCAGGAAACATCACAACAAAACCTCAATTTTATATTTCTGTGATCAGCACCTCACTTCAAAAAGGGCCGCTTGGAAATGGAATGCAAAGCGAAGGTATCTCCAACAAGATTGTCACCTTTCACACGTGACATCTGCAGCAATGTCCCATGTCCCTCTCCTGTCGGCTGGATGGAACTCCTGTGACGTGTCTGCGATTGTTTAGTCCAAAAGACCTGAAATGTCCCACCGGGTAGTCCCAAATGAGGTTTTGGTGATCTCACTTTGGAGAACTTTGTACCTGACTTGCACTTTCTCCCATCTTAGCCATCTATCCATGTCCAATCCCAAAATGCTCCACAGGTTAACTCATTATGTCACTCTTACCCTCGATCACTACCTATCAACCCAAGCTGTTTCCTCAACTTCACTTTTTTGGGCCTTTCTGTGTACCTGCAATTTATTTTGTAGAGCTCTCTCTTAGGATTGTAAAATTCCGTTTAATTGAGGATTCCGCCTGTCTGGTTCTGCAGCTAAGGCCTTCCGCAACTCAGGTCTGACCAAATCTGTAAACTTCCCATCCTGGATATCTGAAACTGGTATGTCCTCCCTCCTGGACCAAGGAATGACTAATTTTCCATCCAATCTCCCTGGTTTCTCCACTGCCGCTCTTGGCTCCTCTGACCATATTCTTGTTAGGGACCATATCTCTTTGGCTGGTGCACGAGAGCAAACTCAACGACGCAGAATATGTCTGTTCGGCAGAGACTGCAATTTTCCCTTTCAAACAAAGGATTGGCCTATGATGTCTACGGCATCTGATATTAATCTGCCTGGGAATACTTTCAAAAAGCCTACTTTCAATCCTGTATCAGTTGATCCCATCCTGTCTGCAGATATCCTATCCATCCTCTTGAATTCTGTGGGGAGGGGGTTTCCCTCATGCGGGTTAATTGTTCAACTTGGAAAGCAAACACAACTGAGAGTAACTTTAGGTCACTTGGTAAGGCTCACAAAAAGTGGATGCCCATCCTGAAGCAAGCCACATCCTGCAAAAATGTAATCCCGCAAAACTCACGGCTTAACACTCCGACCAGTCTCTTTTCTCAAAGTCTGGGTGGGGTCTTGTAAAGAGTGTCTCTGGTGTATGCTCGCTCTCCGTCATCCCCTGCCTCACCTGGAACGTCAGTGGTCTCTGCCCAAGAATGTCGTAACTCTGTGTGTTGCCTCCAAATCGAATGTTCCCAACCCATCCTGTTTTGTCCTCACCTCACTCCCTCATACCCACTGCCTTCTCAACTCTGTGTCTTTCACACACGAGAAGGTAGAAAAGATCTGTCCAGCACCTCAACCCTGCTTCAGCACCTCAACCCGCGACAAGCCCAGATGTCATCAGTGCCCATGTTCTCAAATCCTGCTCTACTGTCTTTGCTTCTCCTCTATTCAGCCTGCCCTTCTCCTTTGGCCACCTCCCATCTGCCATGAAGTCAGGAAGCATCACTCCAGTCCACAAGAAGGATGCAAAACTGGTCCTCTCAACTGCAAACCAATGACCTTGCTTACTTCCAAGTTCCTATTATAACCAAACTCATGGAATTCATCATTGAATTCTAAATTTATTTATCAAATATTTCCTCCTTTCAAACATCCTGATATCTCACTATCAATTTCAATTATATACCAGTCACTCGACTCTGGGCATGCTGCTTCTCCTCTCTCCAATGGTCGAAGGCCCTACATCTTAAACAAAAGTTCAGGACCATCTCCCTGGACATATCTTGGTTATTTGACACAGTCTGGCATCCTTCTTTACTTTCCAAGCTCTTTGCCTGTGGAATACAATGGTGTCTTTATTCCTGGATTTAAGAATTCCTCCTTTCGTGCATTTAATGGAACCTTCCTTTCCTTTCCCAGTAGAAACTGGAGTGCCCCAAGGCAGTGTGTTGGGCCTTGTCTTGTTCCTCTCAGATGCCGTGGAAAACCTCCCTTCATTTTTGCAGACACCTCTGCACTGTCATTGGTCGACAGCAGCTGTGTCACTTCCTGCTGATCTGGAAATCATTAGATGCTCATCTGATAACTGTAACATGCATTCCTTCACTCCTGGAAAATCTCAGTCTCGTGCTGTTGGTCCAGAAGGATTGTCAAACGAACCCACCTATCTGTTTCAATGGCCTGCCACTGGAAGAGGTTCAGTCTCTTGAACTTGTAGGCCTCACCATCAAATATGACTCTCTTGGGCTGACTATCTCCAAAGCCAGACACAGACTTGGCATCCTCCATTGTTTCCTGTCTTTGCATGAAAAGTCAGAATTACTCACAGTTTACAAGGCATTGGTCTGTATCTCAATGGAGATCTTCTCTCCGCTATGGGCTGGAACCCCAGCATTACATCTGTCTCTCCTGAATTCCATGGCATCTAAAGCTCTCAACATTATTAGAATATTCCATGATGAGGCCAAAATGATGGTAGCTCTCTGTTTTAGTGCCCCTCCTCTGTTCTCGCTCCCTCCATTACTCTCAGCCCTCTGAACCTCCTCATTAAATGTGTGGTTCTTCGTTAAAATGACAAAATCCAGGCAGACTGCACTCCTCAATTATTTTGTTGCTCGTTCTTCCTGTATGTAGAGTCACCTACCATAGGCTTTGCTATCGCAGTCTGTCTCAAGAGCTTCATACAGGTGGTGCACCACCGTCTCATATCAACATCATCTGTACCCACAATCCTTTTCACCTCCATTAACCCTTTATAGCCCAACCTTCTGACTTGCAGATTGCAGTGTTTCCTTTCCTCTGTCTTTCTCTGTTCGTTCAGTGCTTTGCTTATTACGTCCATCACCAAAGGTGGGTGGAGGTTATGTGTTCACCCCTGTCTGTCTGTCTGTGAACAGGATATCTCAAAAAGTTGTACACGGATTTGGCTGAAACTTGGTGGACAGGATGGTTGTGTGACGAAGAATAATTAATTCGATTTTGATGAAGATCTGGATCCAGATGCGCCTATTAGAATCTTTGAAATGATTTTTCACCATTGAGAGATTGGGCGAAAAGCGATATATAATATATTTTCAAAAGTTGTGGACGAGTTGCTTTGGTGACTAGAACAAGCCGATTAGATTTTGTTTCAGATCCGGATCCAGATCCGGCCTATCAGTGGGCCAGATCTGGATCCGGATCTGGATACCTGTTCAACATGGTGGAGGTATGCGCTCTATCGAGTGCCGTTCTAGTTGTTTCTCAGAGTTGCCCCACTGCCCTACAATTCGTTCATCCCTTCTGTCACCTTGCTCCTCCATGATCCTCCATCTAATAGAGGGAAAAAAAAGCAACGTAGGGTCAAACAGGATATAGATGCAGACATTCTCCAAATCTACAATCCAGGCATAAATTTCACTTCGTTTCGCTGATGATGCCATAAAAGCCAAAAACATACCTGGCCAAGACTGAAGCTTTTAAAATGTTGGCTTGAACATGATCCCATTAGATGTTGTTGCTGTTGTTAAAATTTTTGGAGAGATCACTTTAAACCTACTCCACTGTAATGCATCAAGGAGTGCTCATAGGTCACCACCATTTAATGTCATTTTCCATACTTACTCGGGAGCTTTTATTCTTGGACAAACTCGTTTTTTTATCTCTTCTACGTCGCATGTCTGGGCCTATTCTCATTGGTTATTTTGTCAGTGCATCAACTTTTTGTATCTTTTATAATTATCATTTATCTTGTACACTCCGGGTCAAAAAAAAGAGCCGAGTCAATTTTTTAACATTTGTTGTGTCATAACTATTTTACCATAATAAAAAAACACCAGAACATGCAGGAATAACTGTACAATTCAGTATGGAATCGTTTGTCCCTTAGCTTTCTTTACATAATTCAGTCCTTTGGTCAAACTTCCACAAAGCTTCTTGCACCGAGAAATGTCAACATTGTCCCATTCATGTTTGACAGCTTCCAAAAGTTGATAAAAATTTGCAAACTTCCTTCCAATAAGTTGGTGCTGAATTTAGGCCCAAAGATTCTCTATGGTGTTCAAATCAGAACTCTGACTAGGCCAGAAAATAGGTTTCAGGGACTTTTTCTCCAACCACTTCTCGGTGTCTTTTGCAGTATGGGCCGGGGAATTATCTTACTGAAAAATGACTTCTTTGCTTTTCTCTCCAGAAAATAACTTTTTGAGGCTGGGAAGTAATCCTTTCTCTAATATTTTCTGGTATTCCTTGGCAGTAATTGACTGTTCACACCTTATCAGCTTATCAACACCTGAAGATGAAAATGCATCCCAGACCATGATTCCATCTCCTCTATGCTTCACAGTTGTTGAAATGCACTCAGGGTTGAATCTCTCACCAGACCTGTGAAGGCAACGTTCTGGGGCATCACTGCAAAGCTGAAACCTTGATCCATCACTCCGCAGAACTGTCTGAAACCAGTCTGAATCACAGTTCCCATATTCGGCCAAAAAGTGCAATCTGTACAAAATGTTTTTCTTGGATAATAGAGGCTTCGTAGCACATGTTGAAGCAAAACCAGCATCAGCCAACCTTCTTGTGATGGTCCTTCTGGAAACAGTCTTGTTTTCAGCAGTCCTGAATTCCAGACAGTTTCTGAAGGCTTTTCTTTATTTCCTGGAGAACTAAGAATTTCAGTCACCTTTTAACTAATAACTAAGAATCATTACATGTGGACCAGTACCTTGACGCCTGCGAGATACCTTCTTCATTGCAGACAATCGGACAAGTGTAGGTTCTGCAAGGTAGAAACAGAAAGTCACATCCTGTCGGGGTGTGAAAACCTCATGTCAGAGCAGCTGTACACCCAAAGGCACAACAAGGTATGTAGAGTGGTCTGCAGAAGGCACACTGACACATCTGTAGAAATTTCTATATCCGAGTTCCACAAAGCACATGGAAATATGAACCAAAAGCAATCACTGAAGGGTCCGTCATCTGTGATCCAACAAAAGAGATGATACCTCCCTCAGGTATTAACAAACAATGTTAACACGAGTAGTAAAACAACACTAGCAATAAGCGTCCAAAACCATCCTTGACCATGTTGTGGAATGTCGGCCGAGGCCCTCACTTCTTCTTTCTTCCGTGCTCTTTTCCACCTTTATTCGCTTATAAATTAGTTTTCTCCGCAACCGCTTGAGTGATTGAAACAAAACTTTCAACATAGGAGCTACTACCGATGGATAACATTTCAACAATTTTACATGACGATTGGATGGAAAATGCGGCCAGCATTCCAAAAAGTCTGTTTTCTGCAGGCATGTTCCACATATTTGGAATAAACGGCCTCGACCTCGTTGTACAGAGATCCATTAGACATTACAGGTGGAAAAGATGTGCTCTTAACAACACTGGATTAGGACATGAATGATTGATTATGGTGCCATAAATATTGCATTTATTCCACCAAACTCTATCACACAACATCTGTTAATTTCATGCTGGTAATTGCCTTCGTAATTATTACTGAACACGGTCGATTACCATCAGCTGTGTGTACCAGTTCTAGCATTGTACACACCATGACACCAGCACAAACAAAACTGTTTCACAATAAACATCCATACATCATAAAGCTCATTATCTCTGGAATGCATAAATCTACAAGCTTGGGGTGTCATAAACATACAAACCGAGTGTCATGTGATGCACAACTTCAGCTGGTCTTCCGACGCAGAAACACATGAAAGTAAAACTAACAATACATTTTTTTTTAACTTTATCAAAATGATTCGGTGTTTATAATGATACATCTTGGGAGTGAAACGTACCACAACAAAGGCATTTTAACACTGATGATAGGGGTGGGTTCGTGGATGCTGTTGTCACAAGATTTTAGTGTTTGTGTGTAAACATACGTATATACATATATAAGATATATATATATTAGCTTGGCTCATCGTTTCTGAGGAACGGGCTTATTTTAGCTGAGGCTAATGACTGTACCTGAGTTGCTGTGCTGTCATGATTTACACCAATCATAATACAAACAATTATTTTGCACAAATGTATTTCTTGTGTTTGTGATGTTACATTTTTATAGGCAATTTAGGTTGAAGATTTAGGTTGAATGTTTTTTTTTCAAGAAAGAACCCCTCAGCACACACATAGGGGAGGGGCAGGTGCAGACTGGAAGTTTGGGACGATTACACCTCACCACCACGTAATTCAAAACACCTCACCACCACGTAATTCAAAACACCTCACCACCAAGTAATTCAAAACACCTCACAGCCATAAAACACGTAATAAAAACATCTCACCACCACGAAATTAAAAACACCTCACCACCACGTAATTATAAATACCTCACCACCACGTAATTATAAATACCTCACCACCACGTAATTATAAATACCTCACCACCACCTAATTCAAAACACCTCACCACCACCTAATTCAAAACACCTCACCACCATGTAATTCAAAACACCTCACCACCATGTGATTTAAAAACACCTCACCACCACATCATTTAAAAACACCTCACCACCACCTCAAAATACCTCATCACCACATGATTCAAAACCACCACAACGTTATTAAAAACACTTCACAACGACGGAAACAAAGGTTTGAGGGAGTCGTTAAGTGACAACACAGACACTGCCCAGATGTGTAGATATATAGATAAATGACTGTACCCGAGTTGCTGTTTTGTCATGGTTTAAACCAATCATAATTCAAACAATTATTTTGCAGAAATGTATTTGTAATATACGTGATATCACATTTTATAAACAATTGAAGATGAAAAACAAAATCCGAAAAAAAGGAAAATGTTTCAAAAAAATACCCTTAGGACATACCGACGGGAGAGATATGTGCATACCAGAAGTTTGGTACGATTTCACAAAAGTTTGAGATAGTAGTTCAGTGACAACATAGGACAACACAGGACAACACAACACAAGACAACACAACACAAGACAACACAACACAAGACAACACAACACAAGACAACACAACACAAGACAACACAACACAAGACACTGCACAGATATATATATATAGATATATATACACAAAGAATTAAGTTAAGCACCCCCCCGTTTTTTTACAACCTCGCACATTACAAGTTTGTTGTCGTCAAAACAGTGTAATATACCCATGATATTGCTATATTTTCTGGAGAAGTGATATTATGGTCACATAAAAACATAACAATCATGCCGTTTTCAATATTTTATTCTGAATAATTTAAGGTGAAATTTTTTGGGAATTTTAGGCATATTTTCACCTCAATTTAAGTATGGAGCTATAGGTCCATCACGGACAGTGTGGATGACGTTTATGTTTTCTAACGTACAGTCATTGTTCTGAGAAGACCTCTAGCGATCTTTGCGTCAATAACGTGTGTAGGACCCACGTGATCGGATCACTGACTCAACCCTACGTCTCATAGACCCTGTAAGCCGTCGTATGCGTTGCTGTGGCAGGTTGTTCCATTCCCGATGTAATGCACGTTCCAATTCATCCAGATTGGCTATTGGAGGGACCATCTTCGCAATTTGTCGTCCCAACATGTCCCAAACGTGCTCGAGGGGGTTCAGGTCAGGACTGTACGCAGGCCAGGGGATGGTTGTCACAGCACCTTGCTCCATCCGATCACGTGGGTCCTACACACGTTATTGACGCAAAGATCGCTAGAGGTCTTCTCAGAACAATGACTGTACGTTAGAAAACATAAACGTCATCCACACTGTCCGTGATGGACCTATAGCTCCATACTTAAATTGAGGTGAAAATATGCCTAAAATTCCCAAAAAATTTCACCTTAAATTATTCAGAATAAAATATTGAAAACGGCATGATTGTTATGTTTTTATGTGACCATAATATCACTTCTCCAGAAAATATAGCAATATCATGGGTATATTACACTGTTTTGACGACAACAAACTTGTAATGTGCGAGGTTGTAAAAAAACGGGGGGGTGCTTAACTTAATTCTTTGTGTATATATGTATATATAATATGAAAGGAGCAGCACTGACCCGAAATGTAACCTGACACAAGCGTCATGCACATAAATTATGCTGGCAACCCTCCAAACTAGGATGGCATCTGTGTGACAGAAAAACCCAGGTAATGTACATATACTAGTATAAAAGCCTGTCAAAATGACGGATTGGAACAGTTTATTCAACGGTGCAGCCTTGTGAGCGTGCCCAAGTCTGAAGCCTCGGCCTAGTATCAGGTGTGCTTATGTATTCTTTATTTATTTGACATCATGCGGATGTAAATTAACATTCGTTTTCCTCTGCGTGCGTTGCCCATTGTGTGCAGCAAATTTCATCTCCCTGCTCCTTGTATTTATTGTTATTTAAAAAAAAAAAGGTTTCTGTACACCGCCCTTGAGGCTTGGTTTGCAAGCCACCGTCTACAATCCCAATGGAAGAGACATAATTACTCTTTCATGGAAAATGTTTTTCGGGTTTGTTTTATCCTCAAAAATAGTAGTCAACACACATTCGTGTTAAAAGATTGGTCTTTAAAACCTACCATTATGAAGGGGACAGACATAGACAAAGGGACAGTTTACAGGACAGTTTACAGAAAATAGAATTTCACATCTGTACAAAAAATTGACTGTGTTTTTATACGGTAGAATATACTGGTGTGGTTTGCTTACACATTGTAAGCAATAACGAACCCTGCTTCATACGTAGGTACATAATAAATAGAAGCTCGATGATTATAGGCAAGCATCACCGACCTGCTTCTAGATATTGATTAAGGTTTGTATTTCACAGTTTACAGGTAAAAAAAATTACAATTTTGAAATGCTAGATATCATGATTGAGGTTTGTATTTCACTGTTTACAGTTATATAAATTACAATACAGTTTACATTTATAGAAATTACAATTTTGAAATGCTAGATATTGATTGAGGTTTGTATTTCACTGTTTACAGTTTAAAAAATTACAATATTCAAATGCTAGATATCGATTGAGGTTTTTATTTCACAGTTTTCGGTTATACAAATTACAATACAATTTACAGTTATAGAAATTACAATACAGTTTACAGTTATAGAAATTACAATATTCAAATGCTAGATATCGATTGAGGTTTTTATTACACCGTTTACGGTTATAGAAATTACAATACAGTTTACAATTATAGAAATTACAATTTCCAAACGCTATATATCAATTGAGGTTTTATTGCACAGTTTACAGTTGTAGAAATTACCATTTTCAAATGCTAGATATCAATTGAGGTTTCTATTTCACAGTTTACAGTTGTAGAAATTACAATATTCAAATGCTGGATATCAATTGAGGTTTTTATTTCACAGTTTACAGTTATAGAAATTACAATATTCAAATGTTAGATATCAATTGAGGTTTTTATTTCACAGTTTACAGTAACAGAAATTACAATACAGTTCACAGTCATATAAATTACAATATTCAAATGCTAGATATCAATTGAGGTTTTTATTTCACAGTTTACAGTTACAGAAATTACAATTTTAAAATGCGAGATACCAACTTAGGTTTTTATTTCACAGTTTACAGTTGTAGAAATTACAATATTCAAATGCTTGATATCAATTGAGGTTTTTATTTCACAGTTTACAGTTATAGAAATTACAATATTCAAATGCTAGATATCAATTGAGGTTTTTATTTCACAGTTTACAGTAATAGAAATTACAATACAGTTCACAGTCATATAAATTATAATATTCAAATGCTAGATATCAATTCAGGTTTTTATTTCACAGTTTACAGTTATAGAAATTACAATACAGTTTACAGTTCTAGAAATTACAATATTCAAATGCGAGATATCAATTAAGGTTTTTATTTCACAGTTTACAGTTATATAAATTACAATACAGTTTACAGTAATAGAAATTACAATATTCAAATGCTATATATCAATTGAGGTTTTTATTTCACAGTTTACAGTAATATAAATGACACTATTCAAATGCTAGATATCAATTGAGGTTTTTATTTCACAGTTTACAGTTATAGAAATTACAATACAGTTTACAGTAATAGAAATTACAATATTCAAATACTATATATCAATGAGGTTTTTATTTCACAGTTTACAGTTATAGAAATTACAATACAGTTTACAGTAATAGAAATTACAATATTCAAATGCTAGATATCAATTGAGGTTTTTATTTCACAGTTTACAGTTATAGAAATTACAATACAGTTTACAGTAATAGAAATTACAATATTCAAATGCTATAATTGAGGTTTTTAAACGATAATTGCTATAATTTTAAACTATAATTGCTAACAAATGCTATAATTGAGGTTTAAATTGAGGTTTTTATTTCACAGTTTACAGTTATATAAATGACACTATTCAAATGCTAGATATCAATTGAGGTTTTTATTTCACAGTTTACAGTAATAGAAATTACAATATTCAAATGCTATATATCAATGAGGTTTTTATTTCACAGTTTACAG
Organism: Myxine glutinosa; assembly: GCF_964187855.1. NCBI lineage: Eukaryota > Metazoa > Chordata > Myxini > Myxiniformes > Myxinidae > Myxine > Myxine glutinosa. Next base: position 88,938,564 of record NC_136273.1, on the reverse strand, counting down.
TTTTGGAGATTACAATTTTCAAATGTGAGATATCAATGAGGTTTTTATTTCACAGTTTACAGTTTTGGAGATTACAATTTTCAAATGTGAGATATCAATGAGGTTTCTATTTCACAGTTTGCAGTTATAGAAATTACAATTTTCAAATGCTAGATATCAATTGAGGTTTTTATTTCACAGTTTACAGTTATAGAAATTACAATACAGTTTACAGTTATAAAAATTATAATATTCAAATGCTACATATCAATTGAGGTTTTTATTTCACAGTTTACAGTTATAGAAATTACAATTTTCAAATGCTAGATATCAATTGAGGTTTTTATTTCACAGTTTACAGTTATAGAAATTACAATACAGTTTACGGTTATAGAAATTACAATATTCAAATGCTAGATATCAATGGAGGTTTTTATTTCACAGTTTACAGTTATAGAAATTACAATATTCAAATGCAAGATATCAATGAGGTTTTTATTTCACAGTTTACAGTTATAGAAATTACAATATTCAAATGCTAGATATCAATGGAGGTTTTTATTTCACAGTTTACAGTTATAGAAATTACAATATTCAAATGTGAGATATCAATGAGGTTTTTATTTCACAGTTTACAGTTATAGAAATTACAATATTCAAATGCGAGATATCAATGAGGTTTTTATTTCACAGTTTACAGTTTTGGAGATTACAATTTTCAAATGTGAGATATCAATGAGGTTTGTATTTCACAATTTACAGTTTTAGAGTTAGTTTTAGAGTTATAGTTTTAGAGTTCAAGTTTTCACAAATGTTTAGTGTCATTTAGATTACAATTTTGAAATATTTTCATTTAAGGACGCTTTGTGACAGTTCTGTGATGTTTTCCCCCCCCAGTGTTTAAGCTTTGATGTTGTCGGCACGTGCAATTTCAGCTTTCTCGGTCACGCTTAAAGTACAAAACATTAATATCAGGCGGTCAGTGAGTCAGTCAGCGGTTAGGATGAGCTTTACATATGAGATTTTTGTATTTTATATTAATTTTTTAATGGATTTTTTCCTTTTTTCTCTGGTTTTTTTTTCACTGACCCACACATAATACCCCATGATGCCAAAGTGGGTTCTGAAGCCTCAGCCTAGTGTCAGGTGTGCTTATATCTTCTTTATTTATTAGACATCCTACAGACGCAAATTAACAATTGTTTTACTGTGCGCATGTTGCACATCGTGTGCAGCGAATTTCACCTCCCTGCACCTTGTATTTATTGTAATTTAAAAAAACGCTTCTGTACACCGCCCTTGTGGCTCGGCTTGGAAGCCACCGTCTACAATTCCAATAAAAGAGACATAATTACTCTTATGGAAAATGTTTTTTCGACTTGGTTGTATCCTCAAAAATAGACCGTAGTGAACACACATTCGTGTTAAAAGATTGGCCTTTAAAACCCACCCTTACGAAGGGGACAGACATCTGTACAAACACACAAACTGGCATTGTGTTTTATATGGTCGATGAAATGTGTGATGGGAGTTAATGTATGTGATAACACATTGAAATCCTCTAGCGAGTAAAGTTTGATTCATGGTGTTGCTTTCATGGGTTGACTGACTACCTGGAGGCAACTAAGGTTGTGGATCTACTGATGTAGGTAATCTACTGATGTGGATCCGTGACCGAGGTTGTCGAGAGGTCCTGGGCTGAAAGGATCGAAACTTCGACGAAGATCCCTGCTCAGCTGATGATTCTTGCAGTCGGAAAACGATTCAATTGCTTACAGTTACAATTAAGGGAACTATGTTTTGAGGTTTACAACAGATGAGAAGTGTGGGGGGCTGGGGGGCAGCAACAGATGGGTAGAGAGACAATTGGAGGAGGAATGAGATCGAAGTGAGGGGAAGGAGGACACAAGAATGAGCGAACAGGCTGGATGCAAGGTCAAACACAGCATGAAGAAGAAGAGCATACCAGGGATGAGACAAAGAACGAAAAAGAGAGGATGAGGGAGGGGGTTGAGAAACAACAACCTGGACAAGAAGGAGTGAGCTTGGGGAGGGATAATGAGGATAGAAAGGACCATGAGTGTGAATGGGGGTGGTGGTGGTGAACACGAGCCATCTTGAAACCCTGGAGGGAGGAATGAAATTAAACAGACACGATGAAGTTGGCGAGAGAACAGAGGAACAATTAAACGAGGTGAGCAGTGAGCCTGTATTTACAGAGTTTAACAAGGAGAGGGTTAATGATAGCAGACCATGTACACCCTGCAGAAACCTAGGGGCGGGGGGGGGGGGGGGGGGATCATGGAAACATGGTTTCTAATACAGTTACAAGTTTGAGACATGCACACTTTAACCCTCCTAACCCCATATTCCAGCAAGACGAACAGTTTTAATAATTGATGACGGAAAGTTTCCTCGCTGATCGTCCAAAGTGCACATGAAGCATGAAGAATCTGGATTAATCTGTCAACAAGGGTAATGAGGGTATGTACTTGCACGTCTCAGATTGATTAGGGATCCATTTATTCCCTGCGTACAGCAAGCAAGGGGTGGTTCGGTTAGACCACAAAACAAATTGGTAAGGTAAGCCTACATGTAGGAGGGAAGAGGAAAGGAACAGGTGACGGGAGGGAGATCAGAAATCCACCTTGTTTGCGTACATAATAAATACATGGACACTCACTGCACACACTCTGAGGGTTTGTAAAGGTCACTCTGAACATGTTATACAAAAACTACCCGGCTTGTTTTGTATACTAAGTCGAGGCTCGTATAAGAGCTCACGCATAGATTATATAGGAAAGGTAGTGGGAGACATGAGGGGCAGAGAGAGGGAAGCGCAACAACAGCAGGGAAATCGGGAGATCTGTGGGAGGGAGAGGACTGGAGCGGGGTACACGGGATAAACAAGATGGACACTACAAGGACTTTCAGGAAAGAAAACGGAATTTGAAGTAGGTGGATTTGGGGTGGATTAACGGGGGTAGAAAAGATCAAGGTTTTGGATGGGGGAAGACAAGAGGTAGAAGTGAACAGCTGTTTTAAAGACCTGGAGGGTGGAGTGGGATTGAAGAGAGTGAGGGAGTTTGTTCCAGAGGCGGGAGAAAAGAGGAATGAAGGAGTGAAGGTGAGCAGAGAGCCTTGATTTTGGCAGTTTAACCATAAGAGGGTTGCTGGCAGATCCTGTGCGACCTGCAGGAATATTTGGGGGACAGAGCAGAGAGAGAGCTGGGGGAGCAAGGCCGGAGAGGAGTCGGTAGAAGACGGAAAGACCACCAACCTGCCTGCGGTGAGTGAGTGAAAGGACCTCGGAGATAGCTTCATCGCTGGAGATTCCAATGATTCTGAAAACTTTGGTTTCAATAGCGTGAAGACGAGCCAGGTGTGAGGCAGGAGCACCGGCCCAGAGTGGAGAGCAGTATTCCATTGAGCTGCGGATGAAAGCCTTGTATGTGGTGAGGAGCTCAGGTGTGCCAAGGAAGGACTTCGCACGACGGAGGATGCCCAGTCGGCGACTGGCTTTGGAGGCCAGCTTGGAAATGTGGTTTTCCCAGGAAAGATCATGGCAGATAGTGAGAACCAAAAGCTTGAGTGACAGAACTTCTTGGAGAGGATTATTCAGAAAGTGGATGGGAGGGTTGTCCAGTCGGTCTTTTCGGAGAGACATAGTAAGAGTGTGAGATTTGTCAGGATTGAAAGACATGTTCCACTTGTTTGCCCAGTCTGTGATTTTGTCCAGGTCTGCAGAGAGTGAGGAGGCTGCAGACTGCCGATCTGAGGGATGAGGAATGGAGCGGCAGAGAGTGGAGTCATCAGCAAAGAGATAGAGAGCATTTTCCAGAGAGTCAGAGAGATCATTAATTTATTCGTACGTAATTATGTCATAATATTTCGTACGTAATTTATTTAGTTATTCATACCTATTTCAAATGATGGGAGTTGTAAACATGAAACGCTTTCATGACACCTGTACAGTTGTCTCACTGCACCTGCCAAAGTCCCCCTTTTGATTACAATGTCTTATTTTGTACAGATTGGCGTGTACGACCTGCCATGGCTCGAAGGTTAAAAAGGATGCACATAGGTGAGTTTTACTGCTTTACTAATCCATATTTTATGGCACTGAAGAAAATAATGTAAAATATGAAATCGTAAATAAGATTCTTCTCTCTTTGTAAGAACACAGACAACTGTTTCATTTAGGGGTTAGGGGGGTCGGGGGCATCAGAGGATGCCAAGTAACATATCAATACTGATTACCTGTCTCCATCGCTTCAGTGTGACGACTTCAGTTGGCGGACCCACAACCCACGGGGAGGAAACCTGGCCAATTGGCAATGCCAGCTGAAGTTCCTCCCTGCCAACTTGCCAAGGCGGCTGAGGCTTGGCTCGGTGTTCCTCATCAGATGGCTGCCAATCACTCCATCAAGGTAGCCATAAACTTGTAACCTTTCGTTTATTGATGAAGGACTTGTGCAAGCTGCCAATACACAGAGCGGGTTTTGGAAGCGAATGTTTGATTAAACCAGATTCCATGAAATGTTATCTATCATCCATTAGCCATCCATGTATGACGTGTACGCAAGCTGTGGGAGGCAACCGGACCCTGAACTTACACATTTAACCACATTATCTACCTTGTGTAGAACAGGCAAACTGATTGGGTATGCGCACAACTAAGCTGTTAGGGTTAGGGTTAGGTTTATGGTTAGTTGTTATGTTTATGGTTAGAGTTAAGGTTATGGTTAGGGTTGTTAGGGTTATGGTTAAGGTTATGGTTAGGGTTGTTAGGGTTATGGTTAAGGTTAAGGTTATGGTTAAGGTTATGGTTTGGGTTATGGTTAGTTGTTATGTTTATGGTTAGCGTTAAGGTTATGGTTAGGGTTGTTAGGGTTATGGTTAAGGTTATGGTTAGGGTTGTTCGGGTTATGGTTAAGGTTATGGTTTGGGTTGTTAGGATTATGGTTAAGGTTATGGTTAGGGTAGTTAGGGTTATGGTTAAGGTTATGGTTAGGGTTGTTAGGGTTATGGTTAGGGTTGTTAGGGTTATGGTTAAGGTTATGGTTAGGGTTAGGGTTGTTAGGGTTATGGTTAAGGTTATGGTTAGGGTTGTTAGGGTTATGGTTAAGGTTATGGTTTGGGTTGTTTGGGTTATGGTTAGGGTTGTTAGGGTTATGGTTAAGGTTATGGTTCGGGTTGTTAGGGTTATGGTTAAGGTTATGGTTTGGGTTGTTTGGGTTATGGTTAGGGTTGTTAGGGTTATGGTTAAGGTTATGGTTTGGGTTGTTTGGGTTATGGTTCGGGTTATGGTTAAATTTATGGTTAGGGTTGTTATGATTCGGGTTGTTATGCTTGGTGTTAGGGTTAGGGTTACAAAATGATCAGAATTTAAGGACTGGAGAAATTGCTAGCATAGAGGTTTGATGCTCAATTAATGTCCTAGCTCTAATATGTCCAACAGGTTGGTGCACTTCTCCGAGATGTCTGCTATGGGTTTGAATCCCTAAACGGATATAAAATGTGCGACCTGTAGCATTTCACACACAGGGAATTGCCTCGATGAGTGTGCTTCTGCTATACAGAATATTGAGCCGGGTGTCCCTTCTGTGAGCTTTACTCGCAATGATGAGCGAATGAGTCATCACAGGCACCGTGAAGAAATTTCACATTTCTGCCTAAATCACCTGCAGTCGAACATCAGGCACAGCCAGCCGGGGTGTGGCTGCCAGGATGGCCTGGCTTTGTGGTACGCACACCCGCTTGGGTTTGAAACTCGACCTATCTACAAACTATCATCGTGGTGATTTGCAAGCAGGACCAAGCATCAATGTGTGTGTGTGCCGTCCCTCGGATATCCATTAAACTGGACGTCCTGTCTGTCAGCATTAGTTGGGTCACATTCGATATCCCAGGGTGCCATTCGTGAAGACTTGGCGAATTATTGCCAGCACTATGGGTGAAATTACAAATTTCTGGTATACCCCACAGGGGGGGGGGGGGGCACCGCATTAGCGGCACAGCTGCACCCCCAACAAATGATGCTACTACCCACAGCCACATGCCGCATCCAAAAGCAGAAGGAGGAGCTGAAGTTTGAAAGACTTGGGCTAATCATGGGCACTCTACGGGCCGTTGACCGATACTAAAATGAGAGGCGGAGTAAGATGATTATGATCATTGATGATGATACTGTTGGTGTACATAATGAGCATTATTAGCCTACTTCATCGGCTTTGCAAGGCACACTGGGATGTGGCTGAGATTGAAAAATATATATTTTTAAAACTTTAGTTTATGCACCACAACAGAAATGCATATTCAAAGAAGTTTGTACTTGGCTCCAAATAAAGTAAAAAAAATTGTTATAAGAAACTAAAACGAAAGCAACAGTGAGCATTCTAAGAAATTGTAAGAAATGTCCTTCGCCTATGACAAAAAAAATGGACATTGTTCTACCCAGGATGAGTCATAAGTCCCAGGATACTGTTTTTTCAGATAATACAACGAATACGTTCAACCAACATGGCTGACACAAGTTTATTTACTGTGGAAGAGAGGCTGGTACCTGTTGTGTCATACCATGATAGGTGGAACACAAACAGGTCGACGAAACAGGTGCAAGAAGAATTTGAGGAGCGTCTTGGAAAGCCAGCACCGTCAAAATCAAATAATTATCTTTGGGGGCAAAAAGCATTTCAGACTGGAAGTGTACTCGACAGCAAGCGCAGCGGATGAGCACAAATTCGTGATTTGGGAATTCCAAACGTTGAAACATCCGTTCTCAGATGACCGAAAAAATCATTACGAAAATGTTCTGCAGAGTTGGGTGTTTCGTATTCATCGTTACGTTGCACAATGAAAGACCTTCGCATGAAACCATATAAACCAGCTGTCATTTGTGAATTGTCAGATGCAGATCATGAAAACAGATAAACAACTTCTGTGGCCACCGCACAGTCCTGACCTGACCACCTGTGACAACTAGATGGTATTCATAGAATACTTACCCTGCGCAGTCAACTTGTTGCGAGCCAACTCTTCTGTTTTTGAACATTTTTTTTCTTTGATCCAATATGGCTGCCTGACCACGTGAGCGATGACGTCATAAATTTATATTCCCCAATATAATTGTTACATAGATCACGCTCAATACATTTCAAACTGATCAGACTAAGCGTTGTCCCTGTCGAATTATGACGTCATAATTATGGCACCAATGACGTCATCGTTATATCACCTATTCCCCATATTGAGTTCTTTACAATGAGCCATGTTTCAATTTTTTCCATGCAGCGGTTTTGGAGATATAGAGGTGCAACAATTTTCGGTTTTTCCAAGATGGCTGTACCACATGGCCTATGACATCATGACTATCATTAAAATATTCTTCAGGAGGAGGTGCTCCTATGGTGAAAATTTCGTGCCCATCAGACCAACAGTTGCTGAGAAAAAATTTCACAATGATCTGATAAGTGTTGTACTTGTCGAATTATGACGTCATAACGAAGCACCGATGACATCATCATTAACATATCTTATTCCCCAAGGGGAGTAATTGACAATGAGCCATGTTTAAATTTTTTCCATGGAGCTGTTTCAGAGATATAGAGGTGCAACGTTTTTCAATTTTTTCCAAGATGGCATCTGTACCACGTGACCTATGACGTTATAATTATCATTAAAAATTTCTACAGGAGGAGCCGCACATGTTCTGAAATATTCGTGCCCATCGGACTAACAGTTGCAGAGGAATTTTTGCTTTCTTCATACTGATCAGGTCAAGCATTGTACTTGTCGAATTATGACGTCATAATTAAGGCACCGATGACATCACCATCAACATATCTTATTCCCCATGGTGAGTACTTGACAATGAGCCATGTTTCAATTTTTCCATTGAGCGGTTTGGCAGATATAGAGGTGTAACGTTTTTCCAAGATGGCGTCCGTACCACGTGACCAAGACATCATAATTATGAATAAAAACATTATACAGGCGGGGGAGCTTCTATGGTAAAATTTCGTGTCAATCAGACGAACGGTTGCCGAGAAAATGAATTTTTAAAATGCAGACACGGCACACATACGGCACACACACGCAATCTAATGCGTAACCCCGCTTTTCGCTTCGCGAGCGCAGGGTAATGATCTGTGGGTCAAAGCTCAGGTTGTGGAACATCGCATGACATCTGTTGATGAACTGAAACAACACATTCAGGAAGAATTCGGCACCATAACAAATGGTATTTTGGCACCATAACACGTGGTATTTTGGCACCATAACACATGGTATTTTGGCACCATAACACATGGTATTTTGGCACCATAACACATGGTATTTTGGCACCATAACAAGTGGTATTTTGGCAACATAACACGTAGTATTTTGGCACCATAACTGGTGGTATATTGGCATCATAACACGTGGTATTTTGGCACAATAACACGTGGTATTTTGGTACCATAACACGTGGTATTTTTGCACCATAACACATGGTATTTTGGCACCATAACAAGTGGTATTTTGGCAACATAACAAGTGGTATTTTGGCAACATAACGCATGGTATTTTGGCACCCTAACACATGGTATTTTGGCACCATAATACGTGGTATTTTGGCACCATAACACATGGTATTTTGGTCAACATAACACGTGGTATTTTGGCACCATAACACGTAGTATTTTGGCACCATAACTGGTGGTATATTGGCATCATAACACGTGGTATTTTGGCACAATAACACGTGGTATTTGGCACCATAACACATGGTATTTTGGCACCATAACACGTGGTATTTTGGCATCATAACACATGGTGTTTTGGCACCATAACACATGGTATTTTGGCACCATAACACGTGGTATTTTGGCACCATAACACGTGGTATGTTGGCACTATAGCACGTGGTATTTTGGCACGATAACAGATGGTATTTTGGCACCATAACACGTGGTATTTGGCACCATAACACGTGATATTTTACATCATAACGCATCGTATTTTGGTACCCTAACATATGGTATTTTGCGTCGGTTTTCACATTGCACGTGGAGAAATTTTTTATTGCGTCATGATAACAGCGGACGCCATACGGATGCACTCGATGTCTAAGGAGGTATTGTAATTGTTGTATTATTGTAATATGTTATTATTACTCCTGTTATTATGTATTACTGTTATTACTGTAATATGTTATTACTCCTGTTTTTCAAATAATGCACCATTTCTTCCACAAAATTGTTGAAATTAAAAAAATATTTTGGTATCCACATATGTATTTCTTTGGTTTGCAGTGGAACAAAACAAAAAAGCTGAAAAAATTACTAAATCTTAGCTTATTCCACACAGAAATCCTAAAATTGGCAGGACAATATTTTTGGCACCTTTTAAAAGTTGTTAGAATTAATTAGATTTCAAGTAGGTGATTCTCTTTTACTTTGGAATTGAACTCACCTGCGGTGAGTTACAGGTAGGTGCCTGCAATATAAAAATCACTCATTCAATCAGTTTGAATGGAGAAAAGGAGTCATTCTGCTGTTTTGTGTCACTGTGTGCACCACAATGAGCATGGAGAAAATAAAAGAGAACCAGAGAATTGTCTGAGGAGGTCAGACACAAGATTCTAGCCAATCATGGACAATCTCAAGGCTACAAGTCCATCTCCAGAGACCTTGATGTTCCTGTGTCCACCGTACGCAATGTTATCAGGAAGTTTAAGGCCCATAGCACTGTAGCCAACCTCCCCTGGACATGACCGCAAGAGAAAACTTGATCGAAGATTGCAGCGAAGGATTGTTCGAATGGTGGAGAAAGCACCTCGATCAACTGCCAAACAGATTCAAGCTGACCTTCAGACACAAGGTACAACAGTTTCAACTCGCACCATCTGGTGCCAACTCAATGAAAGGGGATTCTATGGTAGGAGACCCAGGAGGAACCCAATGCTGAGAATGCCCAACTGGAGTTTTCCAAAACACACCTGAACAAGCCAAAATCCTTCTGGGAGAATTTGTTGTGGAGAGATGAGACCAAATTATAGCTTTTTGGTAAAGCACATCATCTCTTTGTTTACAGAAAACAAAATGAAGCCTTTAAAGAAAAGAACACCTTCCCGACAGTCAAACATGGAGGAGGTCCAGTGATGTTTTGGGGTTGCTGTGCTGCCTCTGGCACTGGTTACCTTGAATCTGTACATGGCATCATGACATCAGGAGATTACCAAGGCATTTTGGAGCACAATGTTCAACCCGGTGTCAGAATGCTGGGTCTCGGCCGAAGGTCATGGGTCTTGCAGCAGGACAATGACCCCAAACACACTTCAAAAAGCACCCAGGAATTGTTAAAGACAAAACGTGGACTGTTCTGAAGTGGCCAGAAATGAGTCCAGACCTAAATCCCATTGAACACCTCTGGGGAGATCTGAAAACAGCAATTGGGAGAAGGCACCCTACAAATCTGGGAGAGCTGGAGCAGTTTGCACAAGAAGAGTGGGCCAGCACGCCAGTAGAGAGGTGTAGGAAGATCATTCATGGCTATAGGAAGCGCTTGACTGCAGTTATTTTGTCCAAAGGCCGTGCTACCAAATATTAAGTCTGGGGTGTCAATAATTTTGTCAATCCCATTTCTTTTTCTTTTTCTGAATTAAAAATATACATTAAGTTCTGAATCAAAAACAAAGATTCTGTAATATTAACAGTGAAATAAAGAATTGTGCAGACCAAATACTTTTGTCAATTTCAACTTATTTTTGAGAAAACTGTGAGTTATTTGAAAAAGGTGCAGGGGTGCCAATAATTTTGGCCACGACTGTAAAAAGCCGCAATGGAACTAAGCTGTGACGTCGAGACAAAGAGCGTCCTAGGAGAACGTGACCTAGGAGAACAAGATTCTGTAATTTTTGAATTACATAATATGTAGGCAATCCTTAAAACTGACTAATCCAAGAAGAGTGCAAATCCACTGTCTGGAACCATTTTTATTTCATACAGTAAAATAAGCTTTCAACAGAATAAATTGTGAGGCATACTATGGAATATCAAACTAAAAAAAAATGTCTGGTGTCCTACAAACTATATATTTTATGGAGGACACCAAGACCTTATTTGCATGCGGCCAATGTATACGTACAGTGCCTATAGAAAGTCTGCACCCCCTTTCAAATTTTCACCTTTTGTTGCCTTTTACCCTTGAATTAAATTGCATTAAAACAGCCTTTTTCCACCTTTATTTACACATTTTAACCCACAACTTCCAAGTGAAAAACAAGTTCTACAAATTTCAGAAGATAATAAAAAATACAAAACTAGTATATCTTGGTTGGATAAGTGTCCACCCCCCTGAGTTATGACTTGGTGGAAGCACCTTTTACAGCAATTACAGCTGTGAGTCTGTTGGGATAGGACTCCACCAACTTTGCACACCTTGATTGGGCAATATTTGTCCATTTTTCTGTGTAAAACTGTTCAATCTCAGTCAAGTTGCGTGGGGAGCGCTGATGGACAGCAATCTTCAAGTCATGCCACAGATTTTCGATTGGATTTAGGTCAGGGCTCTGACTAGGCCACTCAAGGACATTTATCTTTTTGTTCCTTAGCCACTCCAGTGTAGATTTGGCTGTGTGCTTCGGGTCGTTGTCATGCTGAAAGGTGAACTTCCGTCCCAATTTCAGCTTTCTTGCAGAGGGCAGCAGGTTTTCCCCTCGGATTTTACTTTAGTTTGCTCCATCCATTTTCCCTTCTATCCTGACAAGTGCCAGAGTCCCTGCTGATAAGAAACATCCCCATAATATGATGCTGCTGCCACCATGCTTCAGAGTAGGGATGGTGTTCTTTGGGTGATGTACAGTGTTGGGTTTGTGCCAAACGTAATGTTTTGCATTTAGGCCAAAAAGTTCCATCTTGGTTTCGTCAGACTACAAAACCTTTGGCTACATGGCTTCAGAATCGCCGGAGTGGTTTTTTGCAAACCTCAAACAGGACTCAAGGTGGGCTTTTGTGAGTAATGGCTTCCTTCTTGCCACCCTACCGTACAGGCCAGACTTGTGGAGTGCTTGGGATATTTTTGACACATGCACACAGTGACCAGTCTTTGCCATAAAGACCTGTAGCTCTTTCAAAGTTACCAATGGCCTCTTGGTGACCTCTCTGATCAGTCTCTTCCTTGCTTGGTCATCCAGTTTGGAGGGACGGCCTGATATAGGCAGGATCTTGGTGGTACCATACACCTTCCACTTCTTATTGATTGTCTTGACTGTGCTCCAAGGGATATCCAAGGCCTTTGAAATATTTTATACCCATCCCTTGATCTCTGCCTTTCCACAATTCTATCCCAGAGGTTATTTTGAAAGCTCATTGGTACTCATGGTTGAGTCTATGCTGTTAAATGCACTACCCAGCAGAGGAAACCTACAGGAACAACTGATTTTATTCTGAAATAATGAGAATCACTACCATTTAACACAGGTGGAGGCCAATAACTTGCTGTGTGATTTTGAAGGTGATGGTTACACCTGAGCTAATTTACAATTGCTATTATAAAGAGGGGTGGACACATCCAACCAATATGTTGTAGTTTCGTATTTTAATGAATTTTCTGAATTTTGTAGAATTTGTTTTTCACTTGGAAGTTGTGGGTTACAATGTGTAAATAAAGGTGGAAATGTCTGATTTAATTCATTTTAATTCCAGGCGACAAGGCAACAAAAGGTGAAAATTTTGAAAGGGGGTGTAGACTTTCTATAGGCACTGTATATATATATATATAAATATACAGTGCATTCAGAAAGTATTCAGACCCCTTCACTTTTTCACATTTTGTTTTGTTGCAGCCTTGTGCTGAAATCGTTTAAATTCATTTTTTCCCTCATCAATCTACACTCAATACCCCATAATGACAAAGAGAAAAGAGGATTTTAGAAAGTTTTGCAAATTTATTAAAAACAAAAAACTGAAATATCACATTGACATAAGTATTCATACCCTTTGCTATGACACTTGAAATTTAGCTCAGGTGCCTCCCATTTCTCTTGATCATCTTTGAGATGTTTCTACACCTTGATTGGAGTCCACCTGCGGTAAATTCAATTGATTGGACATGATTTGGAAAGGCACACACCTGTCTATATAAGGTCTCACAGCTGACTGCATATCAGAGCAAAAACCAAGCCATGAGGTCGAAGGAGAACTGCCTGCAGAGCCCAGAGACAGGATTGTGTCGAGGCACCGATCTGGAGAAGCCTACAAAAAAATTCTACTGCATTGAAGATTCCCAAGAACACAGTGGCCTCGATAATTCTTAAATGGAAGAAGTTTGGAACAACCAGGACTCTTCCTAGAGCTGGCCACCCGGCCAAACTGAGCAATCGGAGGAGAAGGGCCTTGGTAAGAGAGGTGAACAAGAACCCGATGGTCACTCTGGCTGAGCTCCAGAGATCCTGTGTGGAGATGGGAGAAACTTCCAGAAGGACAACCATCACTGCAACACTCCACCGATCTGGGCTTTATGGCGGAGTGGCCAGACGGAAGCCAAACAGTTCAATCTTGGTTTCATCAGACCACAGAATCTTGTTTCTCACAGTCTGTGTCCTTTCGGTGCTTTTTTGCAAACTCCAAGTGGGCTTTCATGTGTCTTTCACTGAGGAGAGGCTTCCGTCTGGCCACTCTGCCATAAAGCCCAGATCGGTGGAGTGTTGCAGTGATGGTTGTCCTTCTGGAAGTTTCTCCCATCTCCACACAGGATCTCTGGAGCTCAGCCAGAGTGACCATCGGGTTCTTGTTCACCTCTCTTACCAAGGCCCTTCTCCCTAGATTGCTCAGTTTGGCCGGGCGGCCAGCTCTAGGAGGAGTCCTGGTTGTTCCAAATTTCTTCCATTTAAGAATTATGGAGGCCACTGTGCTCTTGGGAACCTTCAATGCAGCAGAGATTTTTTGTAGGCTTCCCCAGATCTGTGCCTCGACACAATCCTGTCTGAGCTCTGCAGGCAGTTCCTTCGACCTCATGGCTTGGTTTTTGCTCTGATATGCAATGTCAGCTGTGATACCTCATATAGACAGGTGTGTGCCTTTCCAAATCATGTCCAATCAATTGAATTTACCACAGGTGGACTCCAATCAAGGTGTAGAAACATCTCAAAGATGATCAAGAGAAATGGGAGGCACCTGAGCTAAATTTCAAGTGTCATAGCAAAGGGTATGAATACTTATGTAAATGTGATATTTCAGTTTTTTCTTTTTCATAAATTTTTCAAAACTTTCTAAAATCCTGTTTTCTCTTTGTCGTTATGGGGTATTGAGTGTAGATTGATGAGGGAAAAAATGAATTTAATCGATTTCAGCAGAAGGCTGCAACATAACAAAATGTGAAAAAAGTGAAGGGGTCTGAATACTTTCTGAATGCACTGTATATATATATACACAAACACACACACACACACACACACACACACACACACACACACACACACACACACACACACATATAATGCCGCATGCAAATAATCAAAATAAAAAGTGTGCTTGTAATAATTTTGAGTAATCATAAACTTTTTGAACACGCAAATCTCGCATTCTGCACGCAATGAGATGTGGGTAATGCAGCAGAATAATATGGACAATCTGTGTAATTATGATGATTGTTTTGCCTACAGGACTTGAATAGCCGTTAGGAGCAGCAACTGCAAGGCTGCACATCATTCTGCACAAGGCACATCTAGGTGCAGCCGTAGCGTCCGCTTGCACTTGCTCGCAGATGTAAATGCCCAATCTGTAAGTTGTTCATAATGAGTACGTTTTTTGGGCTTTGGCCAAACTCCTCGTACAAACTCTTCTTATGGTTTCAGTATACAAGTTTGACCAACTTGCCTCATCCAGATCCTCCCTGGCATCACCTTCATGTCACTCGCATTAGGCTTCACGAACATTTAGCCTTTGAAGGGAGATCATAATATCCAATCGGATCACAACCACTTGAACCACCTTCAGAGGCCATTTTCCCCCGCAGAGCAGGGGTTGGTCCTTTTTGGGGGACCGTGGTCCCCTTTTTGAAGCAATGTTTTATGGCCGGATGCCCTTCCTGCCGCCAACCCTGTTAGTCGGCTCTTGCGACACACAGGGAATTACCAGTAAGCAGGTACTCAATTTGCGGACCTCGGAAGGATGACAGGCTGAGTCAACCCTAATGGCGTTAATTCAGTGATGGACCAGGATTCGAACCCAGGACCCTAGGATCCCAAGCCGGCACCCAAACCGCTAAGCCAACACCAGGCCAGGTCACAACCACTTCTCATCGCAATTTCTGCAGTCCTCGAGAGCTCCCAATACCATTGTCGCTGCTGTTGTTACTACCGATGCTGCTCCCACTGCTGCTTCCCCCATTGCTTTCAGCTGTATGGAGCTCAAAGCGCACGGTGTGCCGTCTCATGTGGCGGATGTTTATGTTCTCAAGGCTGGGCAAGGTAGACTTCTCTGGCAAGAGCATGCGATCTATAACCTTCTGCCTATGGTAGTACTTTGTGAAGTTGTTGAAGATGACGGTGATGGGCAGCGCCACGGCCACGAGCCCACAGATGATGCAAAGCGTCGCCATGAGCTTGCCCGAGACGGCGATAGGTACGACGTCGCCATATCCCACGGTGGTCAAGGTGATGGTCGCCCACCACCAGCAGATGGGGATGGAGCGGAGCTTACTCTCCGGCACGTCGTGTTCGACCGCGAACGTGAAGACCGAGAAGATGGCGATACCCATGGCCAGGAAGATGAGCAGCAGGCCGACCTCGTGGTAGCTGTGGGTCAATGTGACTCCGAGCGTTCTCAGGCCTGGAGAATGTCGCGCCAGCTTCAAGGTGCGGAATATCCGGGACAGCCGGAGAACCTACGTCGTGGGGAGAAGACAAGCAAGTTAAGAATGCATTGATGTCGAAAATCCAAAAAACACAACACAGACAAAGATTTCGTACAACAACAATGGACTGTTTAACACAATTATTTAAACAGCCTTTGTATTTAACATTATTTAAACAATTTTAATTTTAAATTTTAATTTTTTATTAAAAATTATTTTTAATAATAAAAAAAAATTTTTATAAATAATTTAACACAACTATTTAAACAAAGATAACAAAATTTAAGATGTAATCAACATGAATTATACAACCTCTGCAATTTCTTGATCTATATATTACTGAAGTGTGTTTTGAAAAGTGATTTATGACCTGTTCCGTCTTCTACCGACTCCTCTCCGGCCTTGCCCCCCCCCCCCCCCCCAGTTCTATCTCTGCTCTGTCCCCCAAATATTTTTACAGGTCGCACAAGATCTGCCTGCAACCCTCTTATGGTTAAACTGCCAAAATCAAGACTCTCTATTCACCTTCACTCTTTCATTCCTCTTTTCTCCCGCATCTGGAACAAACTCCTTCAATCTCTTCAATCCCACTCCTCCCTCCAGGTCTTTAAAACACCTGTTCACCACCATCTCTTATCTTCCCCCATCCAAAACCTTGATCTTTTCTACCCCCGCTAATTCACCCCAGATCCACTTTTTTGAAATTCCGACTTCTTTCCTGGAAGCCCTAGCTGTGTCCATGTGTTTTGTACTTCTCCCACCCCCCACCCCCCTTTCTCACGCCTCCTCCCCCCAAGCCCTCTCCCTCCCACAGATCTCCCGATGTCCCTGCTCTCAAATGTTGTGCTTGTGTGCTTCCCCCTCTCTCCCCATCTTGTCTCCCGCTCCCTTTATTTCGTCTTATGTGTCAGTTTGTCTTTTTGTGATTAACGTTAGCTTTTACACGAGCCTCGATCTTCTATACAAAAAAAACAAATAAATAAAAAATGACAACGAGGTTCGGAGATGACGGAAAAAAACAGTATGGGATATAAACCTGGGATCCCCACGTGATGACATAGGGGGTTCCAATAATGCAAAAATGGCCCAAGTTGAAATGACCACGTAACGAGCAGAGTACAAATCCTATACGTTCTGTAAAGCGGAAGATTGAACACCTGAAACTATCGGAAGATCAGAGAGCTGAGAAAGCAGATGAAGCTGGACTGGAAGGGAGTCAGTTGAATACAGATAGGCCTCCAACCTGTCTGCGACGCGTGAACAACAGGCATCCAAATATGTTGAGAGCTTCAGATTCCACACAATGATCCAGAAGAGACAGATTTGATGATGCGGAGAGCATGAATCAATTGACTTCTGACCAAGGTTTTGTAGGCTGTGAGTAGTTCTGAACTTTCAAGGAAAGACTTGAAACTTGAAACGAGGAGATCCTCAGTCTGCAGCTGCCTGACTCCCCGCTCTGGTCAGCCCAGGGGAGATACATATGCGTTGATGATGAGGCCTAGAGGTTCAAGAGACCGTACCTCTTCCTGTCTCTAACATTGGAAATCGACAGGTGTGTTCATTGGACAATCGTTCCGGAGCGACGCTAAGATTTGACCCGATTGAAAGACAAATTCCATTTATCAGACAAACACTGAGTCGATCTGACATCAGCAGAGACTGAAGCAGCTGCTGTCTGATTGCCAGTGATATAGGGTACTGTATGATGATATAGTCATATAGATGTACAGTGTGGTTTCATCTGGAGAAAGAAACAGAGCATTTTCCGGATCGTCGTCGAGGTCACTTTTGTAGATGAGGACAAAGACTGCGCCGAAGACAAGGCCCTTGTGCACTCCAGTTGCTCATAAACGAGCTTAAGTGTTCGTTTGTTGACGACTAATGTATGGCGGGGAATGATAACGATGACAACACAGGGGAGACTGCATGTATCGGCTACTTAGTTGTTTATCTATCTATAATTCCAGTAATCTCTGTCTGTACGTTTGTACGTTTGTCTGTGACCGCTGTTTCTCGACAACCACGGGTCCGATATACTTTTAACTTGCCAGGTATATTGCTGGGGACCCGAGGATGTGCCTTTTCAAGGTTTCATATTAATCGGACAATTACTTACCGAGCTATGTCCAAAAAACGATTCAACCAATCAGAGAGCAGCGAACGATCGCGTGTGCCGAACGTGGCGGGCACACTCTGCCTCGGATGGCACATTTGAGAGCGTATTCATTTATTTCACGTTTGCAAACTATGTTGGCGTTAAACTATGTTTTACAACTAATAAAAACGAATTTGCGATTCATTCGCTTTCCTGCGCGTTTGTGCACGCGATGGCGATTTCTTTACCAAACTCCGGAAGCCGTTCGCTTTGGACCAAACCATTGCATGTAAATAGAGGGGGGGGGATTGTCACCGTACTCGCAAGCCGTTCGCTTTGGACCAAACCATTTCATGTAAATAGAGGGGGGGGATATAATTTTAGATATAGATATAGTACGGGCAATGCCCTAGTATTTAGTAATGGCAGCATTTTCCTACCCCTTCTCCTGTAATACTCCCTCCTTCTTTCCCTCTTTTTGCCATAAGTTATCTCAATGCCGCAGACGTTGATTTGACTTTCAATGTAATGGCATTCCAATGGTAAACCTTAATCCATGAGCTGCGTATCGTATGTGCTGCATCTCAAAATATGACATATTAAGCTGGCTGTCCAATCTGCAGCCGTGTGCACCAGATTCGATTGTCATACTCTGGGTCTAAGTACCATATTGACTCACTAATATGTACGTGTCTTCATCTACAAACTCTTCATCATTTGGCAACCAAACTACTGCCCTTTCCCAGATCGTATCCCCTTTAACTCCATCCCTTTTTGAGGGGACATTGAGCTGGTGCAGTCCACAAGCATTTTGTGCACACTACTTTTCCCAACACGCCTTTTCGTTGGAGTGGGAAACTAGCATGCCGGTACTCTGAACAAGTTCCTGCAATGGCGAATTCACGTCGTGATGGTTGTGTTGCAAGGGATTGTAGTCGGAGAGAGAAATGATGGCCTGACCTGTTGTCGTACAAGTATAAGGTAGTGTAGTTTGTCATGCAGTGGGTGTACACACAAGGCCAGGTGGCTGAAACGCCTCATTCACTTGCACTGTGGGCTTATCATTGAAGCAAGCGGACATGTTTATCACATATGTGAACATGGCGGAATATCATTGGCCCCCATTCGCACCCATCCACATGCTCCTTGCATGGTCCTTCGCTGTTCATCCTTTAATCCTACCTACTTCCACCTTTCTATCTCTCTCCCTCCCTATTCATCCATTTCTCAAATCCCATGCATTAAAAGAGCAATTTATATTAAACCTTCTAGACTATCATGATGATCAACACGTGTTTTAGCCCGATTCCAATGGCTGCCCAGAAACTTGCCACCACCATTCTATTTGGCCATAAAAGCCCACGATGCACCCCGACATCTATAGTGGCTATAAAGGTACCCCAGTACCTACCTATGGTTGAGATCTCCACCACCATTCTGCTCCTTACTGGAAATAGCAGATAATGTAAGGTTTCCAAGTTGTAAGGCACAAGGTTTCCATTTTCACAAGTTTGCTTCTAATGTTCATGCACAATATATATATATATACACACACACACACACACACACACACACACACACACACACACACACACACACACACACACACACACACACACACACACACACACACACACACACACAAAGCTCTATCTAACCACTGACTGACTGATTGACTGACATATTAATATTTGGTACGTTCCGGGTGTCATAGAAAGGTGAAATTTAGCGTACCGACGGACATGGAAGGTGGTACACTGGGAAAAATCACAGAACCGTCAGAAAGCGTCAGTAAACGAAAATTTCATTTTCAAAAGGTGTAAACACATATGAAAAAAAGACCAAAGGAAAACCTCAATGTCTAGCATTTGAAAATTGTAATTTCTATAACTGTAAACTATGAAATAAATATACGTCTGTAAATTTTAAATAGAACTAGGACAATGCGACTATGTCGCCAATATGCCTCCGCATAGTCGCACAACGGGTAGGTGCCATCACTCTGCATATGTATGCGTAGTGGATCACGTTTGTGAAGTTTGGTGTTGATCGGATAAGGTTTGTTTTACTATCCAAGATGGCTGTAAAACCACGTGACCTATGACATCATCATTTTCAAACAATATGCAACAGTGCTGTTAGATGATATTTGTAAAATTTCCCATCAATAGGGTGAGCGGTTTCAGAGATATAATTATTTAATATTTTCCTTCAATCTAATATGGCTGCCAAACCATGTGACCTATGATGTCATGAATTTAATATTTCAATACAAATGGGTCATAGATCATGTGCATGCAATTTCAGATTTTTAGGATAAGGAATTCGATTAAAACATTTTTGGCTGGTATACCACTTTACTTATGATGTCATTATTGTCATGCTTTTGTTCCCCATTGGGAGGACTTGAGAATGTGCCAAGTTTCTAATTTTTTCCATTCAGAGATTTCTGAGAAATACATTTGTAATTATTTGCTTTTAATCCAAGATGGCTGCCATACCACGTGACCTATGACGTCACAGTTATCATAAAAACATTCTGCATGTGTGTCACTTCTACCCTGAAAATTCCGTCTCAATCAGACATATGGTTGCTGAGAAAAACAAGGTTTATCCCATACGGACAGACAACCCGAAAACAATGCCTCCACCAACTTTCTCGGTGAAGGCATGAAACGCATCCATCTTACTATAATTCACCAAATGTCCGTCTGTCTGTCTGTCTGTCTGTCCATCCGTCCATTCCCAGGTACCGCACAATGGCTGAACCGATCACAACAACATTTTGGGTGGGTAATCCTGGGATCCCCTGGATTAAAATAGGCTATATTGTTTTTCCAATGTCAGCTTTGTTCTCCAGCATTTTCCAGTTTGGACTCCCGCATAACGTTATTTTCCCGGGTACCGCACAAACAGCTGCATCGATTGCAACTTGACGAATGAAAACACACAGCTAAAAATAATGACCTCGGACAAAGACCTTTCATAAGGACATGGGTTGAATCCCTGCTTGAGAGAATGCCAACCCCCTCCCCACCATCACGGTCGTCTCTCCAACTCACAATCCCACGAGATATGCGGAAAGGACAACCCAAAGCCAATTATCTTCTTTTTGATTTGTATATAAACATCATTAAAAGTAAATAATGAACTCGGCCAAATTTCAAACAATGTGGGTTTAATCTCTACATGAGAGAATTCCATATAGCTATTTGGGCGGTGTATAAGTTAACAGATCGCTGTCTCCATCGATCTTGCCAAGGCCGTAATACCTATCGGCTCAAAATCCTTTTAACTGTTGACTTGGTAGTTTTTACAATGAAGGAAACACGTATGGGGAGCACATACGACATAGCGATTGTGAATGTGACAGCTCTGACGCATCTTTTGCTTCGCATCGCAGTGACGGCGAGCACCAACATGGCGGCTGTAAGATTAAAATCTGGCTCAAGCCCCCTCACCACCCAAAGCCTTCAACCAGACATATTAACATGCTCCTCTCCGTTCATTCCTGTTCTTCAAAGCAAAGCGGCAAAAATTGTTGTATCGCCATTATATATTACGAGCAACAGTACCCGCACTAAGGGTGGGGCTTCAATTGGGAGGAACAAATGATTATTTCAACGATTTATATAAACATCCGTTAAATCATATCACACGCAAATCATCAAAATCTAAACAGTATTTTTAGAATTTCAATAAAAGCCACATCACTGTTCATATCGGTAAATATTATTCTATCGTGTTTCAAATCGTGATATCAACTGTACACTTTTCTTTAGGAAAAAAAATGGAATGAATTTGTACCTCTTCTTCAGCTTAGAACTTCAGGATAAACGACATTGCTGATAAAAGTTCCTTTTCTCCCAAGGGCGGGTACCGTTATTTTTTTATTTTTTTTATTTTTTTTGCATACAAGATCGAGGCTCGTGAAAGAGCTCACATTAATCACACAAAAAGTCAAACCGACACATAAAAGATAATAAGGGGAGTGGTAGACAAGATAGGGAGAGAGGGGGAAGGACACAAACACATTTGAGAAAAGGTTTTTTGGGTTTTCTATGATCGCGCCTATACCACGTGACCCATCACATCATAATTAGCATCTAAAATTTCGGGAGGAGGAGGCGCTCCTTTGGTGAAAATTTCCTTTCGATCGGCCGAACAGTTGCAGAGAAAATGAATTTTAAAGGGAATAAACCTGCAAAATCCCAGCGGAAGAATAACAATAATCTTAACAAAAACAATAGGGATCTGAAAGTTATGTGGCACCCTAAAATAGGGACAATAACCCTACCTGGGAGAATAAAACAGTACACTACACTGGCTG
Organism: Myxine glutinosa; assembly: GCF_964187855.1. Taxonomy (NCBI): domain Eukaryota; kingdom Metazoa; phylum Chordata; class Myxini; order Myxiniformes; family Myxinidae; genus Myxine; species Myxine glutinosa. The sequence continues at coordinate 88,916,317 of NC_136273.1, read as the reverse complement.
AAGGTATTTTTTTTAACCAATTTCAATGGTTGCGAGAACACAGGGCAGCATGTACAATCATGCGAACGTAATCATCAAACTTTAACAAAAACAAACAAGAAAATGCCTATTTTGGGGGGCAACCCGCCTCCCCTCCACCATTAACCGCCTTAGACGCCAATATTTTAATGCCGTGAACAAACGTTAGTACATCACGGGTGATGAATGGAAAGTTGTGGTCAAGTTTCATCGGCATTGTATGTGTAGTTTCTGAGAAGAAAGCAAATACCTATTTTGGGGGACATAGACCTTTCTATGTCCCCCAAACAATATTCCCAGAAAATCCCGGAGACCTTTCTGGGGTCCGATTTTATGCCTCCGCCGACAAAGTCGCCGGAGGCATTATGTTTTCGGGTTGTCCGGCCGTACGTCCGTCCGTCCGTCTGTACGGGCTAAACCTTGTTTTCTCAGCAACCATTTGTCCGATTGAGATGAAACATTCAGCGTAGGAGTGACACCCATGCAAAATGTTTTTGTGATAATTGTGACGTCATAGGTCACGTGGTATAGCAGTCATCTTGGCTTCAAAGCAAATTATTGAAAAATTATTTCTCAGAAACCGCTGAATGGAAAAATTTGAAACTTGGCACACTGTCAAGTAATCCCAATGGGGAACAAAAGCATGATAATGATGACATCATAGGTGAAATGGTATACCAGCCAAGAATTAAATAAATATTTTAATGGAATGCCTTATCCTAAAAAATTGAAATTGCATGCACATGATCTATGACCCATTTGTATTGAAATATTAAATTTATGACATCATTGATCACATGGTTTGGCAACCTTATTGGATTTAACCTAAAACCTTAAAAAAAACATCTTCTCCCAAACCACCAATTTTGATTGACTCGGAACTTTAGTGCGTCATTGACTAGTCATGGCGATTCAAAGACTATCACGAAAACGTCATTGGTCACATGGTGTGGCAGCCATATTGGATTGAAGGAAAATATTAAATAATTATATCTGAAACCGCTTACCCTATTGATGCGAAATTTTACAAATAACTAACACCACTGTTAGAGGGGTCAATATATGGTTGAACCCCAAAAATATTGATACAAAAGGTTTTTCAATGGATTCTGGTACCATTGGGCATGCTAAATAACATACTAAAAATCTAGTAACATCTGACTTCCGGAAAGGGGTCATTTTCAAGATGGCGTCCAAGATGGCCGCCAGGAGCTTAAAATTGCCATATCTCAATTATTATTCAACCTAGAAAGGTGGTTTTGGTGTCTAACCCTGGGTTTTAGGGCCCAAGGAATCCAATTGAATCAATAAAATTACCATCAGTTAATTATTTATTGACAAGTCCAAGATGGCATCCCAAGGTGACATCCTGATCCACTAAAATGGCTCTGTCGAATAGTAGTCAACCTAGAGAGATATTTTCAGTGTGTATACCTAGGTTTAAGGCACCCAGGAAATCATCAAAATTACTTAAATAAGCACAAAGTAATCAGGTAATCCAGTAAGCCAGGTTTACCAGCCCAGTAGGCATTTGTTGTCTTATACAGTTAGTCGCTATTCATCGTCATCCTCCGACTCACCAGCTAATGAACCAAGTGTGTGTTTCAGATTGGAGAAAAGAGTGTAATGTGTCTACACCACTGCCACCTGTGACTCCAGTCCACAGTATTCAGTGATCATTACAGACAAAGGTTTGTACAAAGCTTGAAAGGTTATGGCAAGGGACAGACTATTTTATATTGGGGAGGGGGGGGGGGGGGGTGGAGGGACTGAAAAATCTGACAAACAATTTATTTTCATTTCAAAAGGAATAAGTATATTATTTGGTACATGTATGCATAAACAAAATCCTTTTTTTTTTAGACATTTCCAAAAGAAATGTACACAACTTTTCCCAGCTATAGCCTGGGGGGGGGGGGGGGGGCCTCCATGTGTTCAGGGTAGTAGGACTGTGCCACCCATAAGGGTGGCTTTTTGGCAATTTGAGTATATTCAAGGGTGTGGAAAATTCCATGTGTTGTATATTCATCCTCCAGAGGAGTCGGAGGATGACGATGAATAGCGACTAACTGTATAAGACAACAAATGCCTAATGGGCTGGTAAACCTGGCTTACTGGATTACCTGATTACTTTGTGCTTATTTAAGTAATTTTGATGATTTCCTGGGTGCCTTAAACCTAGGTATACACACTGAAAAAATCTCTCTAGGTTGACTACTATTCGACAGCCATTTTAGTGGATCAGGATGTCACCTTGGGATGCCATCTTGGACTTGTCAATAAATAATTAACTGATGGTAATTTTATTGATTCAATTGGATTCCTTGGGCCCTAAAACCCAGGGTTAGACACCAAAACCACCTTTCTCGGTTGAATAATAATTGAGATATGGCCATTTTAAGCTCCATGCGGCCGTCTTGGACGCCATCTTGAAAATGACCCCTTTCCGGAAGTCAGATGTTACTAGATTTTTTAGTATGTTATTTAGCATGCCCAATGGTACCAGAATCCATTGAAAAACCTTTTGTATCAATTTTTTGGGGGTTAGGTGAGTTTTTTTCGAAAATGTGACCCTACTATGTTGCATATTGTTTGAAAATGATGATGTCCTTGGTCACGTGGTTTGGCAGCCATCTTGGATAGAAAGCTGATATTAAAAAAAAAATCCCTTCTCTGAAACCGCTTCACCAATCGATGTGAAACCTGTCATGGCTGGTGAAAATGTGATACTTGAAAACAGCTGAAGGGCTTTAAATCAAACTTGTTTATTTTTAACACAGTCAACGAGGGCATCCACTCGTTGTCATGCGCATGGACAACGCGGAGGCATATTTGTGACACAGTCCCATTGCTTTAGTTTTTAATGCCGTAAACAAACTTTGACACCTCACGGGTGGTGACGTTTGTGGTCAAGTTACATCAAGAATATGTGTGTAGTTTCGGAGAAGAGAGGAAATACTCCCTTTTGACCAGGGAGTCAAACCTGGACCCACGTTAACCCCCGGTAGACCCTCTGACACCCAGATTTTTTAAATGCCATGAAATATACGTGCGTTGCAACATGACAAATATCATTTGTGCCAAGTTTGGTCACAATCCCATCAGCAGTTTCAGATAAGAAGTTGCAAGTGTTTACAGACTGACAGAAGGACTGACGACTCACCATCGCACAAGCTTTCCAAAACTACGGAACTACGTTCCAGGTGAACTAACAATAATAATAAGACGTATACATATTACGCACGTGAGGAAATCGAAGGTGAGTGGTTCGTAATTACCTTTGCCAGAGGAGAGGGTATTTATTGTATCCGAGTCTGTCTGTGTCTGCGCTCAATGTGCTAAGGCAGGCCACGAATGATACTTTGTGGTAGCTAGTATTACACGTTATCTCTTTTCAAGGTAGTATGTCCATAAAGTATTGTTGCGGATATGGGATTGGCATCCATCCATATCCGCTTGTAAATATTCCCCTATTTCCTCAATACTTCCCAACTATCCCCAATCCCCCATTCCCTAGTCCCATTTTCTGTAAACAACACTCTGTAGACCCGACCTCCCCCTATTTCCCCCATTAAGTGTCGCATCCAGGTCCACCGCATCTCACGTAGACAACTATAGGACATCTTGCTAGTTATTCTTAGTCTATGTCAGTTAAGGACTCGTTTCCATTAATTCTGACTCTTCGTTGCACCAGAATGTGATTGTATGGCACCGTTAGGAAGTTTAGGACCTCCCAATACCTCCCCGCAGCTCTTCCTCACGGTTCAACAACAACAACAACAACAACGGCGGCGGCGCGGGGAGTGTGCGTCCTCACTCCGGCTTGGTTGGTAGGGGGTGTTGGGAGGGCACCAAGCCTTTCCAACGAGCCGCCATCGAACATGTGCTCGACGGGGTTACCAAGTAGGGGCTCGCTGTCAGCTCCTCGTCAAGGGCGGAGCCCGGTAACCCCCGCACCCAATAGAAGCGGCGGACCGGTCCCATCTGGGGCGGAGCCAACGAGCCGAGGGCGTGTGACTCCCCGCTGAGCATGCGCAGGAAGAGGGAGGTGACACCAGATGCGTGCTGAGCTTGGAGAGAGAAGGACGCCACCTCCGAGCGCTGTGACACCTCCCCGCATCTCTGGACTGGACCGTGCTTTATCCTGTCCCTGAGCCAAGGTGCACCTTGTGCTATCGACTACCTGTCCTTCCCTGCCATCAATCCCTGTGTAAGTCAGCCTTGTTCCGTTTGTCTGTGGTCTGTCTGTGGTCTGTCTGGGATAGATAAGATTGTATCTAAGTGCCTATCTCTTCTGTGTCTTTTACCTCACTCTACCTTGTAATCTACCCCTTTTCTCCACCACTAATTATATCCTCCTCCGGAGGTCTTGAGAACTGTACCCCTTGCGTCGTTTCATTTATCCCAGTCATTGTGTCCTTTCCATCATTGATTTAGCGTAGCGCGATTTGGCCAACGTTCGAGTGGAATCGGGTGAGTTGGGGGTAATCGGGTAAACTGTGCGAACACGGCGGCCATTCCGCTCGGTCAAGCAACATCTTTAGCCGTGTCCGTAACAATTGGTGTCAGGAAGTGAGATTGGACCCGAAGCGCGCTTCACGCGCTCGAAATTATTAGCTGTGAAATTTGTTTTGTTTTAAAATAAAAACCCGAATTTTGAAAGTCGCGCTATGGCAGATCAAGACGGCTGGGTTCTGGTAGAGGAGAGTGAGGCAGGGTCGATCCAGGACCAAATTGAGGGACATGAGGAGAGCGAAGCAGTGAGGGCGGCAGGTTCGCAAAATGGCGTCCTCGCGCACGAGGTTACGGGCGCGCAAAATGGCGCCTCGCACATGGCTACGGCGGCCGCACCCACTGCACAGGTGGGAGGGATGGCCCAAATGCAGGCCCTCATGGAGCAATTTATGGTACAAATGCAGGCGTCCCTCAACCTGCAGAAGGACGAGATGAGGGCTAATAGTCAGAAATTGGGGAATCGGATGGATGCTCAGAGTGAGCAAATGAGGGCTGATAGTGAGCAAATGAGGGCTGATAGTGAGCGATTGGGGGGCAGAATGGGGGGCAAAATGGGAGAAATGGGGGAACGGCTAGAAGCTAAATTAGAGGGGTTAGACAATGGGATAGAAGGGGTGAAACATGGGTTAACGGGGGTAGAAAACAGAATGGCCGCTCAAGAGAATCAAATGGAAGGGATGAAAAAGGGGTTAGAGGGGTTAGAAAACAGTATGGAAGGCAAATTGAGGGACATGAGGGACCAAGCGGAAAGGGACGTTAAAAAATGGGGCAGCAGATAGAGGGGGTCAGAATGGGGGTAGAAACTAAATTGGATGCTCACAGGGAGGAAATGGAGCAGATGAGGGTGGCATCTGGGCAGGAGATGCAAGTGATGGGAGAAGAGATCAGAAGAGGGGTGAGTGAGGAGGTCGGAGGAGTGCGCGAGGAGGTGAGGCACTGTAAGGAGCGCATGGAGAAGGAGGTGAGAAAGGGGACTGTAAAATTGCAAGGTGGTATAGAGGAGTTGACGCTGGGAGTAGAACAACTGACAGTGGGACAAAAGGAGTTGGGGGACCAGGTAAAGAAGAACACAGCGGTAATAGAGGGTTTAAAATCGACACAGAAGGAGATGAAAAAGGACGTAGGGGTAATTAAAAAAGAGTGTCAGACGGTACATGAGGACCTGACGAGGAAAATGAACAAGGTGGTAGAGGTGATGGAGGTTAAAGAGCGGGAGGTGCGGGAGCACATAGAAAAAAATAAGGTGGAGTTAGAGGAAGAACTTAAGGGGGCGCACGAGGAGATGAAGGAGGTGAAGCAGAAATTAGAAGAAGTGGAAGAAGGGGTGAGCGAAATTAAGAAGCGATGGAGAGAGGATAAGAAAGAGATAAAGGAGGAAGTAAAAGAATTGGTCCAAAGTCTGTGTTCGGATCGTGATGATGTGCTCATTAACCGGATGAGGGATTCGGAGGTGATGGAGGAGAAGCGAAGAGAAAGAGGACCCGGTGTAAGTGGTGACCAATATGGTCGTGCGTATGATGCGCCAGCTGATTTAATAAGCTTGGGGGTCGAGATAGACCCGGATGTTCGTGAGAGGCCAAGAGTGAGGTGTATGGCTGGTCCGGAGGGTATGGAACGAGGGTGCGAGCGAGAGGGTCCGGTGATGGGAGAGGTGCGAGGTGTGAGTGAGCAAGGTTGTGGTGGTATGGAATGGGTAGCGGGTTGCGGAAGTGTGACCCATGCATCGACACCAACAGGGGTAGTTTTTAGAGGGACAGGGGAGGCACGGGAGCCCCTTGGGGGTAATGTACTGTGGGGGCCCGGCCGGTTCGGCCCCGCGCTGACCCCGCAAGGGGCGACGCAAGGGGTCCGGCAGGCGGGCAACGACTCGCATACGAGGTGGTCCCACAAGGTCCCACTCGTGCCGTATGACGGCAAGAGTGATCTACGCACGTACCTGGCGCAGTTTGACTGTGTGTGTCAGGGCAACGGTTGGGGTGAGGACGAAGGTGGAGTACACCTGGTGGCCGCATTGCGCGGCGCGGCGGCGGAGGTGCTGACGGCATTACCACCGGGTGCTCTCACCCTGCCAGCCCTCCGCGACGCCCTAATTAATCGATGCGGCATTGAACAGCAGAGCGAGCTTGTTAAAGCTCAGCTCGCGCTGCGAAAACGCAAGCCCCAGGAAGCCATCGGGGAACTTGCCCACGACATTCGCCGCGCAGTGGGGATCGCACATGCTAGCATGGCAGCGGATTCCCGGGAAAGCCTGGCGCTGGACCATTTTATCCAGGCCCTCCCGGATATTGAGCTCCGGCAACAGCTCGCCATGTGGCGCCCGCAGACTCTGAGCCAGGCGGCTGACGCTGCGGCCCGTTGGGAAGCAGCGAGGCCCCTGGCCCGGGGGAGCGAGCGTCACGCAATGGCGGTCCGCCAGGTGGGACCCCCGATGGAGGGCGGACCCCTTAGGGGGCCCGCCCCCGACGTGAGTCCTGACCTGGCGGGCATGGTCCGGAGGCTGGTGGACCAGCGCCTGGCGGGACCTGGACCATGGCAGGCGGCCCCGGAGGTGGCCCGCGGTGGACCACGAGCGGGTAATCCAATTCGGACCTTCAGGGGGGGAAATTTGGAATTCCGGAGACAAGCACCTTATCAGGTGAGGTGCTATACTTGCAACCGTCTGGGTCACCTGGCGCGGCACTGTCGAGCCACGCGCCGGGATGATCCCCGGCGGTTGAGGTCCTCAACTCCGCCCAGGGGAGAGCGGGTTAGCCGACCCCAGACACCCCCCCGCCAGACCCAGGGAAACTAGAAGGTGTCGGGCACGTAGGGCGGTGTTCGGCAGAAGAGGATGGAGGAGAGCCCTCATTGACGTGACAGGTCATTTATTGTGGCCAAATTGGAACCGGTAGCCTGACAATCAGATGCAAAATTGCCGGCGTGGGGGTAGACGCCGTAGTGGACACAGGAGCTAGCGCCACGATCATCAGCCCTGTGGTCCTTGATTCGAGCGCAGGTGGCTGGGATAAGATCCAGCGCCTGCAAAATTATAGTTTGCAACTTGCTACCGGGGTAACGGCCCCGATCATAGGGCGTGGTTCTGTGACCCTCAAGTTAGGGTCGGTAAGGAGGGAGATAGATGTTTGGGTGGCGGAGGTGTGCGACCCATGTTTGATAGGGTTGGATTTGTTGACTGCCAGCGGTTGTAAAATCGACTTGTGCCGGGGGATCCTGCAGGTGGGAGTAGCAGAGCTGCCGTTAGGGGGAGTGAGCACGGCCGAGAGAGCGGAGCTGGAGGCTTCCGAGGCCGTGACCATTCCCCCAAGGGCCGAGGCGATAGTGCCGGCCCGGTGGGCAGCTCGCCCAACATGGCAGGAGTCCTGCGGCCTGGTCGAACCGGTGGCAGCGCAGTCCATACCGGGTTTAATCGTGGGCCGCACCCTTGTAAAAACGGACAGACCGGTAGTGGCCGTCCGAGTAATAAATATAAGTACAGAACCACGCACTATAGTAAGGGGCACGAGGGTAGCTGGCTGCACCCCAGTTGAGGAAGTCGCGACAGTGAGGGGCGAGAACGTCCAGCCGAGCCGGCCCCGGGGGGAGCCTTCAATAAGAAGTAGGAATTGGCCCGATCCCATTTGCGAGATGGTAAATCGTAGTAGCGTAGAGTTGGGAGGTACCCAGAGGGAGGCCTTACACAAACTGGTTGGGTCCCATTTGGACCTCTTCTCCCTGTCCACCGAGGATATTGGACGTACGGGCCTGGTGAAACATCAGATCCACACCGGTGAGGCCCGGCCTATTCGTCAGGCCGCCCGACGGCTCCCTTGGAGCAAGAGGGCGGAAGCTGACGAGCAGGTTGAAAAAATGCTCGACGCAGGCGTGATCGAGCCCTCGGGAAGTCCTTGGATGTCACCTGTTGTGCTGGTCAAAAAGAAGGATGGGACCACGCGGTTCTGCGTGGACTATCGCCAGCTAAACAACGTGACACTCAAGGACTCATATCCCCTGCCAAGGATTGATGACACCCTCGATGCCGTTGCGGGCTCAAATTGGTTCTCAACTTTGGACCTCAAGAGTGGGTATTGGCAGGTGGAGATGGATAGGGCAGGGAAGTATAAGACGGCATTTTCCACAGGTAAGGGACTGTATCAGTTTACTGTGATGCCGTTTGGTTTGTGTAACGCCCCCGCCACCTTTGAAAGATTGATGGAACATGTACTAGGCGGCATGCCATGGCAATCATGCCTGGTGTACCTGGATGACGTCCTAGTACATGCCAAAACGTTCCCCCAGGCAGTAGCTAATTTGGACCAGGTGTTCGGGTGCCTCAGACAGGCAGGGTTGAAGCTGAACCCGAGTAAGTGCACTTTGTTTGCAAGAGAGGTGGCCTATCTAGGTCACGTGATCGGCCGCGAGGGGGTAAAAACGGACCCAGACAAAATTAAAGCGGTAGAGGAGTGGCCCGCACCACGTACCATCAAGGAGGTGCGGGGATTTTTGGGACTCTGCTCCTACTACCGGCGCTTTGTGGCGAAATTTGCAGAGTTGGCCCGTCCCCTCCACCGGCTTACGGAGAAGGGGACGCGATTTAATTGGACACGGGAGTGCCACGAGGCCTTCCAAAAATTGAAGGGGTGTCTAACATCCGCACCCCTTCTAGCTTACCCCACTAGCAACGGGCACATTTACCCTGGACACGGATGCGAGGCAGGAAGGATTGGGCGCAGTTTTGTCTCAGACACAGGAGGGCGTGGAGAGAGTGATTGGTTACTATAGTCGGGCCTTAAGTAGGCCCGAGCGAAATTATTGTGTCACTCGCAAAGAGTTATTGGCTATGCTGGCTGCCATGAACCATTTCCACCCGTACCTGTACGGGCGGAAATTTTTGGTTAGAACTGACCATTCCTCCTTGCAATGGCTCCTTCGGTTCAAGGAACCGGAGGGCCAAATTGCAAGGTGGTTGGAAAAGTTGCAGCAGTACGATTTTGATGTGGCCCATAGGGCCGGGAAGGCCCATGGTAATGCGGACGCACTCTCTCGGCATCCTTGTCTGGGGGAAAACTGCAAATTTTGTGCGAGACACGAGGAGAGGGAGCAATTGGGCGATTCCGCCCCGATTCTCGTCGTCCGGGCAACCCGGGTGAGAGGGCCAATTTTGCCACTAACCGCAGATGAGGAATTCGGAACTTTGGCTTGGAGCGCGGCCCAGCGGGAGGACCCCGTACTGGGGCCGGTGCACGAATGGGTGAGATTGGGGCAAAGACCTAATGGGGAAGAGGTCACCCCCCTCGGGGCACAGACCAAGGCATATTGGGCTCAGTGGAAAACCCTGGAATTGAAGGATAACATCTTGTATCGCAAGTGGGTGGAGGTTCCCTCTGATAAAACTTCCTGGCTGGTGGTAGTCCCAAATAAATTTAAGACCGATATATTGCAACAGGTGCATGGTACCCGCCCTGGCGGCCATTTGGGCAGGACAAAGACGACATCGCAGGTACGCCGGAGGTTTTATTGGGTGAATATGGGGCGCGACATACAGGACTGGTGTCGGAGATGCGACGCCTGTACTGCCAAAAAGGGACCAGCACGGAGGATGAGGGCCCCCCTTCAATTACACCAGGTGGGGGCCCCCCTAGAGCGGGTGGCCATGGATATCCTAGGCCCACTACCCCGCACCCGCCTAGGTAATAAGTACATCCTCGTTGTGATGGACTACTTCACCAAGTGGCCGGAGGCCTACGCCCTCCCCAACCAAGAAGCAGGGGTGGTAGCGCAGGCCTTCGTGGAAGGATTTGTGTGCCGGCATGGGATTCCACAGGAGTTGCACACCGACCAGGGACGAAATTTTGAGAGCAAATTGCTAAAAGATGTGTGCAGTCTCCTGTCAATTCGGAAAACAAGAACAACGCCTTTAAGACCTCAATCTGACGGGATGGTGGAAAGATTCAACCGAACTTTAATCCAACAACTGGCACTGTTCACCGCCACCCGTCAGGATGACTGGGACGAACATCTCCCTTATTTGCTCATGGCCTACCGAACCAGCCAGCACGGGGCCACCGCATGCAGTCCAGCGTTGCTTATGTATGGGCGGGAGTTACGGGCTCCCGCCGACTTGCTATGCGATCCCGTGCCAGACACAGTGGTTAACCCGCCGAGGGAGGGGTACGCACGTCACCTAGAGGAAGGCATGGAGCTAGTCCATGCCTTCGCCCGCCGCCAACTCCATCTGGCGGGGGAAAAGATGAAGCGCAGGTACGACCACCGGAGCCAGGGGAGTCAGTACACTCCGGGGATGAAGATTTGGTTCTTCAATCCCCGGAGGAGGAAGGGTAGGTGCCCGAAACTCACCTCTCCCTGGCAAGGCCCGGGGGTCGTCCTGTCGCAAGTCTGTGACGTGGTAGTAAAAATCAAAATGGGGCCACGAGCCCTCCCTCGGATCGTCCACGCCGACCGGATAAGGCCTTACACCGGCGAGCAGGCGCCCCCGTGGATTGCCTCGGCTTTAGATGCCGAGGCGGGACCCAGTACCTCTGAATAAGGGGGGCTTATTAGTGCCAGAGGACTGGGGGGATTGATGAGCGATGGGCCCGGTGGGTAAGGGTGGCATCCCTGCCACCCTTCCCATGAAGTGGGGCAAATGCGCTATAGATTATGGGGTGTATGGCAGTGAAAACTAGCCCGGGTGGGTTAGGATATTGTGTGTAGGGATCTAGCGAAGATGACATTAGGTAACGTTAAGGTTTAGATAGTGACTGATACCTGTAGTGGGGACGTAGTAGATTAGAGTGGATGATAATGACGAGGGAGCGCAATAGTTTAAAGGGACGACTGGGAAGCGCAAGTTTCAGAGGGGAGTAGTTAGATGAGATGATGCTGTGTGAGAACTGGACAGGTGTGTGGAGCAGTGTATGAGTAGTGAGTGTTGTGGATCAGCGCAAATGCGCTTGGGGGAGAGAAGGGTGCAGGCGGCACCAAATATGAGAGCACAGGTGTGCAAGTACAGGTGTGTGGAATACATGGAGTATTGGAATGAGTGGTGTGGAGAGAGTTGGAGTAAGTGGTACGGAGTGGTGTGCATGGTGCGAAGGTGTGGATGGGGGAAGAGTGGACCCCTTTCACGAGTACCCGGGGCGGGTAGTGTAAGTGTTAGTTAGAAGGTATAGGTAAATTGTGGTTGGATATTGGCATTTGTGGTGCGGATGCAGAATGGTATTGTGGATGGGTGCATTGGTGTGGTGAAATTGGCTGGTCGTGTGGCCTGTTAGTATGAGTGTGAATGGTTGGGCACTCCGCCACTGTTAGATGTCGGCCAGGTGAGGCCGCAGGTGGGCTCTGGGAGCCGTTAGTGTCAGTGGGTGCCTGAGGATTCCGGGTGTGGATCGGGCAGCCCGTGCCAGAGAGGGCACTGAGGGGGTGAGAGTGCGAGAGGGCCTTCCCCAGTTAGTTAGGTTAGGGTGAGGAGCAGGTGAGCTCGGTCGGCAACAACAGTGGTGGAGGTGTGCAGGTGGGCGGACCAGCTGGGAGCGTCACACGACCCAGCCACCGAAATTGTGCGGGGGCACCGAGTGATGAATCGGGGGAGTGAGACCCCAACTTGAGAAGCACCACAGTTTGGTCAATGGGAATTGGTTTTTAGAACCCATAGTGTAAGTTGGCCAATGGATTGGCAGGGAAAGACCCCGGGTAATGTAAAGTTGTTAAAGTCATTTAGGAAATAGTTAGGATTGATGAACCTGTCGCACCATACGCAGCCACTTACCTGAGGTGATGATGATGACTCCACACCTGTGTTCCTTTGTTCTGTGTTGCAGGAAATGAGAATTGCTGTTGGATTTGTGAGACGCATCACGACGTGGATGAGACATTGGGGTGATTCCATCTCTCCCTCCTTAGGAGGGACTGATGATGAATTGGTGATGGCAAATTTTGATGAGAGTTGGAAATGGCAAATTTGATTGGTTAGGAGGGAGAGAAGACGAATTGGTTTATGGGAGGAACGGAGAAGACAGTAGGGACGTTTGTTGATGTGTAAAGTAGATGTTTATGGGTAGTGTTGTGTTTTGTGGATACAGTAAGGGGTAAGGGAGGGGCAATGTAGGTTACCTGGTGGGGGGGGGGGCGTACGGTAGGAACGTACCTGTCTCACCTGGTTCCCATGTGCCCCCAGTGTGCATTACCTTGAATTGCGTGCACTTTTGCGCCCTTACCACCTTACTCACTTGTCTTCTTTTGTCTCCCACCTCCGAGGATCTGGCTTTGGGGCAGAGAGAGAGGAGAGAGAGGTGCTGGCTCCGCAGTTGTGGGCCTGTACTTCCGCTGCTTGCTGCCTGGATCGATACACCATATGGACCGCAATTTTTGTGGCCGCCCACCATGGACCGCAGTTCTTTTGCGGGCAAGCACCACCCATGGATGGACCTCTGGGTCAACGTGGCACCTATGCCATACAGGTGAACCACTTTTAGTTGGCCCCCCTGACGGCCACAATTTAGAAATGGACGCGGTTGGCGCCTTTCTTTATTCCTAAAGAAGCCAGAAGGCCAAGTGCACTCCATGAAGGCAAGACCAGCAGCAGAACATCGGCCGGCTGCGACACCACCGGTGACCATGGACACTTAATTGTGCATTGTTATGAACACTTTATTGGTGCACCGGATGGTGCTGACTGCACATAATGGGGTGGTGCTTTTGGTGCTTGGACGGGGTGCTCTGCACATTATTAAAGGCCGTAGGGCCACAGGGCACTCGTGGGTTGGTGTATCGATGCTGGCATGCGTGCTCTCTCTCTATGCATAACATCTGCATGTGTTCCTCAAAGAACAGGTCCTGGATCGTAGTGTAAATATCAGTGTAGTCTTGTATAAATGATGCTCCCTACCGGCTGTATGTTTTGTTTGAGGATTCTTTCCGCGATTCGGTTATCCTGTGGGTGTGGTTCTGTTAGGAGAAGGGTGCAACGTCGCAGGGGGACATATTTACTCATTTGTGAACATCTGTAAAACTGTCGCACTCAGGGTTGAGTTAATAGTAGAGGGAACTACATCTGAGTGCCACACTAAAGTAGGTAAAAATTTATCGGGTCGGGACGCCCCGAGGTAGAGAAGGGTGCAATGTTGCGGATATGGGATTGGCATCCATCCATATCCGCTTGTAAGTATTCCCCTATTTCCTCAATACTTCCCAACTATCCCCAATCCCCCATTCCCTAGTCCCATTTTCTGTAAACAACACTCTGTAGACCCGACCTCCCCCTATTTCCCCCATTAAGTGTCGCATACAGGTCCACCGCATCTCACGTAGACAACTATAGGACATCTTGCTAGTTATTCTTAGTCTATGTCAGTTAAGGACTCGTTTCCATTAATTCTGACTCTTCGTTGCACCAGAATGTGATTGTATGGCACCGTTAGGAAGTTTAGGACCTCCCAATACCTCCCCGCAGCTCTTCCTCACGGTTCAACAACAACAACAACAACGGCGGCGGCACGGGGAGTGCGCGTCCTCACTCCGGCTTGGTTGGTAGGGGGTGTTGGGAGGGCACCAGGCCTTTCCAACGAGCCGCCATCGAACATGTGCTCGACGGGGTTACCAAGTAGGGGCTCGCTGTCAGCTCCTCGTCAAGGGCGGAGCCCGGTAACCCCCGCACCCAATAGAAGCGGCGGACCGGTCCCATCTGGGGCGGAGCCAACGAGCCGAGGGCGTGTGACTCCCCGCTGAGCATGCGCAGGAAGAGGGAGGTGACACCAGATGCGTGCTGAGCTTGGAGAGAGAAGGACGCCACCTCCGAGCGCTGTGACACCTCCCCGCATCTCTGGACTGGACCGTGCTTTATCCTGTCCCTGAGCCAAGGTGCACCTTGTGCTATCGACTACCTGTCCTTCCCTGCCATCAATCCCTGTGTAAGTCAGCCTTGTTCCGTTTGTCTGTGGTCTGTCTGTGATCTGTCTGGGATAGATAAGATTGTATCTAAGTGCCTATCTCTTCTGTGTCTTTTACCTCACTCTACCTTGTAATCTACCCCTTTTCTCCACCACTAATTATATCCTCCTCCGGAGGTCTTGAGAACTGTACCCCTTGCGTCGTTTCATTTATCCCAGTCGTTGTGTCCTTTCCATCATTGATTTAGCGTAGCGCGATTTGGCCAACGTTCGAGTGGAATCGGGTGAGTTGGGGGTAATCGGGTAAACTGTGCGAACACGGCGGCCATTCCGCTCGGTCAAGCAACATCTTTAGCCGTGTCCGTAACAGTATGTACAATTATAATGTGAGAACGTCGATAAAGTATGTTCAATTATAATGTGAGTACCTTTATAAAGTATGTACTATTAGAATGTGAGTACCTTTATAAAGTTTGTACTATTAGAATGTGAGTACCTTAATAAAGTATTGTCGCGTAACCGTGATTAACACCACCGTTACGGATGACCGATTGCGAGACTTTAACTCCCGAGGCGAACACTCAATGGCGGACTCACGTTCAACACCAACGCGCGAAATGGCGGGACGCAGCGAAGGCTCCGCAGCCTTATCTATTAAAATGAAACACCCAGGAAACTGCGTTCAAATATGTACAGAAAATAATATAAGGATTTATTATTAAAAGTAAAGCCAGTGAAAAAGCACGCGCCGGTAATCTAATAACTAAATCGGGACGTCCCCACACGACTGATATCAAACACAAAACGAGGGAGATTAATACGAAAATAACAAGTCACGTCGTGTACAGTGTACGCGGATTCGGGCTTATCTGTCTTTGTCGTCTTTGTGGCTGCCGTCCAACACCGCTCCTTTCGGCCCGATCGCACACCTCGCTCCAAGTTCCACGGCCCTCTGCCTCCGCCTCCAAGCGCCACCAGGCCTCGTCGGTCCAACGCAGGGCTGCACGAAGCAACCAAAAACCAAGTGCCAACTGCCAACTGCTGAGTGCCGAGTGCCAACTGCCAACTGCAACGAGCTGTGGTCACGAACTGTAGAAAATGGCACGAACCGTCAACTGCCACGAGCTCTCACTTCTCTCAACTGCCACTCCGGTACCGAACTGGGACGCTCTACTCAACTGTTCAACGAACTGGGACGACTCGAGATCAGATCGCAACTCAACTCAACTGGCGAAAATGGCGTCCGACCGTCGCATATATCTCTCCCCGATGACGTCACATTCGCGCACTCCTCAGCCAATCATATGGTCCCAGCTCGCCGGTCACGCCCTCTACGGCATGCGACTCCTAACATCTCCCCCGTTACGCGACCCTGCGGTCCTGGCAGAACACGTGCCGGCCAGGTTTGTAGGCCTTTGGAGGTGTACACGGTGGCGGCCAGCCGTGGCGGTGTTTTTGGCCTGGTTTCCTGTCAATTTAATACGAAGTCCTTGTCAGGGAAAGGGGATTATTTAATGTTGCGCTAAGGACCTAACTAATGTTTATGTGGTTTGCAGTGCCATAAAGGACAAAGGTTTGATTACTAGGTGATACTCACAGGGGCGTTACCTTTAACCCCTCACTATTTAACACTCGAATCTCCAGGTAGATCCACACTCATACATCTTACCCCGACAACCGCCTAAACATCAATAACTTATTACATGTAGAGTCCCTGTCACGACAGCCGAATACCTACCTATTCAGATCTACCTAGCTCTAGATGTTGCATTACCAAATTCATAACACAGCCCCCCCCCTGGAACCGTAGCTCCTGCAAGGTTCACCGCAGGGCTACCATTCCAGCCTTAACACTTACTGTCACACACTTAATTAACCTATGAAATAAATCAGGAAGGGCTGTGGGAAGTGAGTCGGACTACCTACCTACACTTCCTTAACATGCTGAACCCCTTAACCATCATGCAAGTATGTACATCTTCTTCGTTGTTCCTGTGGAGGGAGGAAACAACAACACACAACACTAACTTAACCACAAAACTTAACCATCTTTCCAACACTCAAAACTCTAACCTTTGTACATACCCCGGTCTACAGACCGCGTCCCCCGGTGGATGCCACAAGACTCAACCTTACCTGCGGGGCCATCCCCAATGCATCCCCCCTAAATTTCCACGGGCCCTGTCCAGATGTTACAGGTGAGTGACACGGCTCGGTGGATTTCGCCCACATTCATGCAACACAGACCCCTTAACCACTCATTCTCATTCCATAGGTCATCAAGGCATTGCAAAAATCAACAAAGCACTTATTCCCAATACACCCCCTGCAGGACCATGGCATTAATGTCATTCACGTGTGTGTGCATTCCTCAACTAGGCAGCGGGGAGGTACCGCACAAAAGATGGTGGGGGCGCATCAGGCTGTGGTGCCCGCAGTCCCAAAAACAAGTCAACCGACTTACAAATTCATTGCCCCCCCCCCCCCTTTACCTCTTGGCCCCATGACAGCCCAACAGCCCCTTTCCGCCGTTACCTCGCCGGTGAGGGTCTCCACACACACCAGGCTCCTTTGCCTCCTGCTTTCGCGCAGCAACACGGGTCACCGGGGGACTTCCTCACCCCGCGGCGCCCAACCAGACCCTCCACCGACGAGCTCCAATTTCCAGTTACCACCGGCTGCCAGGGGTAATTGCCGCAGAGGGGGGCCCGCAGGCATCGCTCCTCAGAGCTTGCTCTGTACCTGCGGACACACACACCTTCCCCACCCACAAGACCCCAAAACACACTTCCTCCCCCACTGCCATTCAATTCTCCACACAACTCAGCACAATTCAGTACAATTCCATAGATGGTGTAAAAGGTGTTACAAGGCTTGCCATGGCCTGCTACATGTGAAATTCCCCCAGTTCACATTTAAACCATCACATCTTCCCAAAAGCACATTTCCAAAAGCACAATTATCACCCCTCATTATCTCCAATAATCATCACACACTCTCTAGGTTCCACTCTCACGACCACATCAAAACACCTAACCACAACACAAAAACATACGCCACCCACAAGACACTGTGGCTCCCATTCCATCCCCTCACCGGCCATGTCATCACTCGCACTCACCTCCCAACTCCAAATTACATGTCCCCAATTTCCCAAAGCAAATCCTGAAGCCTGGGACAGTACTCCTCAAAGCACTCACCTTAAGTGCAGGTAGTTGCAGGTTGGTCAGGTTCAAGGGTGTCATCCACCACACCTAATTTCCCCCTCACCCTTCCAATCCACTCCGGAGCCTCCCGACCCATGTAGGAGCTCAATCTATCCCCGTGAACTATCTGTGGAAGGGTATGTGGGCCCATCTGAATTTTGAACACCACATCAGTTACTTGCCGAAGCACCACCCCAGGGCCCTTCCAAGGTGAAGTGAGTTTTGGGCACACCCCCTTCCTTCTCCGGGGCCAGTAGAGCCAAACAAGGTCTCCGGGAAGGAAACGAGGTGTGTGAGCCCGAGCGTCATACCGCGTTTTCATCTGCGAAGAAGCCACCCCAATTTGCTTCCTCGCAAACTCATGAGCCTTTTCCATGCTCGCTTTCAAATTGGTTGCGTAGCTCTCCACAGTTGGCTCACCCGGTTCCCCTGGTGACGGTCCCATCAACAAATCTGTGGGGACTCGCATCTCCCTACCGAACATCAACAAGGCGGGGGTGCACCGAGTGGTCGCATGCTGGGCGGTCCGGTATGCCATCAATATAAAGGGAAGGTGCTCGTCCCAATCCTGTTGGTTTTCAGATGTAAAGAGGGCCAATTGTGTCAACAGTGTCCGGTTGAACCTCTCTACCATCCCATCCGATTGAGGCCTAAGGGGAGTCGTCCGGGTCTTATGAATTTGGAGGAGCTCGCACACCGACCGCAGGAGGGCAGATTCAAAGTTCCGGCCCTGGTCAGTGTGCAGCTCCCTTGGGACGCCAAATCGGGAGAAGAATCCCTCAACTAGTACTTGAGCTACCAGCCGGGCTTCCTGGTTGGGCAATGGGTAGGCCTCTGGCCACTTGGTGAAGTAATCCATTGCCACCATAATGTACCGATTCCCTCGGCGGGTGGCTGGCAGGGGCCCCACCACATCTACTGCCACCCGCTCGAGCGGTGCCCCGACATTGTACACCTGGAGCGGGGCCTTGCGCGCACGTGGGGGTCCCTTCTTACCGCGGCAGAGGTCGCAGGATCTCACCCAATTTTGAATGTCTCTGCCCGAATTCACCCAGTAGAACCTCTGTCGTAATTTGGACAAAGTCTTGGCCACGCCCAAATGTCCCATTGTCCTAGTCCCATGCACGTGCCCCATAACCACTTCCTTCAATTTGTTAGGTACAATTATCAACCAGGAAGCTACATCACCCATTGGTGTCACCCACTTTCTGAACAAATAGCCCTCTTTCAACCCCAACATCTGCCACTGTGCCCAATAGGCCTTTACCTGGGCTCCGTGTGGAGCAATCTCCTCCCAAGAGGGTCTTTTGTCCTCCTCTAGCCACTGAAAAAGGGGCCCCAAAACGGGATCCTCCCTTTGACTCTCTTGCCAATTCACATCGCCCAATTCCTGTGGGGGTTGTGGCAAAGTTCGCCTGGTCACTCTCGCTGCATATAGGCATGCATCAATTTGGCCCTGCCCAATTGGATCCTTGGCTTCTTGTCTATCACAAAATTTACACTGTGCATCCCAACAGGGGCGCCGAGAGAGAGCGTCTGCATTGGCATGTGCTTTGCCAGGCCGATGTTGCACAGTGAAATTATACTGCTGCAGCCTCTCAAGCCACCTTGCAATTTGTCCCTCCGGCTCTTTGAACCGAAGGAGCCATTGCAAGGAGGCATGATCCACTCGGATCACAAACTCCCTCCCATAAAGGTAAGGGTGAAAGTGTCCAACTGCAGACAGCAAGGCCAATAGTTCTTTGCGGGTAACGCAATAATTTCGTTCGGGCCTCGAAAGTGCCCGACTGTAATACGCAATAGCCCTCTCGACTCCCTGTTGCATTTGTGACAACACAGCTCCCAATCCCTCCTGGCTCGCATCTGTGTCCAGGATGTAATTGCCATCATCTGTCGGGTATGCCAAAACTGGGGCCTCCACCAGACGTTGTTTTAAGTGACTGAATGCCTCGATGCAGCTCTCTGACCATACAAATTTGGCTCCTTTCTCTGTCAATTTGTGCAAAGGTCTTGCAATTTCCGCGAAATTTGCCACAAATCTTCTGTAGTACGAGCAGAGGCCCAAAAATCCTCGGACCTCCCTTACATTTTTAGGGGCGGGCCACTCTTTTACAGATTTTACCTTTCCTGGGTCAGTGGCCACGCCGCTCTCACTGATCACGTGACCCAGGTAAGTCACTTCCCTCCTGAAAATTTCACACTTGCTCGGATTTAATTTCAACCCGGCACCCCTTAATCTCCCAAATACGTCTGACAAATTTTCGACAGCCTGTTCAAATGTGGGAGCGTGGACCAATACATCATCCAAATAGACGAGGCAAGTCTGCCACGGTAAGCCAATTAAAACACGTTCCATCAGACGCTCAAACGTGGCAGGGGCATTGCACAATCCAAAGGGCATGACGACAAACTGCCAGAGACCCTTTCCTGTGGTGAACGCCGTTTTCTCCCTCGCCTCTTTATCCATTTCCACCTGCCAATAACCGCTCTTTAAATCCAACGTGGAGAACCACGTTGAGCCTGAAACGGCATCGAGGGTGTCATCGATCCTTGGCAGGGGATACGAGTCCTTGAGTGTCACATGATTGAGCTGGCGGTAATCCACACAGAACCGAGTGGTCCCATCTTTCTTCTTCACCAGCACAATGGGTGACACCCAAGGACTCACCGAGGGCTCGATAAATCCGGCTCTTTCCATTTTGCTCACCTGTTCCTCTGCCTCCTCTTTCTTAGCGAAAGGGAGCCGCCTCGGCGGTTGGCGAACAGGCCGAGCCTCGCCAGTACTAATTTTGTGCCTGACGAGACTCGTGCGTCCAACATCCTCGGGGGAGAGAGAAAAAACACCCAAGTTCTTACCAACCAAATTGTGCAACGTCTCTACCTGCTCCGATGTTAGGCCCTCTTCAGAGCGTGTCATCATGTCCCGCACTCCCTCTGACCAATCACATTTCCCCAAATTTTGCCCTCCTTCCGGCTGTACTGGCAAGCATGTGGATCCACCTCCTCCGGTGACCTCTACTACACTACTGCATTTGGCTACGATGGCTCCGCCCCTTATAGTGCGGGGGCTGTCGGACAAGTTGAGCAGCCTGACTGCCAGCATAGGCCCACGGGTGTCTATGAGGGTGCGACCCACCATTAATTCCTCCGTCCCCTGCGAGGACCACGACTCCACTAGCCCCAGCTGGCCAATGGGTTGAGCACCTGCTGCTAACTCTGCCATCACGACTCTCTCGGACCTGGGAGGCACGGTCACAGTGCGCGGCACCTCCAGCCACGTCCCCTGCACCTCCTCGTCATCCCCCAGTCCCATTAACTGCAGCCTCTCGGTGCCCAACCACATATGACCACGCCCAAGGTCTAATTGGCAGTCATGTTCCACCAGGAAACTCAGTCCCAACAGACACTGATCGCACACCCCCGCCACCCACACAACCACGCTGACCTCCAGGCCACCCAACTCCATCCTCACCACTCCGCGTCCCAATATTGGTGCCGTTGCCCCCGTAGCCAGTTGAAGGCTGTGTCCTTCTACCCTATCAATTTTGTCCCAGCCTCCAACACTCTGGTCTAGCACACCCGGATTGATAATGGTGTCACTGGCTCCAGTGTCCACCACAGCCTCACAAAATTCTCCCTCAATTTTGCATCTAACCCTTAGATTACCCGTGCCAATTTGTCCGCAATTCACTACTTCCATCAAAGGAGGGCGCTTCTCCACACACTTGCCAGCCGAGCATGGCCCCGTATGCTCGGCTCGTTCTAGTTTCCCGCACACTCTACCGCTATTGGCCCAGGCGGAGGTGGTGGTCCTCTGTCTGGCACCTGTGGACCTACTGGGGGCCCCCTCCTTTCTGGACTGCGAAGCCTGTCAGGAGGTGGGGGCCCATATGGTTGCCGACAATTCCTCTGACTGTGCCCTCTTCTCCCACATCTAAAACAAGTCCCCAAGAACGGACCCCTCTGGTAGCCAGGCGGAGCCCCCCTTTCTCCCGGCCCAGCCCGATAAAAATCAGGCCGTCCCGATGACCAACCTGGACCACCCTGTCGTGACTCGCTCCCTGCAAATTGTCCCCCCATCAAATTTGTCAGCTGGCGGCTGATCCCCCTTAACATTCGCCCGATGTCATCCTCTGGCTTTTCCCGATCCCGCACCTCGGTCTGCCGTACCGTCACAGGTGCCCTCTCCGATGCGCGGTTCGACCTTCTCAAAAAGGTCAGTCTCGCCGCGCATTCCGCTGCCCGGTGCACCGTGGGTGGGTCCTGTAACTCCACCAACGTCCGGACCTCAGGATCAGGGAGAGCCGCCATAAATTTTTCTATCGCCAGCTTGTCCCACGCCTGTGCTGGTAGGTCCCTGTATGCTATCCTCACAGACTGGTATATATCCTGGGCCAGCTCCTGCAACGTCTCATTAGGCTTTTGCCTGCGATGCAGCAGCTGTGCCCTGACCAGGTCGCACCTTGCGCCTGTCCCGTACCTGTTATTCAAGGCCTCACAAATGGCCTTGCTGGTCAATGTTCCCTCTGGGACTACGTTCAACACGTCGGCGGCTGACCCACGCAGTGTCGCCACCAGATTCCCCATGCGCTCCCGCTCTCCCCAACCATTGAGCTGAGACACGCACTCAAATTGTGTCAGGAAAGCCTCGAGGCTCCCTGATCCGTCAAAATGTACGAGGGGGATTGTTTTTCCAGAGACTCTATTCCCCGATTCCTCTCTGTCCAAATCCAGTCCGGGGCCAAAACACCCCCCCAACTGGGTATTCCGTTTCGGAGCCTCTGGTGTCCAAATGTGGCTCGTGGTGAGGGTCTCCTGGGTCCCCTTAATCTGGTCCTGAAAATGTTTAACCGACCTACTCACCTCTTCCTTCAGGCTCTCTTGAACCCGACCAACCTCCTTCTTGATGGTATTGTCCCAGATCTCCAGTCGCTCCTGCATAAAATCACTCACCCTTTCATTATCCATTAGTGGCCCCCACAGGCCTTTCTCAATTAACCCTTGCTCCTGCTCTTTTATGCGGGTTTCCAACCCCCTCACCTCCTCGGCCAATTTGCCCCCCTGTCGGTTGAGCAGTCCCCATTCCTCACTCTGCTGTAGCATTCTGGCATCCACCCGGCCCCGATAGCCTTCCAGGTCCCCATTTGCTTTATCAATTCGAGCATTTGCGGCACCAATCTGACCCTCCAACTTTTCCCCCATTTGGACAGCCTGCGTCACGCCCTCCTCTATTTTTGACATTAATTCTTCCCGTTTCAATTCAATTTCCACCCCTATGGCTTTTTCCATCTCCCCCATTTGAGTTTCTACTTTACCCTCAAATTTCCCCAGTCTGTCCGTAATTTGGTTTTGCACTCTCCCTTCTATGCCATCAATTCGTTCCCCCAGCTGCTGTGCCATTTCCCCAATTTTTCCTTCCAATTGTTCATTCCTTTCCTTTATTTCATTCCCTTGTTCATTCATTTGTTCATTCATCACCTCCATTTTTCCCTCCAATCCATCGATTTTGCTGTCCATCCCTTCGATTTGTTCTTTCAATCCCTCCTTTAATCCTTCAATTTTATCACTCTGGGCATTCAGTTCCCCTTTTAACCCATCAATTTTATTTCCCATTCCTTCAATGTGTCCCTCCAATCGATCACTCATTCCCTTCATTCCTTCCCTCCATTCCTTCCCCTGTGACTTCATTTGTTCATTCAATTCCCGACTGGCTCGCTCACTCTGTGCGTTCATGTCTCCCCGAATTTCTGCAAGGTTTCGCTCACCCTGAGCATCAATTAATTCCTTTAAAAATTTCATTAAAGCCTGGTCGTCTCTCGGGGCCGTCCCAGCGGCGGGGAAAGTTCCAACGCTATCCTCCTTATCCCCCATTTCCGGCTCACTCCCGACGCTGACGGAGGCCTCGCTGCGTACTTCCATCTCGTCAATTTCCGACATCCGCTTTCCGGAAGATTGTTTCCCGCGCGCGTATTTATTTTAATAATTCCAGTAACACAATTTAAATTTGACGAAGACGCGATATCGCGCTCCGTATGCCCAATTGATTATTAAATTTCTCCGCCTCGCCTATCCAAATTTTGCGTTCGAACGTCGGACGCAATGTACGCCCGACCGTGTCGATGTCTCGCCGCGGACAAAAAATTTGTCCGACGGATTCGAATCCTACACTCCTGACACCACTTGTCGCGTAACCGTGATTAACACCACCGTTACGGATGACCGATTGCGAGACTTTAACTCCCGAGGCGAACACTCAATGGCGGACTCACGTTCAACACCAACGCGCGAAATGGCGGGACGCAGCGAAGGCTCCGCAGCCTTATCTATTAAAATGAAACACCCAGGAAACTGCGTTCAAATATGTACAGAAAATAATATAAGGATTTATTATTAAAAGTAAAGCCAGTGAAAAAGCACGCGCCGGTAATCTAATAACTAAATCGGGACGTCCCCACACGACTGATATCAAACACAAAACGAGGGAGATTAATACGAAAATAACAAGTCACGTCGTGTACCGTGTACGCGGATTCGGGCTTATCTGTCTTTGTCGTCTTTGTGGCTGCCGTCCAACACCGCTCCTTTCGGCCCGATCGCACACCTCGCTCCAAGTTCCACGGCCCTCTGCCTCCGCCTCCAAGCGCCACCAGGCCTCGTCGGTCCAACGCAGGGCTGCACGAAGCAACCAAAAACCAAGTGCCAACTGCCAACTGCTGAGTGCCGAGTGCCAACTGCCAACTGCAACGAGCTGTGGTCACGAACTGTAGAAAATGGCACGAACCGTCAACTGCCACGAGCTCTCACTTCTCTCAACTGCCACTCCGGTACCGAACTGGGACGCTCTACTCAACTGTTCAACGAACTGGGACGACTCGAGATCAGATCGCAACTCAACTCAACTGGCGAAAATGGCGTCCGACCGTCGCATATATCTCTCCCCGATGACGTCACATTCGCGCACTCCTCAGCCAATCATATGGTCCCAGCTCGCCGGTCACGCCCTCTACGGCATGCGACTCCTAACATCTCCCCCGTTACGCGACCCTGCGGTCCTGGCAGAACACGTGCCGGCCAGGTTTGTAGGCCTTTGGAGGTGTACACGGTGGCGGCCAGCCGTGGCGGTGTTTTTGGCCTGGTTTCCTGTCAATTTAATACGAAGTCCTTGTCAGGGAAAGGGGATTATTTAATGTTGCGCTAAGGACCTAACTAATGTTTATGTGGTTTGCAGTGCCATAAAGGACAAAGGTTTGATTACTAGGTGATACTCACAGGGGCGTTACCTTTAACCCCTCACTATTTAACACTCGAATCTCCAGGTAGATCCACACTCATACATCTTACCCCGACAACCGCCTAAACATCAATAACTTATTACATGTAGAGTCCCTGTCACGACAGCCGAATACCTACCTATTCAGATCTACCTAGCTCTAGATGTTGCATTACCAAATTCATAACAGTATGTACTATTAGAATGTGAGTTCCTTAATAAAGTATGTACTATTAGAATGTGAGTACCTTTATAAAGTATGTACTATTAGAATGTGAGTACCTTTATAAAGTAAATGTGAGTACCTGCGAGTACCTTTATAAAGTATGTACTATTAGAATGTGAGTACCTTTATAATGGTTTGTACTATTAGAATGTGAGTACCTTAATAAAGTATGTACAATTATAATGTGAGAACGTCGATAAAGTATGTTCAATTATAATGTGAGTACCTTTATAAAGTATGTACTATTAGAATGTGAGTACCTTTATAAAGTTTGTACTATTAGAATGTGAGTACCTTAATAAAGTATGTATTATTAGAATGTGAGTTCCTTAATAAAGTATGTCCTATTAGAATGTGAGTACCTTTATAAAGTATGTACTATTAGAATGTGAGTACCTTTATAAAGTAAATGTGAGTACCTGCGAGTACCTTTATAAAGTATGTACTATTAGAATGTGAGTACCTTTATAAAGTTTGTACTATTAGAATGTGAGTACCTTAATAAAGTATGTACAATTATAATGTGAGAACGTCGATAAAGTATGTTCAATTATAATGTGAGTAGCTCTATAAAATATGTATAATTAAAATGTGAGTACCTCTATAATGTATGCGCATTAAGAATGTGAGTACATCTATAAAGTAAGTACTATTAGAACGTGAGTAGCTCTATAAAATATGTATAATTAAAATGTGAGTACCTCTATAATGTATGCGCATTAAGAATGTGAGTACATCTATAAAGTATGTACTATTAGAACGTGAGTAGCTCTATAAAATATGTATAATTAAAATGTGAGTACCTCTATAATGTATGCGCATTAAGAATCTAGGTACATCTATAAAGTATGTACTATTAGAACGTGAGTAGCTCTATAAAATATGTATAATTAAAATGTGAGTACCTCTGTAATGTATGCACATTAAGAATGTGAGTACATCTATAAAGTATGTACTATTAGAACATGATTAGCTCTATAAAATATGTATAATTAAAATGTGAGTACCTCTATAATGTATGCACATTAAGAATCTAAGTACATCTATAAAGTATGTACTATTAGAACGTGAGTAGCTCTATGAAATATGTATAATTAAAATGTGAGTACCTCTATAATGTATGCGCATTAAGAATGTGAGTACATCTATAAAGTATGTACTATTAGAACATGAGTAGCTCTATAAAATATGTATAATTAAAATGTGAGTACCTCTGTAATGTATGCACATTAAGAATGTGAGTAGATCTATAAAGTATGTACTATTAGAACATGATTAGCTCTATAAAATATGTATAATTAAAATGTGAGTACCTCTGTAATGTATGCACATTAAGAATGTGAGTACATCTATAAAGTATGTACTATTACAACATGATTAGCTCTATAAAATATGTATAATTAAAATGTGAGTACCTCTGTAATGTATGCACATTAAGAATGTGAGTACATCTATAAAGTATGTACTATTAGAACATGATTAGCTCTATAAAATATGTATAATTAAAATGTGAGTACCTATATAATGTATGCGCATTAAGAACGTGAGTACGTCTAGAAATTACATACCATAAAAATACGTGTATCCACACACATACATACGCAGTCTACAAAATACGTACGATTGGACCGTGAATATGTACAATAAAACTGAAAATTTCGGTTTGTCGTCTGTATTAAACAATAAACATACATCGTCAATACATCGTGTACACGTCACACAAACACAAGCTAAAGCAAAACCAAAGAAAACAAGTCTTGGCGTGGGTTTGCAATCTCTGATCGCTCTTTCTGGTTTACTGTCATAGACGTCCATTCGACCAGCCATGCAATTCACGGTCCTACGAGTAGCACAGAGAAGGTGGACCGACCTGCACCACCCGCCCGAGGTCCTGTAACTCGTCGCCGACATGGAGAGCCAAATCGATGACCAGCATCACGTAAAAAGGTAGGATGGAGATGAGGTCGATGATGTTAAGTGGGTTCTGCAGAAACCTCGAGATTTGTGGAGCCACCATTAGTCTCAGCAAGAACTCGGTGGTGAACCAGACGATGCAGAAATTCTCCAGGACGGTGACCGTGGGGTCCTCGATCTCGTTGCCTTTGTCGTCGAGCCGGTTGAAGTCTGTCATGCTGTTGACGCACATGGTCCCGATGGAGACCAGCACAATGAAGATGGAGGTGCAGGCAAACACCTTCGCCCTCAGCGAGTAGTCTGGGTTGTCCAAGAGCAACCACACACGTTTGCGGTGCTTCCCAAACATCATGGCGTCGAAGGTCTCCATGTCCTTCTGCAGCAGCAGAACGTCCTGCAAAGATGGCACCGAAGCGAAATCCTCGGCATCGTCGTCTTGCTTATTCAGGAAAGCTTCCTTGCGCAGGTGGAATCGGTAGTTGCAACAAGGAGCGATGAAGAACTCGTGGATGCCCCAGTAGTCGATTTCCTGACTGAAGGACAGGACGCACAGTTCCTCCATGAAGTGCAGGTGCTTCGTGTAATAGAAGTTGAGTACGTAGCAGAACATCTTTGGGCTACGATCGAAGTAGACCTCCTTGGCCGCGACGTCGTAGTCGTCACAGAGTAGCAGGACGGACTCCTCGGTTTCGCAGGTGAGGAGACGACCCAGACGTGTCTGCGGAAACCGCCCCAGGACGCTTCGCTCGACCGTCCTCCTCATGCCGCCGACGTTGAGGTTGAGAACCCCGTTTGTCGAGCTCCTCGGAGTCTTGGGAATGGGCACGAGATTTCCCATGACCATGTTTGTGGTGGAGAACACCCCCGACCGTTACAAACAGGGCGACGTCTCGTCACATCGCACCTGCAGCGGTCACACCGTCAGACTCTTTCTTGCACCTTCGTTTTACGACTCATTCTGTAACGATGAGACGATCCACTTGATTAATAATCGATAATTTAACGATTCCAAAAGTCCAAAATGATAAACGTCCAAAAAACATTTGAATAAACGGGTTATAGTTGGGATTGTGCTCATGGAGCAGAGACACCTGGACTCACGGGGAGTGGACCCACCTTTAATGTTTGTGGAGCATGCAGGATCCAAAGACGTCCGGTGGCTCCGGACAGGCGAGACACGGTTTCTGGGATCGATCGGGCCCCTCCTGGGACTTCAGACAGACGGACGCGTGTCCGAGGCTCACGAGGCCGATCCATCCGCTCCCGGTGTGCGGCGGCGCCACCCGAGGGGAGAGGAGGGGCGGGGGTGTCTTGTTCGCCCGGTTCGTTGAGTGCCGCCTCCACCCACCGCGGTCACGTCATCAGCTGCAGCGCAACTACATATTCAAACAAAAACTTGAATTCAAAATGTTTACCTTGTGCTCATCGTGCGGAGCGACCATCCCTTAAATGTAAACCCTACTTGTTTTATACTATATATAGGTGGGTCTCCCCAAGGTAATACTACCACCACTACTACTACTACTACCAATCCGACTACTACTACTATTACCACTACTACAACTAGTATTACCACCACTAGTACTATTACCACCACTACCACTACTACTATTACTACTACTACTACTAGCATTGCCACCACAACTACTACAACCACCACTACTACTATTACTACTACTACTACAACTACTAGTGTATAACTACAACCAACACTACTACAACCACCACTACTACTATTACTACTACTATTACAACTACTAGTGTATAACTACAACCAACACTACTACAACCACCACTACTACTATTACTACTACTATTACAACTACTAGTGTATAACTACAACCACCCCTACTACTACCACTACTTGCACCACTACTACTACAACCACTACTACTATTACAACTACTACAGTATAACTACAACCACCACTACTACTACTACTACTACTACTACTACTTCTAACACTACTATTACAACCAACACTACTACTATTACTACTACTACTACAACCACCATTACTACTACCACTACTACTACTACCACTACTACAACCACTACTACTATTACAACTACTACACTATTACTACTACCACCACTACTTCTACTACTACTACGACTACTACTACTACTACAAACCCTACTGCTATTACTACTACTACTACCACCATTACTACTACCACTACTACTACTACCACTACTGCAACCACTACTACGATTACAACTACTACAACTACTACTCCAGTATTACTACAACCACCATTACTACTACCACTACTACTACTACAAACCCTACTACTACTACTACTACAACTACTCCAGTATTACTACAACCACCATTACTACTACCACTACTACTACTACCACTACTACAACCACTACTACTATTATAACTACTACACTATTACTACTACCACCACTACTACTACTACTACTACTACTACAAACCCTACTACTACTACTACTACTACTACTACTACTACAAACCCTACTACTACTACTACCACTACTACTACTACAAACCCTACTACTACTACTACTACTACAACTACTCCAGTATTACTACAACCACCATTACTACTACCACTACTACTACTACCACTACTACAACCACTACTACTATTACAACTACTACACTATTACTACTACCACCACTACTACTACTACTACTACTACAACAAACCCTACTACTATTACTACTACTACTACAACTACTACAGTATTACTACTACCACCATTACTACTATCACCATTACTACTACCATCATTACTTCTATTACCACTACGACTAATACTACTACCACTACTACTGCTACAGTACTACTACTACTACCCAAGCTTTCCCACATGCTTGTGAGATCGACAGTGGAACGTTTGTAGTTCAAGTCTTTCACGAATCGGCTGTTCAGGCCGGAGGTTTGACCGAAGATTGCAGGAATTAAATATTATAATTTATTTACGATGCGAGGAAATGCGATAACTCGACGTGGTCTTTATGGTCAACCAACGACCTAGTGCTAGCAGACGGGACACCCGGCTTATAGTGATAACATCCATCCGAGGGACGGCGCACTCTGTGCTGGAATATCCTTCCTGCGAAGCACCAATGGACCAGTTTGAGACCAACATGAGACATTGGGTGCCGCACCGATTGATCAGCACCAATTGATCAGGACCGATTGATCAGCACCGATTGATCAGCACCGATTGATCAGCACCGATTGATCAGCACCAATTGATCAGCACCATGTTGTCGGATCAATGATTAATAATGCCAAGTTTAAAATGCACGACCACGCAAACCGATCCATCGATACTGTGATTATATATGGATTGGGAAAACGAAATACAATACGGGACATTGTACATCCG
Organism: Myxine glutinosa; assembly: GCF_964187855.1. Classification (NCBI taxonomy): domain Eukaryota; kingdom Metazoa; phylum Chordata; class Myxini; order Myxiniformes; family Myxinidae; genus Myxine; species Myxine glutinosa. The sequence continues at coordinate 88,885,936 of NC_136273.1, read as the reverse complement.
ATGCGCGCAGCGGGAATGTCGATGATTGCGATGGTCGCCATCACGAAGATGAAGACCTTCAATGGATCTCCTGAACACAAACGTGGACCAAAAGGCGACCGGAAAATCTTGATCTTTGATTGGTCGACCAGCGCACGTGGCGCGCAAAGCAGATACAGGTGCGTGGTGTGCGCGAGTTTAAACAGGGTTTAATTAATAAAAGGTCTGCTGTAGGTGTGAGAGGTGTTTTGGGTTCAGGTTCAGGGGGATCTTTTGATGGTTAGAGTGCGGTAATTTGCGGGTATTCTCGAAGCGAGTACCTTATTGGGCATCATGCTGTGTAACTACCGATGGTGAGTGACGAATTGTTTGATACCTTTCGCGATGGGTGGTTCTGGTTGACCCGTGCGATGACCTCTGTGAACCTCGAGTTGTTTTGCAAAATGCGGATTGAACATGGCACCGAAAATAATTAAATAATGCCATACGTGTCACTCAGGCTCCTGCTGTTGGTCGTGCTCCAGTTCTCTGTTGGTTTGGGCGTTGTGTCGTCAGGTAAGCGATGAGTTACCTGGACTCTTATTTGTATCCCTATTTTTTTTTTGTATCCCACATTACCTCCTCGCTACCGACCCTTGCCTACCCCCATGACCTTCTCCTTGCTACCGACCCCTGCCTACCCCCATGACCTCTTCCTCGCTACCGACCTCTGCTTGCCCCCATGACCCTCTCCTCGCTACCGACCCCCGCCTGCCCCCATGACCCTCTCGCTACCGACCCCCGCCTGCCCCATGACCCTCCTCGCTACCGACCCCCGCCTGCCCCCATGACCCTCCTTGCTACCGACCCCTGCCTGCCCCCATGACCCCCTCCTCGCTACCGACCCCTGCCTACCACGATGATCCCCTCCTCGCTACCGACCCCCACCTGCCCCTATGACCCCCTCCTCGCTACCGAACCCTGCCTGCCCCCATGACCCTATCTTTGCTACTGACCCCTGCCTGCCCCCATGACCCTCTCCTCGCTACCAACCCCTGCCTGCTCCCGTGACACTCTCCTCGCTACCGACCCCCGCCTCCCACGATGACCCCCTCCTCCCTACCGACCCCTGCCTGCCCCTATGACCCCCTCGCTACTGAACCCCGCCTGCCCCCATGACCCTCTCCTCGCTACCGACCCCTGCCTGCCCCCATGACCCTCTCCTCGCTACCGACCCCTGCCTGCCCCCATGACCCTCTCCTCGCTACCGACCTCTGCCTGCCCCATGACCTTCTCGCTACCGACCCCCGCCTGCCCCCATGACCCTCTCGCTACTGACCCCCACATGCCCCCTTGACCCTCTCCTCGCTACCAACTCCTGCCTGCCCCCATGAGCCCCTCCTTGGTACTGACCCTGCCTGCTCCCATGACCCTCTCCTTGCTAATGACCCCTGCCTGTCCCCATGACCCCCTCCTTGGCACTGACCCCTGCCTGCCCCCATGACCCCCTCCTTGGCACTGACCCCTGTGTGCCCCCATGACCTGCTCCTTGGCACTGACCCCTGTGTGCCCCATGACCCCCCCCTCACTACTGACCCCTGCCTGCCACCATGACCCCTCCTCACTACTGACCCCTGCCTGCCTCCATGACCCCTCCTTGCTACTGACCCCTGCCTGCCCCCATGACCCCTCCTCGCTCTTGACCCCTGCCCGCCCCCATGACCCTTCCTCCATCCTGATCCCTGCCTGCCCCCATGACTCCCTTCCTACTGACCCCTGCCTGCCCCCATGACCCCCCTCTTCGCTATTGACCCCTGTCTGCCCCCATGACCCCTCCTCGCTAATGACCCCTGCCTGCCCCCATGACCCCCTCGCTACTGGCGCCTGCCTGCCCCTATGACCCCCTCCTCGCTACCGACCCCTGCCTGCCCCCATGATCCCCTCGCTACCGACCCCTGCTTGCCCCCATGACGCCCTCCTCGCTACCGACCCCCACCTGCTCCCATGACCCTCGCCTGCCCCCATGACCCCCTCCTTGGCACCGTCCCCCGCCTGACCCCAATGCCCCCTCACTATCGAACCCCGCCTCCTCCCGACTCTTATCGCCACCGACCCTCCTCCTCCGCCTCCTCCCGCCGCCCACCCCTCATGACCCCCGCCATAAACCTTCGTCACCGACCTCCTCCCCTCATGACTCGTCGCCTCCAGCCTCTCCCCGACCCAGACCCCCTGGCGTTCCTCCTTCCCCCACCACGACCCAAACCCCCCCCCTTCTCCCTCTTCCCCCACATCTCACCTCAACCCACCCCTTACCTGCACACCGTAGATGCAATTTCTCACGAGTGTGATGGAAGAAACATTCAAATTCGTGTTCAAGGGAGTTTTGTTGTTAACAAAAGGTGGATCCTCACCTTGCTTGGTGAGTTGATCGTCTGTTCTGCATGTTTAACACAGGTATTTGCATCGTTGGTGTGTTTAGTTCTTTCTCTTTACCTTGAAATCCAAGATTTATTTTAAACTTCGACCCAAGTCTTGTGCAAGGTAAACTCAGGTAATTTCTGGATGACGATGCTGATATTGATCCATCGTGGGAACGGAAGTGAATATTTGTGGAATACCGTGTTTCACGAGGTGCTTCTCGTGTAGCTGTCCACTGACAGGTGTACCATGCCGGTTTGTCCGTGCAGACAGAGATGGTGGCAGGAACTTCTTCACGGATTCCTATGCCAGGCGATGTGGTTTCACAATGAGTTCTGATCACCTGGGGACTCTCATCCTCGAAGCGACTCTGCTCAGCTGCAGCGTCTATGATCAGGTATGGGATGTTTGTGTTACACTATGATCAGGTATGGTTATACTCAGTTTATTGGGGGGAAGGTGATTGGCCTACTAAAGTGGAAATTATTACCTAACTCCTTCCCCCCCACCTTTTCCATTCCCAATTCACACTGAGTCCCTGACATTCCTGGGATGCCATTGCCCCTTTGTATGTAGATTAATATACAAGCAGAGGTACCTGGCATTACCCAAGGTGAGGTTCTCTTCCTGTGGCATTTTGAAGAAATCGTTTTTTTTGGGGTTTTTTTTTTTGTGGGCCTAAAACTTCCTTTCACCTAGTAGGGGAAATATTACACATCACCTATTTATTACCTTTCACAGAGCTGCAGGTACACACTTTATATTACCTTTCACATAGCTGCAGGTACATGTACTATAGAGGTATTTGAAACTTTGCCGTCCATTGATGAACCTGAAAGTCTGTTGAGCCATCTGAGAAAAATGGCGACACGCGCTCACACCTTCAGTCTTCACACCTATCAATCGATCTTAGACAATAGTGTTTTTCCCAAAATTTTAAATCTTCAATCATCATTCCAGTACCAAAGGTGAAACCCAGTGATGAGTTGAATAATTACCGTCCGGCAGCTTTTACCTCTGATGAAATGTTTGTGCACTCAGGTGTGCTTGTTTGATCAATCTCAATTCGCATATCTGAGAAATCAAGATGTCAAGGACGCCAGGTTTGTTTATCTCAATCATTTAGATACTCCAAAGTCCTTTGTGACATCATTATTTATTGATTTCTTGAGTTTCTTAAATACCATCGTACCGCAGGTATTCAATGACAAATGACTGAAACTAAATGTTACACCTGGGCTTTCAATATTGATTCGCAACTTTGACAGAGCACAACAGGTGAATTATAACGTGACAAACGGTTTTGAGTCTGGGGCACCACAAGGTTGTCTCCACCATTTTGTTTTCCTTGTATACAGGTGACTGCTTCAGTTCAAGTCGTAATTGTAGTATTATCAAAAACTAGTGGAGTATCCCCCCCCCCCCCTCCTCCCCCTCTTCCAAAAACCTGCCTAATGCTTGTAATTCAAAACACCTCAGTCTTCACTTCCCTGGAAAACATGGGGAGTGGAATACTGGCCTCATGGCTATAACTTGCAATACCCTCTCCCACCTGGAGGTGGCGCTGCACGGTACACATCCACACAGAGAATTGACTAACGAGCAACGGTTCCCACCCTATGGGTGGGGCTTCAATTGGGAGGCCCAAATTAAAAGGCAAAATATCGGAAATTAAAGGTCTTTTTTTTTTTCTTTTTTCTTTTTTTAAACTTTAAACGATTTATATAAACATCTGTTAAGTCATATCACATGCAAATCATCAGAATCTTAACAGTATTTTAAGAATTTCAATAAAAGCCACATCACTGTTCATATTGGTAAATATTATTAAATCATGTTTGGAAAAACTGGAAAATTGGAAAAATTGGAAAATTGGGAAAAATATTGGAAAAACAGTCTATTTTACTCCAGGGTGTCCCAGGATTACTCACCAAAAATATCTTTGCGATTGGTTCAGCCGTTTTTGCGGTACCTGGGAACAGACGGACGGACAGACATTTGGCAAATTATAGTAAGATGTGCACTAAGTGCAGTCATGCTGATCCGATGCAGCAAGTCTGGATGTAATTGGCCCAGAACTGTAGGAGGAGGAGCGCGACAAACAAACACCGGTCCGTGAATTGTAGTAAGGATGCTGATTATACAAGATCCTTGTCCGAGAAGCGCGCCATGTTGAAGATCCACAGAATAATGAGACCCATCACACCCACTTCACCGTTTTCGTTTTCAGACTTTCATCTTTGTGTTCCAACTACCTCTCGTTGTTGCTTTCGACTCCCTTGTACCAAATTAAATTTACATGTTTGCTGTGAGTGTGAAAAGGGTGGGATGCGCCCTGCACTCCTTAAATTGTATTGAATTGATCTTTTTGTCTTTGAATTGCCAGTGGATGGAAAATTTCCGTTTTTTCGTGAACATGAATATGAAGACTAACGACCAGGAAGTGTGGAATGACATTGCTTTTAAACCACACTAGGTGGGCGAGGTGGATTTAACTCCGTGATGGTCATTGAGCCTGCTGGTTTTATATATATATATACAGACTTGGCATTTAATATGGAATATTTTTTTTGTGGGGGTGAACTTACTTTTCAAGATGTCTTAGAACCAAAAGTTCATTGGAATTATGTTGAAATTATTCTAGATTTTGTTAATGTGACCTTTAAAAGAAAGAAAAACCACATTTGACATTTCGAAACAAATAAATTGATCCTTGAAAGTGATGTAAACTGATATCGAACTCAATTCATGGACAGTACTGTGTTAAACTTCTGCACATTTTCCAGAAGTATCTCTATTTTGCACATTAGCCAAAAAATTTTTTAACAAAAGTTAAATTACGACGAATTACGGACAGTAAAATTACAGCTCAGTACTTCGTGTAACCCCCACGAGCATTCAGGAGAGCACGTACACGTTGAGGCATGCTGTTCACGAGATTTGCCAAGGTTTGGACAGGAATCGCTTGCCATGCAGTGACAATAGCCTGCTGCAATTCACGCACAGAGGTCGGCTGCTGGTCCATGTGGTCGATTTGACGCGTTAATTCTGCCCACAAGTTCTCTATCGGATTCATATCCGGGGATATGGCAGGCCACTCCATATGCTCTACACCATGGTCAGCAAGAAAGTGTTGGATCATGCGAGCACGATGAGGCCGTGCATTGTCATCTTGGAAGACAAGTTTCCTCGAAAGGCTGCACAAACAAATGGAAGCAATGTTTCTTCCAGAATGGCCCTGTACTTGAACTGGTGCAGGTTTCCATTCAGAACAACCAGGTCAGTTTTTCCCCCTGCATGAAAAGCAGCCCAAACGGTCACCCCACCACCTCCAGCTTGGACTCTTGGCACTATACAATCTTTGTTGTAGGCTTCATGCACTTGTCTGCGCACTCAGACGCGGCCATCTTGATGATAGCCCAGAAATCTAGACTCGTCACTGAAGATCACGTGATTCCAGTGTCCTGGCTGCCATTGACAGTGCTCTCTGGCCCACTGCAATCGGCGCTGGTGGTGTTGTCTGGTCAGGCGTGGCTTTCTCAGGGAACGCCTGGCATGATAACCTGCTTGAACCAGTCGTTGGTTGACCAGCCTTCTGGATACAGGCACATTTGTCAGTTGCTGCCACTCAGCCCTAAGCCGATTAGCTGACTTGGTACGGCCATTGCGGACTAACCGGTGCAGCTGGCGATCATCCCTCCTTGTGGTTCTGCGGGGACGTCCTGGCCTCGGTATTGGAGTAGGGACACCACTCTGAGCATTTCGTTTCAGGATCTTTGACACCTGACCTTGAGTGATGCCATACTGCCGAGCAATAGCACGCTGTTTCATGCCGTAATTTCGTAAAGCCACCACTCCATGACAAACAGCATTGTCGAGTTGACGAACCATCTCCAGAGGAAGCGGCAATAACTTTTGGAGACGTGCAGCAGTTGTTTTCCACTAATACAGAACGCAACAACCCTTGTATACCCGACTGTGAAGCCAATCATCAAATGCACCTGTCCGTACATTTTGCCACGCCACCTGTGATATAATCCTGTTGTTGACTTCTTGCTGCGACAGACAATCAGTGACATGGTTCTTTTAACAAATAAATCACCAAAGTGTAAAAAACTCACCAGATTGATATACTGAGTTAAGAAAGGAAACCCAAGTCGAGAAAAAAAATAATTCCATATTAAATGCCAAGTCTGTGTCTGTGTATGTGCATATATAAATATATATATTTTTTGGACGTGGCAGTTCTGCTAACACTGTATGTAGCCTTGTTTCTGGAATCTTCGATTTCAAATCTTCCTTGGGTCTCCAGAAGCAGAAGTACTGCTCCATCAGCCTGATTTAAAATGTCCTCAGCAAGGGGCCAATTACCTGGACTTGGGAACTCATGGATCAAGTCTGTCCTAGCAATTGCATCTTTAACTTTCTGAGCCCGATAGCAATATCTTTGTGCAACTGTGCTGCTGTTGTTACTAAGCAGGGAATGTGTTCACAAAGTATATATATCACACTGTGGGGTCCCCAGGGTCTCTAACTAGGTCCCACGCCCTCTGTAGAATGGTTCATTCAATCTCGACACCGAGTGGGTGTTTGAGAACATCATTTGGAACCTGGTACCGGAGACCGTGGTCTATAGAGCGACTTGTCGTGAACACTATGACTGGGCGAGTCGTGAGATTCTGTGCGCACAAAACTACATGGAGGTACAAATCGCTCATCGGATCACATATGTCCAATTTCATAACCTGATAACTCGTATGGGGGTTCTTTATATGCTCTTAAATGTTTGTTTTTTTGTTGTTGTTTGTTTTTGTTTTCTTAGGTCTCTGTTGATCAAACGTCACCTCGAATTCCAGATTATGCCAGGTCAGAGGCTGATTGGCTGGATGACATTAACATGGTAAGCTTGGTTTTAGATGTCAATTGATCTTCCATCTTTTGTTTGAGTGGGGCTTAGTAGAAGTCATAGTACTTAAGCTGTGAAAAATTGAACGGCCTTTTATCCACCCGTGATGAGTATCGAATGAGGTGAACGAGGTGAATGTTGGTGAAACGTCCTCAAATGTCCTTTCAGCCGAGGTCCAATAAATGAGTGAATTGAAGGGTTGGAGGTCAAATGTCCCGGACCAGGAAACCTCATCCCAATTGTCCGTTTTGCTTTTCTTGAAGGCCTTGGTTTTTATTTTATGAATAGATTGTTTTTGATTGGATGTTTAATTTCGTTTTTTTTATTTTTGGGTTCTTGAGGGTGTCAGAGGGGTGGAGTAGAATGATTTTAATGCATTTGCATATTGTCCAAATTTGACGAAACAGTTTGGGGAAGTAGAAGTTTGAAATTCTATTTATTTACAGCCGCACCAGTTCATTGATTTGAATGTTTGCGCGAATCCACAACTGCCCGACCGTAGTTCGTCCCCCTGGATCAGATCTGGAGGCTGGTGTTCACGGTGGCCGGACAGCGTCATGAAGTAATGACCGTAGAGGAAGCTGTGCGAATCGGCTACAGCATAAACTCATCCATCTCTGACACGCGTGTCGTGTTCCGCTCGCCATATTTCACAAACCACACGTACCCCGTGACGGTGAGTACTGGCATTCGTCTGGAATGGTTCGATCTGTTTTTTTTGCGAATGCTGTAATTGCATCAATTGTTGGGTTGTGATCAACCTCTATCTTTTTTTTTCTTTTTTCTTTTTTCTTTTTTAACCAGCTTGAAAATGGTCTTGTGGTCCAGATGATCAAGCCTCTTGTATATTTCAGAAGGCAAGGCCTTACCCTGCTTTTGGACATGGTGATTGCATGCCCTTTGAGTGAGTATTTATCTTGTGGCTTTAATCTCCAGTGGTCCATTTAAAAATGAAGATCATGGAAATGTTCTTTGTTTTGGGAGGTGAAGTTTCACTTCAATGCTTGAATCTATCTATAATTCCAGTAATCTCTGTATGTGTGTGTCTGTGTGTTTGTCTGTGACCGCTGTTTCTCGACAACCATGGGTCCGATCTAATTGAAACTTGCCAGGTATATTGCTGGGGACCCGAGGATGTGCCTTTTCAAGGTTTGAAATTAATCGGACAAGTGGTTCCCAAGGTATGGTCACCGTACTCGCAAGCCGTTCGCTTTGGCTTTGCGAATGGACCAAACCATTTCATGTAAATAGAGGGGGGGGGGTTCTACCGTACTCGCAAGCCGTTCGCTTTGGCTTTGCGAATGGACCAAACCATTTCATGTAAATAGAGGGGGGGGGATATAATTTTAGATATATATATAGTACGGGCACGCCCTAGTATATTGAAATGTCGCTAGAGCTTCACAGCTTTGCTTTTAATTTTCTCGATTCATCCCTTCCTTCCCTTTCCCCATATTTCCTACCAAAAGGTCGACCACGGCCTTTAGAAAGGTGGCTCGGCTGGTCTATTCCTCTCCGGCCACCCGTGCTGCAAGAGTGGAGTCAGATGATGGTTCCTGATGTGCAGTTGGTCATGGGTAGAGACTTGTTGGATGACAAGGCGATGACCCAAAGAGGAGTTGTCCTTTCTCGGAATAGCAGTTATTTGATGCTGAAGGTGCCTTGGGGTGCAGCTGGTGGAATCAATCAGGTTTGCCTTTTCTGCTCTTCTTTTCACAACTTCGACCTCCCTTGGAACATAATTTTTATAATACTTTGTTGCAATATTACAATATGCTACAATATTTGGACACTAATAAAGTGTCCATATTTTGTTATCGACAAAAAAAATTGTGCTCTTACATTTGTTTGGATTATATGGGGGTGCATCCGCAATGATGCAATGGTTAGATTGTCCACCGAGTTTGGGAGATCGGTGGTGCGAACCCTGACCGAATCGTACCAAAGACTAAAAATGGTCTGTGCCATGTGCTTGACGCTCATATCAAAAGGATAGAGCAAGGACCACCATAGGTTGGCAACCATTGCACATGTTTGATGGGCCTCATGTTCTCCTGCATAGAAGTTCCTTAGAAAGGAACTCATATTATAATTGATGGAACCCACAATGGTGGTATGCATTATGGTGGTGGTTTATTTATTTATTTATTTCAGAGCTGTGTGGAACATGGTCAACAAGGGTTGCTATACTCTGTGGATCTTCAGCTTTTGGTCACTTGGCAGCGTTTGTCCACCAAACTGATTTTGTTTGCCAAAGGGAGCTCTCCGTGCCAGATGACCACACAGCAGTTTCTCCATGGCCCAGGTAATAGATTGATCAGTGGGTTCAGGTAATAGATTGATCAGTGGGTTCAGGTAATAGATTGATCAGTGGGTTCAGGTAATAGATTGATCAGTGGGTTCAGGTTACAGATTGATCAGTGGGTTCAGGTTAGATTGATCAGTGGGTTCAGGTTACAGATTGATCAGTGGGTTCAGGTTACAGATTGATCAGTGGGTTCAGGTAATATATTGATCAGTGGATTCAAGTTAATAGATTGATCAGTGGGTTCAGGTAATAGATTGATCAGTGGGTTCAGGTAATAGATTGATCAGTGGGTTCAGGTAATAGATTGATCAGTGGGTTCAGGTAATAGATTGATCAGTGGGTTCAGGTAATAGATTGATCAGTGGGTTCAGGTAATAGATTGATCAGTGGGTTCAGGTAATAGATTGATCAGTGGGTTCAGGTAATAGATTGATCAGTGGGTTCAGGTAATAGATTGATCAGTGGGTTCAGGTTACAGATTGATCAGTGGGTTCAGGTTACAGATTGATCAGTGGGTTCAGGTTACAGATTGATCAGTGGGTTCAGGTTACAGATTGATCAGTGGGTTCAGGTTACAGATTGATCAGTGGGTTCAGGTTACACATTGATCAGTGGGTTCAGGTTACACATTGATCAGTGGGTTCAGGTTACACATTGATCAGTGGGTTCAGGTTACACATTGATCAGTGGGTTCAGGTTACACATTGATCAGTGGGTTCAGGTTACACATTGATCAGTGGGTTCAGGTTACACATTGATCAGTGGGTTCAGGTTAATACATTGATCAATGCGTTCAGGTTAGTAGATCAGCCCATTTTAATATTTTTATTTTGTGTATAATAGGACATTTTAAATTGCCATTAAAAAAAATTGGTTCGGTGATGCAGTTGATTATCGTTAGTTTTGATGTTATTAATGGCCAAGGCTCATGATTTTTGTCATTCATGTTTGTCATTCATTATTGTCATTATTGTCATTATTGTCACTCTACTTGTTACAATGGCAAAAAAAAAAAAATGTTGGAATTTTGTCTTTTTCTCCTTTACTTTAATTTTGTCATTCTTACCACGTATGCAAACATGCCCCCTCCCTCGACTACACAACCGCCATGTGTGCAAAAATGCCCCCCTCCCCCCCTCCCACACCACCACGTGAAAATTTCTCCCGACCACACCACCACCATGTGAGCAAATATGCCCCGCCCTTCCCACGCCACCATGTGAGAATATTCCCCCCCCACACCCGACCACACCATGTGAGCAAGTATGTCCCAGCCCTCCCCCCGACCGTGCCACCACCATGTGTGATATTTCCCCCGACCACACCACTACCATGTGAGCAAAAATGCCCCCCCCCCCCCTCCCACACCACCACGTGAAAATTTCTCCCGACCACACCACCACCATGTGAGCAAATATGCCCCGCCCTTCCCACGCCACCATGTGAGAATATTCCCCCCCCACACCCGACCCCACCATGTGAGCAAGTATGTCCCACCCCTCCCCCCGACCGTGCTACCACCATGTGATATTTCCCCTGACCACGCCACTACCATGTGAGCAAATAAGCCCACCCTCCCCATGCCACCACCATGTGTGTGATTCCCCCGACCACACCACCACTATGTGAGCAAATATGCCCCCCCCCCTCCCCTCCCCGCTGACCATGCCACAACCATGTGAATATTTCCCCCCACAACACCACCACCATGCCTGTGCAAATATGCCCCATACCACCACTACCACAGATGTGGACATATGCCCAGGCCCCAACCCTCCCTCCCCCCCCCCCCCCCTTCTAGCCTCCTACCACATGTGCAAATATCCCCTCCCCCTGCTCCCACCCCACGTGCACCCTAACTGTTAGTCATTTAAAGCAACTGTTGGTGCAGCATTTTATCTGTCCACACCCCTCTCCCACCTTCCCCCCCCCACCCTTCTTCCATTTCTATCTTGTAGTTGGAGTACACTGCAAGCAGGATATGTTCCAACTGATAGTTGGGCCTTACAGAGAGGATATCTACCTGACTAATGTCACCATCGGAAATGTTGCCTTCATTGTGTGTGGCTTCTATGCTGATGGGGAGATATCTCTCGCGACATCACTAGCTTTGTGCGAACGGACCGGTCCAGTTGGCTACAAGGTGTACATGGTGTCTGCAGGACCTGCCTCGTATTACCTTTACCTGGAAGTGCTTTACTCTGTGTGCCCAGTGGTTGGAATGGTAAGTGGTGGCAGTGGTGAGTTTTGATTGTTGAGGGTGTCACTACTTGAACTGTTATTTGGGAGGGGCGAGGGCAGGAGTTGTAGTCATTCTAAATTTAAACTTCAAATTTACTTTGTGGGTAGAGTGGCAGAGAATGGTGCTTGGCCAGTAGTGGGTAGTTTACGCCACAACCGCAAATGCACAAGTTACCTTTGCCCTGAGTCTTTCTTTTTGACTTTTTTCTTTTTTGTACGATATCCTTCCAAGTCTTTCCCCTGTCTTTTTGTAGTCTGCTGACGATGTCCGTTCTTACCGGCTACCTGTGGCTTTGCTCTTCATGGATCAAACTATGATGAAACCCATTTCGTTCTTCTCCACCATGGTGTGTGATGTTCACGGTAAGCCTGCTCTCGTGTAATGCACAAAAATGGACAGTTTGCAGTTGGTGTTGCCCCGAAGGGATAGCGAGACTATTGATGTGGTTGTTGGCATGAACTCTCCATTGGATGATAATGACCTAATTGGTGAAGTGGTATTCCAGCCATAATTGGTTGAATCTAAATCTTTATCTGAAACGTCATATGTAAAATCTACGACACGATGCGAATCGATAATTAAATTTGTGACATTGTTCACATGCTCTGGTGGTCAAATTGGGTTGAAAATAAACTTTTAAAAAATCTTCTCCAGCACCGCTTGACGGATCGATGCAAAACTTCATACATACGATTGACTAGCCAGGGGGATTAAAAAATGTTTTTTGTTTTTTTATTCTCCTTCATTGATGCAATCACATGTGATTTCATATGTGCACAATAGTGGCCATTAAATATCCTAATAATTAAAGCTACGGATAATATTGTTTGTCATGGGGTGCACATTATAAGGGTGCATGGGATGTGGGAAAATGGGCAGTCGGCCATAATAGCAGCGTGTTCAGCTAACGATGGATTTTTGTTTTTCAGAATGAGCACACGAGGCGCGACTAAGCGCTTTACCGAGTGCCACTGTTTTTTTTTTTGTTGTGTTTTTTAGTCGATTATTGATGCAAGTATCTTATGTAAGGGACATTAGCCAAGCGGATATGTGAAAGCATTGTGACTGGTAATAAAAGTATCAAATTTGGCAGGCATGGCATGTCTAAAGGGAGTTTTTCAGTTGCAAGGCCATCGCAGATTATTTTTCTGAGAAATGGCTGCTATTTTTCAAAATGGCCACAATTCCATTCTGTTTTAAACCATCAATTAGTAGATTAGTTGAGGCATCAACTTGTTTTAGTTGCATTTTCCACTTGACGCTCGTACTGCTGAACGGAGATGGCAGAAGGTAATGCCAAAGGCCTTAAGCTGATGCCACTTGTAGATGTCTCCCGGCGGTGTACATCACTGAACATCAGCAACTGTGGATGAGCCGTCTGGTTGTTTGCCCGTGACTTGGTTTGGCCCATTCAGGAGGATCATCGCAACTAGGGGTGAATAACGCGCCGACTCCTCTTGGCACTTGTTACGAAATACGCAGCTGAATCTCGTTTTCATGATAAAATGACTCGGCGGACAATTTTTCACTCTTGGCTCGATGAACACTATCGCTGTCCGCATCATGCTCGCATGCTTTTTCCAGAGCAGAAGCAGCATCTCGTTTGCTAATGAGTACCGCATCACGGCCTTGCTTGTGGCCTTCCTTGTCAGGAAAGTAGGCGAGGATTCGATTCTTCAGCTCAGGTGGACACGTCTGGCAATTTCAGTTCCAAGTTCTTTCAGTCGGTTGCTGTATAGATTTGTCATCTCCATAATGTTCAAAATTGTTGTCAAGATTATCAAAATGGGTTTCTTCAATGTGATGCCATGGTTAATGGCATTAACATCCCATTCTTCATGTGACCTCTTTTCATGCACTGTTGTACAGAGACCAAGCACTTGATTTGATGTATTGTTCTCTTCAGCAATCAAGTCACCAGCACGCATTTTGTGGGCAGAGGCTTATCCTGCAACTTGAGAGTACACTTCCTGATACGAACATCAAACTCAAATGTTGATACTTTGGGGAATGAGTCTCCGGCTGGCGATTTACGACAAAATGCAGTAGATGGACCTTTTCTAACACTTTTTTTTTTCTTTTTTTGTATACAAGATCGAGGCTCGTGAAAGAGCGAACATTAATCACACAGACAAACAGACACATAAAACAAACATCGGGAGCGGCAGACAAGATGGGGAGAGGGGGAAGGACACAAACACAACATTTGAGAGCAGGGACCGAGAGACATGGAGACATCGAGAGATCTGTGGGAGGGAGAGGGCTCTGGGGGGGAGGCATGTGAAGGGGGGGGGGGTGGGAGAGGTATAAACACATGGACACTGCCAGGATTTCCAGGAAAGAAGTTGGAATTTCAAACAAGGTGGATCTGGGGTGAATTAGTGGGGGTAGAAAAGATCAAGGTTTTGGATGGGGGAAGATAAGAGATGGTGGTAAACAGCTGTTTTAAAGACCTGGAGGGAGGAGAGGGATTGAGGGAGTGTGGGAGTTTGTTCCAGAGGCGGGAGAAAAGAGGAATGAAAGAGTGAAGGTGAGCAGAGAGCCGAGATTTCGGCAGTTTAACCATCAGAGGGTTGCTGGCAGATCTTGTGCGACCTGTAGGAATATTTGGGGGACAGAGCTGGGGGAGCAAGGCCGGAGAGGAGTCGGTAGAAGACAAAGACCACCTACCTGCCTGCGGTGAGTGAGTGAAAGGCCCTCAGAGATAGCTTCATCGCGGGAGATTCCAATGATTTTGAAAGCTTTGGATTCAACAGCGGGAAGCCGAGCCAGGTGTGAGGCAGGAGCACCAGCCCATAGGGGAGAACAGTATTCCATTGAACTGCGGATGAAAGCCTTGTATGTGGTGAGGAGCTCAGGTGTGCCGAGGAAGGACTTCGCACGACGGAGGATGCCCAGTCGGCGACTGGCTTTGGAGGCCAGCTTGGAAATGTGGTTTTCCCAAGAAAGATCATGGCAGATAGTGAGACCCAAAAGCTTGAGCGACAGAACTTCTTGGAGAGGATTGTTGAGAAAGTAGATGGGAGGGTTGTCCAGTCGATCTTTTCGGAGAGACATAGTAAGAGAGTGAGATTTGTCAGGATTGAAAGACATGTTCCACTTGTTTGACCAGTCTGTGATTTTGTCCAGGTCTTCAGAGAGTGAGGAGGCTGCAGACTGCCGATCTGAGGGAAGAGGAATGGAGCGGCAGAGAGTGGAGTCATCAGCAAAGAGATAGAGAGGATTTTCCAGAGAGTCGGAGATCATTGATAAAGACCAGAAAAAGCACAGGGCCCAGCACACTTCCTTGGGGAACTCCAGCCTGAACAGGAAGGGGAGATGAGAGAAATCCATTCAGAGCCACACGTTGACTACGACCAGAGATTAATTCCGCAAGCCATGCATGGAGATTTCCATGGATACCATAGGAGGAGAGTTTGGTGAGCAGAGCTGGGTGCCAGACCGTGTCAAGGGAGACAGCTCTGATTTCCTGTTTGGCATTGAGGACCTCCATCCATTGTTGAGACAGCAGAAGCAGCATGTCCAGAGTAGAGTGACCTGGTCTGAAACCAAATTGATGATCAGAGATCAAGCCATTGGAGAAGAGGAAAGATTTCATATCCGAAGCAATGATGGATTCCATGACTTTGCTGATAATTGGGAGCAGGCCGATTGGTCTGTAGTTGCAAGGATCTGTTTTTGCACCTTTTTTGTGTAAAGCGGTAATGTTAGCTGATTTCCAGGATGCTGGCAGATGACCTTGAGCAAAAGATAGGGTGAAAAGAACAGAGAGAGGGTGAGATAGAGCGGCAGAGCAGGATTTTAGGACCCGTGGGCTGATGCCGTCTGGTCCAGTTGCAAAATCAGAGTCGAGGTTTGACAAAACCTCCTCCACCTTGTCAGGAGAGAAGGTCACAGAGTCCAGGAGCAGTTGGGTTCGACTGGGAAAGGTGGGAACAGAGAGAGATGGGTTTGGGACTAAGGATTTTGAGGCGAACACAGAGTTGAGGCATTCGGCTTTGTCACATGCGATGTCAACTGTGTGGCCATTTGAGGTAAGGGAGGGGATGGAGGGGGAACAAACACCAGAAACGGATTTGACCAGACGCCACCAGGATTTGGAGGAAGGAGACAGGTTTGAGAGTTCATTCTTGAGTGAGGAGAGATAGTGCTTCCTGGCACTCCTGAGGGCAGACACACACTTGTTCCGAGCTTGGTGGAAGGAACTGAGATTGCCTTCAGTTGGATTTGCCTTCCAAAAGGCAAAGGCAAGTTGTTTCAGGGCAACTGCCTCACCACAAGATTCAGTGTACCATGGACGGGAGGAAGGGTAAGACAACTGAAGGCGAGATGGGATAAATCTGTGCATGAGAGAGATCAGTTTGCTTTGGAAGAATTCCCAGGAAGAATTGATGTCAGAGGCTGTGGAGATGGGAGACCAATCCAGACGATTGGATGGCTGCTTGAAGACCGTCCCAGTCGGCCTGAGTGAAATGCCAGACTCGTCGACGCTGAGGAGGCTCTCTGAGAATGGCCAGAGAGATGTCCACTTTGACTCGCACATGATCAGAAGAACCGATTGGAGCAGAAGAAGAGCAGCAGACATTAGCAGGGAAGTTTGTCATAACCAAGTCTAGAAGAGAAGATACTCCATTGGCTGAGATCCGGGTCGGGAAATTGACAGATTGTGTCAATCCCAGTGAGTCACAGAAGTCCTTTGCTGAGGTGCCATGACTGGTGAGAGAGGAACCCACACCCAACCAGGTGGCATGATGACAGTTGAAGTCACCACATATGATGAAGAGAGAGTTGGGATGAGTGGATAGAAGTTGGTCCATGTTGGCAGACAGTGAAATGTAGATTGAGTCATCACTGTTTGGGGGACGGTACAGAACACATATGAACAAAAGGTGGGAGCTTAGAGGAAGCCGTAACCATAGGTACTCCTTCAGGTTGAGGAGGAAAGAGGGCAGTGCAAGGAGAGTGAGGAAGAGTTTTTGACAAAGATAGCCACTCCACCACCAGGCCGAGGCTCAGGTCTATCATACCGGAGGAGGGAGTAACCAGGAAGAGATATTAAGGAATCAGAGACATCTTGAAGGAGGAAAGTCTCTGTTAAGCAGATAAAGTCTGGATTGTCAGAAGCAACCTGTATGGAGAGATCAGTCAGGTTTGAGCGAAGGCCCCGGATGTTTGAGGTCCATACCGTTAATGAAGAGAGAGGGGGAGCATCGGGTACAGGACAGGGGAGGGGAGGAGTAGGGTAAGATGAAGGATGAGAGGGGGAGGTAGGGAGAGCAGTTGATAGTGTGTCAGATGTTGCAGAAGAGTTCCAAGAAAGGGAAGGATGAGGAGGATGAAAGGTTTGATGGTGAAGGGATGAGGCACAGTGAGGGGTTGTTTGAGGGGGGGCAGAGGAAAGTAGAAGGTTTGGGGGGGTGGAGGTATGAGATAGAAGGGCGACGAAGTGGGGAGGAGGCAGCTTGGAGGAGGAGGGGGGAGGAGGGAGAATTAGAGAGGAATGGTATGGGGGGGAGTTTTGAAGGGGAGGAGTGGGAGGAGTGGGGGGAGTTTAGGAGGGGAGGGGCAAGGGGGGAGTTTTGGAGGGAAGGGGCAAGGGGGAAGTTTAGAAGTGGAGGGGCAAGGGGGGAGTTGTGGAGGGGCAAGGGGGGGGATTGGGAGGGGCAAGGCGGGAGTTTAGGAGGGGAAGGGCAAGGGGGGAGTTCAGGAGTGGAGGGGCAAGGGGGGAGTTTAAGAGTGGAGGGGCAAGGG
Organism: Myxine glutinosa; assembly: GCF_964187855.1. Taxonomy (NCBI): domain Eukaryota; kingdom Metazoa; phylum Chordata; class Myxini; order Myxiniformes; family Myxinidae; genus Myxine; species Myxine glutinosa. Next base: position 88,868,353 of record NC_136273.1, on the reverse strand, counting down.
AGGAGTGTAGGTGCAAGGGGGGGGGGATTTGGATGGGAGGGGCAAGAGGGGAGTTTAGAAAGTGGATGATTAATGAAAGACGAACATTGATAACAAATTGGGTTTGTTGTGATTTTCAAGTTAGCAATCCGATTCAGAATGATGGAGGAGGGATGGAATGAACGTGAATTTAGACCATGTAGTGAGGGAGACGTATAAGATATTGAATTTCTTTTTTTTGAAGTGGAATGAGTTGGAGAGGAAATTGAGAAAAGCCTTTTAAATAGGAAGAAAAACAGCGTGTTGTAATATACCACTGAATAAAACACAGAAGGGGAAAGGTTAAACATATTTAAATAATATTTAAACAGAACTGTGAACAATCTTATATGCACAAAAATACCAACGGGGGGGGGGGGGGGAGCCGAGAGGGACCACCACGAGTCACGTGAACAGGGCAAACGGTGGATGGCAAGGAGATAATGGGGGCGGGGCGAACAGCACACCTGGACAGAAAATAGTTGCATAGTTGAAGTACTTGGAGTACTTCTTGAAATGGTCAGTACTAACGTCTTCAGCAGGTTTTTTTGGGGGGTTTTTTTGTGTTCTCCACTTCTTTGCCCATCGTTGTCTGGTTTTGTTAAACTGCAGGCTGCATTAATTGTGATAGCTGGCTTCGTCGTGTTGCCTCCATGTTGTATTGTTTTTGGCAAGCAATTGATCTTTTTGAAATCTGAGGTCAACTATGCAACCTGCCCCCTCTGTAGCACGTCAAATTAGCTGGACAATGGAGTATCTGTCATGACAAAGCATTTGTTCCAGTCTGAGTAGACCTCCTCGACGGCTCGGGCAGCTGAGGATCCACTACCTTATCCATTGGTGGAAAAGCAGCTGTAGATCAATACTGTATATGGGAGAAGATGTAGAATACTGCATGCAGATAACACAACAATCATTTAACGAGGACAAACTGTTGGTAACGGGTCTTGCTTCGTGTGCAGCACAAGGCTGTAGGGTAGCCTCATTGGCTGGGATGTTGTTGTGCTGCTGATGCAATGCCCCCTGTAGGTAAGGCAGGAATTTCTAATTTGTTGTGGGGTGCCGGTGACGTTCTATGGTGATGGCTTGCCTACTCTTCACGAAGGACACCGTGGGATCTTTCACATCGACAAACTAATGCCGGCAGACGGGATGCCAAGTTTAACGTCCAACCGAGGGGAGGGCACACGCATTGAATCACCCTACCTGTGAACCAGGTGACAGTTTATACCTTGTTTGGGATTCGAACCCAGGCTAGACATTTTGGGGGCGAGTGTATACTTCTTGGTTACAGGTGATAGGATAACGTCAATGTTTTTTATTATTATTCTGATTAACATGTACTTGGTTGGCATGATTTTACAATGATACCAAGCACTTCAAATGGTACTTCATGTAAATGGATTATACATAGTCACGTGAAAAAGTAAGTACACCCCATGTAAAGTTTTGACTTTTTCAACATATTTCAACATACAGCTATTTGATCTTCATTTCAACAATAATGATAGATAAGGGTGATATAATATAACAAATATCATGAAACATTTACATTTTGTAGTCCATTGTATAATTTAAATAAACATAAATGCAAATTTCGCATGTGGAAAAAGTAAGTACACCCCTACATGTATCACTACTTCAAATACCTAAAATTAGAATCAGGTGCACCAGCTCAGGTGCATATGATTAGAACATTGTTAGAGAGGATCTTGGAGGAACCTGTCTTATTTAAACCTCAGTCATTTAGTTTGGTTTGCTCTTTGTTGTTGGAAGTGTGCAGCGTCACCATGCCTAGATCAAAAGAGCTCTCTGAGGCCTTCAGAAAGAAGGTTATAGATGCCTACGAGTCTGGGAAGGGATTTAAAAAGATCTCCAAACAATTTGAAATCGATCATTCGACTGTCTGGAAGATCATCTACAAGTGGAGAAGATTCCAAACAACTGCCAACTTGTTCAGGCCAGGCAGCCCCAGCACGTTCAGCCCGAGAGCAGACCGCAAGATGCTGAAAGAAGTCTCTAAGAACCCCAGAATGTCATCACGGGACCTACAGGTAGCTCTTGCCACTGTTGATGCCAAAGTGCACGAGTCTACCATTAGAAAGAGGCTGCACAAATTTGATCTACATGGGAGGTGTGCCAGGAGGAAACCTTTGCTGTCCAAAAAGAACATCGGGGCAAGACTAAAGTTTGTCAATGAACACCGAGGCAAAGACCAGCACTTCTGGAACAATGTGCTCTGGACAGATGAGTCAAAGGTAGAGCTATTTGGCCACAGTACCAGAAGACATATTTGGCGAAAACCAAAGACAGCATTTGACCACAAGAACCTGATACCAACTGTAAAGCATTGAGGTGGAAATGTTATGGTTTGGGGCAGCTTTGCTGCATGAGGGCCTGGGCAGCTCACCATCATAGAATCCACTATGAATTCTTCATTGTACCAGAGGGTGCTTGAGGATAATGTGAGGCCATCTGTAGGAAAGTTTAAGCTCAACCGAAGGTGGACCTTGCAACATGACAATGACCCTAAACATACCAGTAAATCCACCAAGGAATGGCTGAAAAGAAAGAAATGGAGGGTTCTGGAATGGCCAAGTCAAAGCCTGGATCTAAATCCCATCGAGATGTTGTGGGGGGATTTGAAACGAGCTGTGCATGCAAGAAACCCCTCAAACATCGCACAGCTGAAAGAATTCTGCATGGAGGAGTGGGCAAAAATTTCTCCCAGTCGATGTCAGAGACTGGTAGACAGTTATAAGAAACGCCTACTTGAGGTTTCTGCCAAGGGGCAATACCACCTATTAGAGCCAAGGGTGTACTTACTTTTTCCACATGTGAAATTTGCATTTATATTTATTTAAATTATACAATGGACTACAAAATGTAAATGTTTCATGATATTTGTTATATTATATTGAAGGAGCCGTGCTCCCACGTCGATCGGAAGAATGGACGCGACAAAAAGCTGGAATTCGTCCGAGTTGCTTTATTCAAACAAAACAGCTCAGGTAATCTCAAAAGCCCGTTTATCGGGCAGCAATATATATACACACATTATCCCAGAGCGTTCGCCCGGGAACGGCGAGAGGGGGCAAGCCTGGGCATCCCGGACGCGGCCTGGCAAGTCGAGAGCGGGCGTGGCCGGGCGTCCTGGATGAGCCCGGCATGGTGATCGCTCCGCATCCTTGGTAGGTGCAAGGCGATTGTGAAAACCCAGCGGTAGCCGCGACACACGTCCCCCCCAGAATCGACTTGCACGGGCAGGGTCAATTTGAGGGGGGTCCTGATGACCTGGCCGAAGCGACCCCTGGCGGGTCGTTGGGGGGGGGGGTCCGGTGTGGTGGTGGGTGGTCGAGTGGGGGGCACCGTGGACGGGGGGCGGCCTCGCCGCGGCAGAAGGGCCAACCGTGGCAGTTGGTCGATGTCCACGTGCGCCGGCTTGAGGCGGTCCACCGCAATCCGGTCCGACCTGCCGCCGATGTCTGACGAACGACTTGTCCCGTCGCAGGACCCGGAAGGGCCCGTCGTACGGCGGCCGGAGTGGCCCCCGATGTGCGTCATGACGCACAAAAACATACTCCGCTGTGCGAAGTGCTGGGGGGATGTAGGACTGGGGGTCACCGTGGTGGGATGTTGGCACGGGGGCAAACCGTCGGGCGGCCTCCTGGAGGTCCGAGCGCTGGCGAGCTGCGGACCAGGGACTGGTAGCATCGGGCACGAACTCGCCCGGGACGCGTAGCGCCTGGCCGTAGAAAAGCTCGGCGGTGGATGCCCGGAGGTCCTCCTTGGGGGCCGTGCGGAGGCCCAAAAGGACCCACGGCAGCCGGTCGGCCCAACCGCCGTCCTGAAGGCCGGCCATGAGCGCGGCCTTCATGGAGCGGTGGAATCGCTCGCACAACCCGTTGGCTTGGGGGTGGTAGGCCGTAATACGGTGGAGCTTGATCCCCAGGTTGCGGGCGACCGCGCCCCACAGCTCGGAGGTGAACTGTGGTCCGCGGTCTGACGAGATGTCCGCCGGTGCGTCGAAGCGGGCGACCCAGGTGGGGATGAAAGCCTGCGCCACGTCGGCGGTGGTGGTGGAGACGAGGGGAACGGCCTCCGGCCACCTGGTGGTCCTGTCCACCATGGTGAGCAGGTGTGTGAACCCCCGTGACGGGGGGAGGGGGCCCACCAGATCCACGTTGACGTGGTCGAAACGTCGTTCGGGCACGGTGAAAGGTGCCAGCGGGGCTTGGGTGTGTCGGTGGACCTTGGCCTGTTGGCAGGCTGTGCAGGTGCTGGTCCAATCGCGGACGTCCCGTCGAAGGCCGTGCCAGACGAATCGCGCCGACACCAGCTTCTGGGAAGCTTTCCGGCCCGGGTGGGAAAGGCCATGGATGGAGGCGAAGATGCGGCGTTGCCAGGTAACGGGCACGATGGGGCGAGGCTGGCCTTGGGAGACGTCGCAGAGCAGGACAGTGTCCGCGAAGGGGATGTCGGCCAGGCGGAGGCCCGTGTCCGCTGCCCGGAGGGCTTGCACCGTGGTGTCGGTGGTTTGGTCCGCCGCCATAAGCGCGAAGTCAACGCCGAGGTGGACCACGTTCATGCTGCCCCGAGAAAGACAGTCGGCCACGGCGTTGTTTTTGCCGGCGACGTGCCGGATGTCCGTGGTAAACTCCGACACGGCGGAGGTGGCGCTGTTGGCGGGCCGACCACGGCTCCGTGACCCTGGCCATTGCGTAAACCAACGGCTTGTGGTCGACGAACGCCGTGAAGGGTCGGCCCTCTAGGAGGTGGCGGAAATGGCGAACGGCCAGGTGTAGACCGAGGAGCTCACGGTCAAACATACTGTATTTGAGCTCGTTCGGCCGGAGCTGCCGGCTGAAAAAAGCGAGTGGCTGCCAAACCCCGTTCACCCATTGCTCATGTACGGCGCCCACAGCGTAGTCGGAGGCATCCGTGGTGAGGGCGATGGGAGCGTTGAGCACCGGGTGAGCGAGCAGTGTTGTATCGGCGAGGGCCCGCTTTGAGCTTTGGAAGGCCGCGTCCATTGCTGCGGACCAGACGATGTCGTGCTTGGCCGGCTTGCCCCGGAGGGCTTCGTAGAGGGGCTGCATGAGTTGAGCAGCGCGGGGCACGAAGCGGTGATAGAAATTCACCATTCCCAGGAATTCCTGCAGGGCCTTTATGGAGCGGGGACGCGGTAACGTGGTGATGGCCTCGACCTTGGTTGGCAGCGGCACGGCCCCGTTCTTGGTGATGTGGTGGCCCAAAAAATCAACGGCGGTCGTTCCGAAGTGGCATTTGGCCGGGTTGACGATGAGGCCGTGCTCGCTGAGGCGCCCGAACAGTGTTCGGAGGTGGAGGAGGTGCTCGGCCCGGGACGTGCTGGCGACGATGTCGTCCAGGTAAACGAAGAGGAACCGCAGGTCACGCAGCACGCCGTCCAAGCGCTGGAACGCCTGAGCCGCGTTCTTGAGACCAAACGGCATCCGTAGGAATTCGAATAAGCCGAACGGCGTGATGACTGCTGTTTTAGGGACGTCGGCCGCCCTGACAGGTATCTGGTGATATCCCCGTATGAGGTCGATTTTTGAAAAAATGACCCGTCCCGCCAGATGGGCGGAGAAGTCTTGGATGTGCGGGATCGGATACCTGTCGGGGGTGGTAGCGTCAAGACGGCGGTAGTCGCCACATGGGCGCCAGCCGCCCCCTGGCTTTGGGACGATGTGTAGTGGCGAAGCCCATGCGCTATCGGAGCGCCGCACGATGCCGAGGTGTTCTAAAGCATCGAACTCAGCTTTGGCCACGGCGAGCTTGGCTGGGTCGAGGCGGCGGGCTCTGGCGTAGACCGGCGGGCCCGTGGTTGGTATGTGGTGCTCGATCCCATGCCGTACTGCGATGGCCGAAAACGTCAGCCGCGTGAGGGCCGGGAACTCCGTGAGCAGGCGAGCAAACTCGTTCGCCGCCGGGAGGGTGCATGCCAGCTCGGTCGGAGCGGAGTTGCTCAATGTGCATACCAGGGAGCTGAAGGTTTCGGCGTTGATTAGGCGACGCCGTTGGACGTCCACCAGCAGTCCGTGTGCGCAGAGGAAGTCAGCGCCTAGCAGAGCCATGGGCACGTTTGCGGTTACAAACCTCCAAGTAAAGCGTTGGCCGCCGAAGTAGAGGGTGACGTTGCGCGGGCCGAAGGTGCGGATGGCCGATCCGTTGGCCGCAACCAAGGAGGGGCCGCAAACCACGGACTGCCTGTCCTGGTCAGAGGCGGGTATGACGCTCAGTTGGGCGCTGGTGTCGCACAGGAAGCGCCGTCCAGACGCTTTGTCCATGATGAACAGTAATTTGCCCGTGTGGCCGGCGCTCATGGCTGGTAATGAACGCCGGCCCGGCCGTTTTCCCGGCCTGCCGAAGGTGCACGGGGGTCGGCATGTCCGGGCCTTCTGTCTGAACCTGGCATGATAGTAACACCAAGCTTGGTCAGGTGGAGGCCCCGGTCGTCGTGCTGGAGGTGGTCGGCTCGGCGTAGCGGTCGCCGATTGCGTCGGCAGTTCGGTCGTCGACTGTGCCGGGTGCTCGGGCGCCATGGGTGTTGCGTCGGACGGCGGTGGGCCCCAGGTCGCTGCTGCAATGCGTTGGCCTGCCGCGGAGATCTTGTCGGCTTTCCTGGCGAGGGCACGGGGATCCGTGGTCGTCGTGCTTGCCAGGGCGAGGCGTACCGGGCTAGGCAGCTGACGAAGGAACAGCTCCCGGAACAGGAATGCCGGAGAGTGCTCGCCGAGCAGCGAAAGCATGTAGTCCATTTGCTCGGACGGGTGCGTGTCGCCGAGCTCGGGCAGGTCGAGCAGGCGCCGTGCGCGTTCCGCCGATGGGAGGGCGAAAGCGTCGAGGAGGAGCTTTTTAATCATGCCGTATTTGTCAGCGGCTGGCGGGCTCTCGAGGAGGCTCAGGGCGAGGGCCGCGGTGGCTGAACCGAGCGCTGCTACCACATGGTGGAAGCGGGTGTCGTCGGCCGTGATGCCTCGCAGGGCGAACAGGGAGTCTGCCTGTGCGAACCAAACTGCCGCGTGAGCCTCCCAGAAGGTAGGCAGTTTGAGGGCAACTGCCGTGTCCATGTCGGTAGGTCACCAATGAAGGAGCCGTGCTCCCACGTCGATCGGAAGAATGGACGTGACAAAAAGCTGGAATTCGTCCGAGTTGCTTTATTCAAACAAAACAGCTCAGGTAATCTCAAAAGCCCGTTTATCGGGCAGCAATATATATACACACATTATCCCGGAGCGTTTGCCCGGGAACGGCAAGAGGGGGCGTGGCCGGGCGTCCCGGCCATGGCCTGGCAAGTCGAGGGCGGGCATGCCTGGGCAAGCCCGGGCATCCCGGACGCGGCCTGGCAAGTCGAGAGCAGGCGTGCCCGGGCGTCCCGGCCGAGGCCTGGCAAGTTGAGCGCGGGCCTGCCCGGGCGTCCTGGACGAGCCCGGCATGGTGATCGCTCCGCGTCCTTGGTAGGTGCAAGGCGATTGTGAAAACCCAGCGGTAGCCGCTACAATATCACCTTTGTCAATATTGTTGAAATGAAGATCAAATAGCTGTATGTTGAAATATGTTGAAAAAGTCAAAACTTTATATGGGGTGTACTTACTTTTTTACGTGACTGTATATATATAAAATGTATATATACACAATTGAATAGCCCCAAGTGGGACAGGTGTTCCTCTCCGATTGGGGGCAGTTGTGGTTGGTGTGCATTAGGTGATAAATTCGAATTTCAATTTGATTGGTGTAAAATGATGGGCCTGTGGAAGTTGAAAGGCCTGATAACACGATTGTATTCATGCAGTGAAGACCATGAGAGGGTCGTGAATTGATGAAAAACGTTGCTTTAGTTTTTGTCCAGTGAAAGGACCCTTAAACTCTTTTAGACCCTAAAGTGTTCAAAGGGATCTGAATGTTTGACATAATCTAAACTCTAAAGGGTACATTCCATCAGTAGTTGGAGTCTATAGGGTCTTAAAAGGGAATATAAAAGGACTGTCTGCTCCCTCTCTACCCCTACTCTGTCCACCCTCCCTCTTTCCAATTCTTCAAAGCAAGAGGGCATTTATGACATTGAGGTTAAAATTGAATTAAAATGTTAAAGTTCTTATTCGAGGTTAAAATTAATTGAACCTCAATTTTTTTTTTTTTTTAATTCAATTTGTGATATGTGATGAAACATGGATTACATTTTGAGTTGATCTAATTTTCTCACCACATGGATGGCAAAAAAAAAGAAAAAAAGCGAGCGCTCATTTAGATGTTGCACATCGTCATGAATCGTCACGTCGAGTTTCACAATGATCTGTTGAGCCGTCTCTGAAACGCAAAATTGTTAATGGACCAACTGACTGCTTAATGGACATCATTGTGGTTTATGAGCTTGTCCCAACTCGATCGATGAGCTAATTACAGTATCCATGAACATTGTAATGAATATTGTGGAAATTGACGCATGTTGTAAAAATAAACATTAAAAGCAGTCTAAATTCCCTGGTCCCTCATTGAAAGTTTATAGTAAATTGTCCCATCTTTATTACATTCGATGACGTTTTGTGATGTTTCATTAACCAACTTAGATGGGACTGATTAACTGGCAAAAAGTTCAATAGTAAACGTTTTATATAATTTTACTCAAGAGATGTCGGATAACTTTTGAAGGGTTTTGTATAGATTTGGAAAAATAACCTGTAAAACCAGAGACCAAAATATTTATGAAAAGCGGAGTATCATGCCATGATTTTTGCTCTTTTGTGGAACTTTTTCCGTTACCGATTGATTAACTTGCTCGATATTACATTTCTAATTGCTGAATCGTATTCGTCACACCCGTGCAAGCATTTCCAGCCATCTTGAGCTCTAATAGACAAATTATTGACGAAACGATGCGGAGTACCCACCATGTGGAGCTTAAGTGTAGTTGGCGGCCATGTTGGAAAATGGCTGCTATTGCTGTTGTAGGGGAAATTGGTGATGGACCTACAGGTGAAAGGTTTCCCTTGGGAATGCTGTACAAGTCTGCCAAATTTAATGCTTCTATCATTGGTCACGATACCCAAAAGCTGTCATCTGTTGGCCTACACATCTGTTGGCCTACACGTCTGTTGGCCTACACGTCTGTTGGCCTACACGTCTGTTGGCCGACACGTCTGTTGGCCGACACGTCTGTTGGCCGACACGTCTGTTGGCCGACACGTCTGTTGGCCTACACGTCTGTTGGCCTACACGTCTGTTGGCCTACACGTCTGTTGGCCTACACGTCTGTTGGCCGACACGTCTTTATTTGTAGATTGACATTTACTTAGTTGACACAAGACTGAGATTTCTCTAAGAAAGGTTTGAGCATAAATTTGCTTTGGCATTTATTTCATTTTTAAGTGCTATTTCATTATGGTTATTGTGCTATTACCGGAGCCCACTTTGAACTTTATTTTATGAATGCGATCAATTTTCACCTCATTTTGCAAATCCGAAACAGAGCCATCATACGTGGGAACATGTACTGAAGAAGGCCTCAAGCTCGTCATAAACTCCGGTCTACTGGGCCCTCATTGGCTGCTGTTTGAGGGTGGAACTTGGCTCGGACCGAGTAGTCTTCGGAGGCTTGGGTATAAGCTTCGCCATAATGGCACACACCTTTCACTCGTTGTGCCACACGGTGCTGAGGGCTTGCTGTACGAGGTTTGTGCTGCATTGATTTTTTTGGTGGGGGAAAAAAAAAAAAAAATATATATATATATACTGTATATTGGTGTTGGGGGGGGGGGGGGGGGGAATTTGAAGAATTTCTGATCTTACGACTTTTTTGGGGGGGGAGCTTGTGAGCAAATCATATACAGGGGCAAATATTGTAATTTACCATGAACTATGACAGACTGTATAAAAAACCAACCAACCAACTATGACAGACTGTATGTAGATTTGAATCGGATACTTGCATCATGAGCTGCACTACATCACCAAAAGTATGTGGACACTAAACATCGAACATCTCATTCCAAAATAATGGGCATTAATATAGAGTTGTGCCCCCCACCCCCATTTGCTGCTATAACAGCCTCCACTCTTCTGGGAAGGCTTTCCACTAGACTAGATGTTGGAACATTTTGTTGCAGGGATTTGCTTCCATGCAGCCACAAGAGCATCAGTGAGGTCAGGCACTGATGTTGGGCGATTAGGCCTGGCTCGCAGTCGGCATTCCAATTCATCCCAAGGTGTTCTATGGGGTTGAGGTCAGGGCTCTGTGCAGGCCAGTCATGTTCTTCCACACTGATCTCTACAAACCATTTCTGTATGGACCTCACTTTGTACATGGGGCCATTGTCATGCTGAACCAGGAAAGGGCCTTCCCCAAACTTTTACACTTAACCAGGGCAGCTCTAGCAAGGCAGAAATTTGACGAACTGACTTGTTGTAAAAATGGCATCCCATGATGGTGCCACGTTGAAAGTCACTGAGCTCTTCAGTACGGCCCATTCTACTGTCTGTTTGTCTATGGAGATTGCGTGGCTGTGTGCTTGATTATATATACCTGTCAGCAATGGGTGTGGCTAAAACAGCCAATCCACTAATTAGGAGGGGTTTCGCATACTTTTGGTCATGTGTGTGTGGAAGGTAAATATTGGCCCACCCCAAATGTCATGCATGGCACTTTTTGGGGAAGATGTTTGTCTGTAAATATCAGCTGAGTGATGGAGTACGGAGGAGGCTTTAAAGATTTGTGTGCCAAGCTCTATCCATTCATGTGATTGTGTGCCTGTGGAAGTTGCACACACTTTAGTGTTCAGATGTGCACACTATTTGGTATGTTTGAGTCGCATGGACATGGTTGATGTAATATCAAATGTTTTACTATGTAGGGAACGGATCCATCACGCGTGAGGTACAGCTTCACCCTGTTGCTGAAGGACAATGTGACGCTCGAAACCAAAGCCAACTTCACAGTCGCTTGTCGAGCTCCGGAAGCTCAAATAAGTAAGTTTATTTTTATTTTTTAATGTGAGTGTTGCACTTCATCATGGAATACTGGTTTGCATGAACTCTTGATTCGATCGTGAATCCCGCTCCAGGCTGTTTTCCCAATGGCACCGTGGCTTTTACTGCTCCACGGGTGGACATCAGGCCTCCTGTGGACATGTCCCAGCTGGCTCTGCGGGACTCTTCCTGTGGACCCCAAAAAGTTGGCCCCAACGGAGCATACTTCGAATTTGGTGTCGACACCTGTGGAACTTTGCGCAAGGTAAGGAATATTGGTCGAGAAGGTGAATCGAACAGGTGGAGGTGGAGAGTGGTTGCACAGCCTTGGTGTGACAATCCCCTTTATCATTGGGAAACAATCACTGCTCGTAACTTTTAAATAGTGTGAAAATGTGCTGCTTCAACCTCATTCTAGGTTCATTCACCTGTCTATCATACACCTGTCACAAAGTAATGGGACTCGATGCTAATTGAGCTCCTCCAACCTGCATGTGCACATCCCACAATGCAGTGTCAAGTTGCATAAAGATATTGTTGACATTGTCCTGCTGGCTTTGCAATACAATGCAGTACTATTTCACAGGCCTTACTAACACCACATCTTACCACACCACAGTTCGCGTTTGGATTGGGTGCCAAGTCCCAAGCTAGTCTTGCCCAGAGCCTGGAAACACGAACGTCTTTAAACGGCCTAGTGCGCAGAGTTGACCTAGTGCGACACATTACTGAACCCTGCACCTGCTCATCTATCTATAATTCCAGTAATCTCTGTGTGTATGTTTGTATGTTTGTATGTTTGTATGTCTGTATGTCTGTGACCGCTGTTTCTCGACAACCACGGGTCCGATATACTTGAAACTTGCCAGGTATATTGCTGGGGACCCAAGGATGTGCCTTTTCAAGGTTTCATATTAATCGGAGAAGTAGTTACCGAGCTATGTCCAAAAAACGATTCAACCAATCAGAGAGCAGCGAGCTATCACGTGTGCCGAACGTGGCGAACAGACTCTGCCTCGGACGGCACATTTGAGAGCGTATTCATTTATTTCACGTTGGAAAACTATGTTGCCGTTAAACTATGTTTTAAAACTAATTAAAACTAATTTGCGATTCATCGTAACTGCGATTTGCGACCTTCCGGACAGTGAAGACTGCACTTCCGGCAGCCAATCACAGAACGCGTTGTTGCATAGGCGTGGCCGATGTGAGAGCGAGCCGAGCCGAGCGCGTGCGCCATTACGGTTCGTAATTCGATTTCTTCCGGAGAAAATAATAATTTCTCGATTTCTTATGCGCATTATTTCTCCCAATTCAGTCAGAGCGAAGGGCGGAAGCGAAGAGCGTTGTTTTTTTTGTTTACGGGCGTACGGGCGGGGTAGAGCGTACGGGTAGCGTTTTTTTTTTTTTTTTGGCAAGGAACGGGCACCCACGTACGGGCATGCCCTAGTCTATCTATAATTCCAGTAATCTCTGTATGTCTGTGTGTCGTTTGTCTGTGACCGCTGTTTCTCGACAACCACGGGTCCGATATACTTGAAACTTGCCAGGTATATTGCTGGGGACCCGAGGATGTGCCTTTTCAAGGTTTCATATTAATCGGACAAGTAGTTACCGAGCTATGGCGATTTCTTTACCAAACTCCGCAAGCCGTTCGCTTTGGACCAAACCATTTCATGTAAATAGAGGGGGGGGATTGTCACCGTACTCGCAAGCCGTTCGCTTTGGCTTTGCGAATGGACCAAACCATTTCATGTAAATAGAGGGGGGGGATTGTCACCGTACTCGCAAGCCGTTCGCTTTGGCTTTGCGAATGGACCAAACCATTTGCGAATGGACCAAACCATTTCATGTAAATAGAGGGGGGGGATATAATTTTAGATATATATATAGTACGGGCACGCCCTAGTACGATTAAATGGAGCAATGGTACTTACACCTGGAGGCCTCCAGCACACCGTGCAGTGACCTGCCAGTAAAAATGGGACGATGCTTTTGATTTGATAAGCCCTATACATTTTCTTGCTTCCCCTATTTGGTTCTGGCATGCTTTGTTAGTAAATCGATCATTGATGTCTACCTGTAAAATGGCAGGTATTGTATTAAGTGTACAGAGAAAGATCCTTGTGCCGGTGAACCAAAGGAAACATTTTGAAAGCTGATTTTTGGACAGCAATGCTGCTAAGTGTTTTATTGAAGTCATTGTCACATGGTGGTTGCATGTGATCTACAGCTTGCCTTTTGGGTTTAATGTTTCCTGAAAGCTGCCTGCTGTCTCATTACCTTTCACTGTCCTTTTTTGACCAAGGCTATATCCAAGCAGCTTCTTTTTCTTTTTCTTTTTCTTTTTTTTGACCAAGGCTATATCCAAGCAGCTTTTTAAATTTATTTATTTATTTATTGACAGGCTATATCCAAGCAGCTTTTATTTATTTATTTATTTATTTATTATTTTTTTGACAGGCTATATACAAGCAGCTTCTTTTTTTTTTCTTTTTTTTTGACAGGCTATATCCAAACAGATTTTTTTTTTTTTTTTTTTTTTTGACAGGCTATATCCAAGTGACTTTTTTTTTTTTGACAGGCTATATCCAAGCAGATTTTTTTTTTTTTTTTTTTTTTGACAGGCTATATCCAAGTGACTTTTTTTTTTTTGACAGGCTATATCCAAGCAGATTTTTTTTTTTTTTTTTTTTTTTTGACAGGCTATATCCAAGTGACTATTTTTGACAGGCTATATCCAAGCAGCTTTTTTTTCTTTCTTTTTTTTTGACAGGCTATATCAAAGCAGCTTTTTTTTCTTTTTTCTTTTTTTGACGGGCTATATCCAAGCAGCTTTTTTTATCTATTTTTATTTTTGACAGGCTATATCCAAGCAGCTTTTTTTTTTCTTTTTTTTTTTGACAGGCTATATCCAAGCAGCTTTTCTAATTTTTATTTTTGACGGGCTAAATCCAAGCAGTGTTTTTATTTTTATTTTTGACAGGCTATATCTAAGCAGCTTTTTAATTTTTGACAGGCTATATCAAAGCAGCTATTTATATTTTTGACAGGCTGTATCCAAGCAGCTTTTTAATTTTTGACAGGCTATATCCAAGCAGCTTTTTTTTTTTTGACAGGCTATATCCAAGCAGCTTTTTTATTTTTGACAGGCTATATCCAAGCAGATTTTTTAATTAATTTTTTTATTTTTGACAGGCTATATCAAAGCAGCTTTTTTTTATTTTTTATTTTTGACGGGCTATATCCAAGCAGCTTTTTTTTTTTTTTTTGAAGGGCTATATCAAAGCAGCTTTTTTTCTTTTTTTTTTCTTTTTTTGACGGGCTATATCCAAGCAGCTTTTTTTATTCATTTTTTTATTTTTATTTTTGACAGGCTATATCCAAGCAGCTTTTTTAATTTTTTAAATTTTTGACGGGCTAAATCCAAGCAGCGTTTTTATTTTTATTTTTGACAGGCTATATCAAAGCAGCTTTTTAATTTTTGACAGGCTATATCAAAGCAGCTTTTTTTATTTTTATTTTTGACAGGCTGTATCCAAGCAGCTTTTAAATTTTTGACAGGCTACATCAAAGCAGCTTTTTTTTTCTTTTTTTTTTTTTTCTTTTTTTTTGACGCTATATCCAAGCAACTTTTAAATTTTTATTTTTGACAGGCTATATCCAAGCAGCTTTTCTAATTTTTATTTTTGACGGGCTAAATCCAAGCAGTGTTTTTATTTTTATTTTTGACAGGCTATATCTAAGCAGCTTTTTAATTTTTGACAGGCTATATCAAAGCAGCTATTTTTATTTTTGACAGGCTGTATCCAAGCAGCTTTTTAATTTTTGACAGGCTATATCCAAGTAGCTTTTTTTTTTGACAGGCTATATCCAAGCAGCTTTTTTATTTTTGACAGGCTATATCCAAGCAGATTTTTTAATTAATTTTTTTATTTTTGACAGGCTATATCAAAGCAGCTTTTTTTTATTTTTTATTTTTGACGGGCTATATCCAAGCAGCTTTTTTTTTTTTTTTTGACGGGCTATATCAAAGCAGCTTTTTTTCTTTCTTTTTTCTTTTTTTGACGGGCTATATCCAAGCAGCTTTTTTTATTCATTTTTTTATTTTTATTTTTGACAGGCTGTATCCAAGCAGCTTTTAAATTTTTGACAGGCTACATCAAAGCAGCTTTTTTTTTTTTTTTTTTTTTCTTTTTTTTTTTGACGCTATATCCAAGCAACTTTTAAATTTTTATTTTTGACAGGCTATATCCAAGCAGCTTTTTTATTTATTTTTGACAGGCTACATCCAAGCAACTTTTAAATTTTTATTTTTGACAGGCTATATTCAAGCAGCTTTTTAATTTTTATTTTTGACAGGCTATATTCAAGCAGCTTTTTAATTTTTGACGGGCTATATCCAAGCAGCTTTTTTATTTATTTTTGACAGGCTACATCCAAGCAACTTTTAAATTTTTATTTTTGACAGGCTATATTCAAGCAGCTTTTTAATTTTTGACGGGCTATATCCAAGCAGCTTTTTTATTTATTTTTGACAGGCTACATCCAAGCAACTTTTAAATTTTTGACAGGCTATATCCAAGCAGATTTTTTAATTTATTTTTTTATTTTTGACAGGCTATATCAAAGCAGCTTTTTTTTATTTTTAATTTTTGACGGGCTATATCCAAGCAGCTTTTTTATTTATTTTTGACAGGCTATATCCAAGCAGCTTTTTAATTTTTGACGGGCTATATCCAAGCAGCTTTTTAATTTTTATTTTTGACAGGCTATATTCAAGCAGCTTTTTAATTTTTGACGGGCTATATCCAAGCAGCTTTTTTATTTATTTTTGACAGGCTACATCCAAGCAACTTTTAAATTTTTGACAGGCTATATCCAAGCAGATTTTTTAATTTATTTTTTTATTTTTGACAGGCTATATCAAAGCAGCTTTTTTTTATTTTTAATTTTTGACGGGCTATATCCAAGCAGCTTTTTTATTTATTTTTGACAGGCTATATCCAAGCAGCTTTTTAATTTTTGACGGGCTATATCCAAGCAGCTTTTTTATTTATTTTTGACAGGCTATATCTAAGCAGCTTTTTAATTTTTGATGGGCTATATCCAAGCAGCTTTTTTATTTATTTTTGACAGGCTATATCTAAGCAGCTTTTTAATTTTTGACGGGCTATATCCAAGCAGCTTTTTTATTTATTTTTGACGGGCTATATCTAAGCAGCTTTTTTTTTTTGACGCTATATCCAAGCAACTTTTAAATTTTTATTTTTGACGGGCTATATCCAAGCAGCTTTTTTATTTATTTTTGACAGGCTATATCCAAGCAGCTTTTTTTTTTTGACAGGCTATATCCAAGCAGCTTTTTAATTTTTGACGGGCTATATCCAAGCAGCTTTTTTATTTATTTTTGACAGGCTACATCCAAGCAGCTTTTTTATTTATTTTTGACAGGCTATATCCAAGCAGCTTTTTTATTTATTTTTGACAGGCTATATCCAAGCAGCTTTTTAATTTTTGACGGGCTATATCCAAGCAGCTTTTTTATTTATTTTTGACAGGCTATATCTAAGCAGCTTTTTAATTTTTGACGGGCTATATCCAAGCAGCTTTTTTATTTATTTTTGACAGGCTATATCTAAGCAGCTTTTTTTTTTTGACAGGCTATATCCAAGCAGCTTTTTAATTTTTGACGGGCTATATCAGGGGTTCCCTAACTGGGGTGCATGAACCCCCAGGGGGTGCGTGAGTCCATCCCAGGGGGTTCGTGAGACGTTTCTGAAAGTCAAAACTAGAGTACTTTTTGTTGAAATAAAATCTGATATATCATATAATTTATATCAACATCATATATATATATTTTTTTCCACAGATTCAGACCGCAATCCATGATGTCTAAGAAGCGCAAATACGATGATTCGTACATCAAGTGGGGGTTCATGAAGTTTGTGGAGAAGGATGGGACTGAACGTCCGCAATACGTTCTGTGTTACAAAGTGCTGGCGGAGGCGTCGATGAAGCCATCGAAGCTAAAAGCCCACCTCGACAGCACCCATCCGACTCATCAGAACGACTCTGAAGACGTGTTCCGAAGCAAGAAAGCTCGCTTCATGGCGAAGGGTAGCTTGACTCGGCACGGGTTCCAACCGTCGACGAAGCCTATCCTTGAAGCCTCCTATGAAGTAGCGCTCCTCATTGCAAAAGACAAAAAGGCTCATACGATTGGCGAAACGCTTGTAAAGCCCTGCGCCATGGTGATGGCGAACTTGGTTTGCGGACCCGAGGAGGCCAAGAAACTCAAGAGTGTTCCCCTGTGCAACAACACCATCAAGCGCAGAATTGAAGACATGTCAAAGGATATTGTGGCTCAGGTCACACAAGAACTCCGGGAATCGCGCTGCCGTTTCAGCTTGCAACTCGACGAATCCAACGACGTAGCGAGCTGCAGTCAATTGCTGGTTTTTGCACGCTACTTGGCGGGATTTGCTGTGAAGGAAGAGTTCCTGTTCTGTTCTCCTCTCAAAACAACAACCAAATCGGTGGACATTATGAATATCGTGAACCATTTCATGGAAGAAAACGGCATCGAGTGGACGAAGCTCAGATCGTTGTGTACGGATGGGACCCCGGCGATGATGGGAAAGCGATCCGGGTTCGTTGCGCTGGTGAAAGACAAGTGCCCCGACGTCATCGTGACACACTGTGTGCTCCATCGCCACGCCCTTGCGACCAAGACGCTCCCCAAGGAGCTCGGTGATGTAATGGCTATCGTTGTCACAGCAGTGAACTTCATCCGCACTCGGGCTCTCAACCACCGCCTCTTCCAGGTCTTCTGTGAAGACATCGGTGCTGCATACACTCATCTTCTGTACTACACCGAGGTGCGTTGGCTATCCCGGGGCCAAATTCTGAACCGCGTCCTCCAGCTGCGTCGGGAGATTGAAATTTTCCTGCGTGAGAAAGGCAACGACTTGGTGGACTACTTCGGCGACCCTGTCTTCATCGCGAGGCTTGCGTACATCAGCGACATTTTCGGGCACCTTAATGCTCTCAACATATCACTTCAAGGGAGCAGCCTCACGATCGTCGAAGCAGCGGAACGGATCAATTCGCTTCGAGAAAAGCTGCGGCTTTGGAGCAACCGCGTGGAGAAGCGGTCATTCGTCAACTTCCCGGAGCTCGCTCAAATCCTCGCGGATGACGACGCTCAGAATGATTTCTGCTCCACGCTTGTCGTCGACATCAAGGGTCATCTGAAGTCTCTGTCTGACAGTTTTGATGGATACTTTCCGAATCTGTCGGTCGATCCGTGGATACAGGATCCTTTCACGATTCTAATTGACGACATCGACGACGACAACGAGCTCAAGGATGATCTGATCGAGCTGAAGGCCTCTGGCCACCTGAAGATGCAGTTCTCCACCGTCGCCAGTCCCTCGGAGTTTTGGGCAAGCAACTACGAGGCCTTCCCCAATCTAGCAGCGAAAGCGCTCCGAATGACACTGCCTTTCGTCACGACCTACCTCTGCGAAGCCGGGTTCTCCGTGTTGGTCGTCATGAAAACAAAGCTGCGGGCACGCCTTGACGTCGGCCCCGACATGAGGGTGGCCCTCTCCAAGACAGCTCCGAGGATCAAACGCCTCGTGGAGGAAAAACAGGAGCATCCGTCTCATCGTGTGTGATGGGTGATCGATGCGTGATACAATTCGTGATCTGATCTTGAAGTTTCCGAATAAATATTTGTTCATCTCTTGTTTTTTTTCATTACAATATTACACTATGAACTTGATCTTTTACGAAGCACTGTTATGCGTATTATAGTATAACTAGGACGTGCCCGTACGTGGGTGCCCGTTCCTTGCCAAAAAAAAAAAAAAAAATGTCTTCGCCCATGCATGCATGGGCGTGCCCATGGGCCCATGGGCGTGCCCGTAAGTGCGTGATGTGACCGTACAATGAATGTATCGTCCCGACGCCGCAGCTCGGATGGCGCTGCAGTTAATCGGGCCTGTATCGGCAGAGTTATTATAAACGTGTACTACAATCGATCGTACCTTACAACAATCAACACAGATTGCAACGTCAAATAAATGAATACGCTCTCAAATGTGCCGTCCGAGGCAGCGTCTGCTCGCCACGTTCAGCATCAGTACGTCGTCACTATGACTATCCGTAAGTCCGGAAGTGACGTCCTCATTTGACTGTCCGGAAGGTCGCATATCGCAGTTACGGTGAATCGCAAATTAGTTTTAATTAGTTTTAAAACATAGTTTAACGCCAACATAGCGCCAACATAGTTTGCCAACGTGAAATAAATGAATACGCTCTCAAATGTGCCGTCCGAGGCAGAGTCTGTTCGCCACGTTCGGCACACGTGATAGCTCGCTGCTCTCTGATTGGTTGAATCGTTTTTTGGACATAGCTCGGTAACTACTTCTCCGATTAATATGAAACCTTGAAAAGGCACATCCTCAGGTCCCCAGCAATATACCTGGCAAGTTTCAAGTATATCGGACCCGTGGTTGTCGAGAAACAGCGGTCACAGACACACAGACACACACACATACACACATACACACACACATACACAGAGATTACTGGAATTATAGATAGATAATAACTCAGATTGTGTCTCGAAAAGTTGGGGGTTCGTGGACACCTATGACATCCACAGGGGGTTCGTGGGGGGATAAAGTTAGGGAAACACTGGGCTATATCCAAGCAGCTTTTTTATTTATTTTTGACAGGCTATATCCAAGCAGCTTTTTAATTTTTGACGGGCTATATCCAAGCAGCTTTTTTATTTATTTTTGACAGGCTATATCCAAGCAGCTTTTTAATTTTTGACGGGCTATATCCAAGCAGCTTTTTTATTTATTTTTGACAGGCTATATCCAAGCAGCTTTTTTATTTATTTTTCACAGGCTATATCCAAGCAGCTTTTTATTTATTTTTGACAGGCTATATCCAAGCAGCTTTTTTTATTTATTTTTGACAGGCTATATCCAAGCAGCTTTTTAATTTTTGACAGGCTGTCAAAGCAGCTTTTTTATTATTTTTATTATTTTTGACAGGCTTTTTTTTATTTCTAAGCAGGCTTTCCAAGCAGGCAGCCAAGCAGGCTTTTTATTTCCATTTTTGACAGGCTTTTTCCAAGCAGCTTTTTTTTTTTTTTTTTTTTTATATTGTTTGGCTGGGGGTTAAGGGATGTGCGGGAATGGGGGGTGGGGGGTTGTTCGGAACTAACTGCAGCATTCTGTCTACTTTGGATCCACACTGCAGCAATCTGTCACTCACTTCTGTTTGTGCTCTTGATAAATAATTGAGCGAAATGATGAATCTGCAGTTTGTTTGAAATTGGAACTTGACTCGGAGCCGCAATGACTAAAGCGTCCGCTTTGAGTCGGAGGGTTGACCCCGCCTCCCCCACCCCTTCACCCCCCGCTCCCACCTCCCCGCCTCCCCTTGTCAAGTCTTACCGCATTTCAAAAATGGCATGTACTGTTCCACATTTTAAAAAGATGCCATGGAGAAACAGCAATAGGTCAACAACCATTGTGCAGGCTTGCTGGGCCTAATGCCCGCTGCGTTGGTGCTTTGTCATGGAACTCGCATTTATGAATTCGCAAAAACACTTTAGCAACGAATATCGTGCGCTCCTTGCTCCCCCCTTCTCTTTTTTCCCACTTATTTTGTCCTTGAAGCTCCGTGATGACTACCTGGTATACGAGAATGAATTGTCCGTTCCACGACAGACTTTATCGTTCGGACACACTTTCATCACGAGGGACAATGTGTACAGGTCAGTCGCTGTTCCAGGAGCCGAGGCCTTTTTATGAGCGCCGTCATTGGCGACCAATTTGCTAATACTTCCTTGTGATGACGTGATCAGGCTCGAGTGCGAGTTCAATTTCAGATAAAATGTAGGAAATGGTCTTGATGGCTCTGGCTTACTTAGGCCTGGCAGTTATTGATAAATCTTCATTGATCAGAAAAATGATATTTTGATTCTCCCAAACAATGCTTCGCACTTCAATTATTTGTATGTTCGGGTCCTTGATGCGAGCCGGGTGATTTGTCGTACTTCATGCCAGGCAGAAACGTGGTTATTCTGCCAAGTTTGGTGAATGACTTGATTGGATTTTGGATAATTCAAAACTGTGGAGGTCACGGATGGATATCTGTGCCTTGCTTGGCTAGCTTATCAATTGGTGTTTCTTTGCCGCTTTTGAACTTTCACACCGATTGAAAGTTTAGTTGTGATTAAATCGCTCCGTTTTGCTCATGTAGGCTCAAGGTGATTTGCTCTTACCGGCTCAACGACACCCTCGGTCTCATTTCCAGTGCGAGGTCTGGCCAAAGGGCTAACTTTGAGTTTGCCCCTGTGCTGCCAATCCAGATGGTCTTCAAACAAGGTAAGTGTTTGACGTTGGCAATTTTCTAGAATTGTATGTTGTACACCGCTCCTTTCCTATCCCATCTCCAGGTGCTGCATGACGTCATTGCCGGGCACCCAAGGGGGCTCGGCAATGACGCGGCTGAAAGGGAGTACTCGGTTTTCACTCCGGTTGTTCGTTATTGCAAAATCCAAGATTGTTCAAGTATATTGGTTGGTCTTGTGTGTTATTCCGTCCGTCCGTCTGTCTGTCTGTTTGTCTGTCAGTCGCCTGTAGGTCACAATTTTCAACAGATCTTCACAAAACTTCAAGTTGTAGAGGTCGTCACAATTGAGAAGCCTATTGATTTTGAGGGCAAAGGTCACCTGGCGGTCAAATTTCTAAAATCGCCATTTTAAATCCAATTGACTTTAAAATTGAACAGCATTTCCACATTGAGTCACTAAATTTCTAAACCAACGTTTTGAGGTCAAAAGGCCAACTCTAGGTCAAATTTCTAAAATCATCAATTTTCATCTAAAAATCACCATCCTATTGACCTGAGCTTTGATGAAGATCAATTTTGATCTTGATGAAATGGACAATTCGCTGGATCAATTACAACCTTTTTTTCGGGGGGGCGGGGGAGGAGGGGGGTGGAGTGGGAGTGGTGGATTTTTCAAGTATCGTGCTCTGCATGACGTCTCCTTTGATTGTTGCTTGCAAAATCATCTAAGAATTTTCAAGTATATTGGTCGGTTGCGTTTGTTATTCTGTGTCTTTGTTTGTTTGTCTGTCACCAGCCTACAGGTCACAATTCTAAACCGATTGTCACGAAACTCCCCCAAGTTGTAGAGGTTGTCAATTGAGATGTCTATTGATTTTGAGGTCAAAGGTCATCTGGGGGTCAAATTTATAAAATCGCCATTTTAAATCTTATTGACTTGAAAATTGCTCAGCATTTGTATATCGTCACTGAATTGGGAAACCAACTATTTGAGGTCAAAAGGTTAAAGGTCAAACTTCCAAAATCATTTTTCATCTGAAAAATCGTCACTTTTCATCCCATTGACCCGAGCTTTGATAAAGATCGTAAATTTTAAACTTGATGAAATGGACAATTTGCTGTATTTAATAATGGAAACCTTTTTTTTGTGGGGGAGGCGGATTTTGCAAGTATCGTGCTCTGCATGACGTCTTGTTTGTTTGGGCGATATCTCAGCCATCCTTTGAGCTAGGAAGCTCAAATTTCGGCACAATAGTGAGCATGTGCTTTGGCAAAAACAAAGTTTTTTTGTTTTTTGGTTAATTGATTAAGTATTTTATTATTATCGATTAATTAAGTGCTTATTTATTTCCTTTCTCTTCTGGGCAATATCTCAGGCACCTTTTGAGCTTGGAAGCTGATGTTTGGACATGGCTGTGACCAAGTGACGTGGCTTTAAAGGATATTTTTGATTGATTGATCAATCGATTTATTTATTAATGGATTTTTTTATTATTGTCTTGTTTAATTAATTTTCAAAAAGTTACAGCTTCAGATGAAACGCTGGTGGTATGGGTAATCTATTAGCCAATTGATAAATTATTTTAGTTATTATTGATTTTAATTATTCAATTAATCTATCAATTATTGTACACCTCTTTCCCCCCCCCCCCCCCCCCCACCACCTCCCCCTTCCCAATACTGTCTCTGTGCTGCACGGCAGTATCGCCGGGCACCTGGGCAATACCACCCTGGAGGATATTTAATAATTTGGCATGGGGGTGGTGTACTTTGAATGTATCTGTACTTGTTTAGCATTGGTTTGCAAACCTCACCCCCCCCCCCCCCCCCTTTTGCCTTCCAGCTGAGCAACATGAGATGGACCTATTATTTAGAATGGCAAAAGGTAAAAAGCACTTTGACCTGTAAATTGAACTTCCGGTTGCAATCAAAGTTTACCGGCTGGCGTTTAACTCTACCTTGCACTTCCGTTTCTCCCGTAGATGAGCATTTCTCTGAGTATTATGTGCCCAGTGAGTACCCCATTGTGAAATACCTCCGGGAGCCCCTCTTCTTTGAAGTTCGTCTCCTTGGGTTGAATTACAAAAACGTGGAACTCTTCCTGGATAATTGCTGGGCAACAGCAAGTCCGAATCGGGACAGCATGCCTCAATGGCCTGTCATCTCTAAAAGGTGAGGCTTCTTGTGTATGGTTGATTTAAAAGGCGTCTTTTGTTTTTGTACGTGATGTTTCGACTCGTGGAGGAACAAGAAGACCTAATAGATCAGGACGTAATGGAACAAAGTGCAGCCAAACAGGATGTAGCGATGGATATGGGTAAACAAGATGGCTAAAGTTGCAAACTCTCAATCAGTAGAAGGAAAAACTGGAAACGGAGGTTGGTTTGGGGAGGGTTAATGGGGTAAATATCTGGATGTAGTTGGTGGAGAACAGTAGGCCTGAAGCCCTGGAGGGAAGAATGAGACTGGGTAAGTTTGTTCCACAAGGGGAAGAATGGGGGAACAATGAGTGCGTGTAGTTGAGTTGCGATTCTGAATGTTGGGAGTTTTGCCGGAAGGGGGTGGTAAACGAATGAGTTTTAAAAGCGTCGGGGAAAGACCAATTTTCTTGCGAGACGTTCTTGGAATGGGAGTGGACCACAATGGCGATGCAATCCTTTAAGCTCGTGGGATCGTAATCCCATTCCAAAGGACTTGTTTGCCATCATCGAATTGTTTCCAGGTTCCAGAACCTTGGTTCTGTTTTCAACTTCTGCAGCCAAGTTTGGTAACCACACTCCTTGGTGATGAATGAGGCACTGCTGATGTGGATTTTAAATCCAGTCTTTACCAACATCCACCACTGGTGGTAACGCAGATAAAAGTAGAAATTTGTCAAGTGTATGAACAGAGATACTTGGACCTTTTTATTTTTTATATACATATATATATTTTAATAATAATAATAATAATTCATTTATTTTGTATAGCGCTTTTCCAGAAGCCCAAAGGCGCTTTGACAGAGTGGAAAACATAATGCATAACAATACATGAAAACAACAATTGCAAAAAGACAAGAATCAATAGGGAAATATTTAAAGCAAAAGGAGAGAGAAGGAAAAGAGATAGTCAGGGGTTAAATGCTGTGGGTTGAATGTTGAATGCAGTGTTGAACAGGTGGGTCTTTAGTGATTTTCCCTGACCATTGTCGACTGTCTTGAATATCTTTCCGGTTTTAAAGGTCATCTTTGCTTTGTCATGGTTTAAGGATACTTGAGATTGAATCTCCGAACGTTTAGGGAATAGCTTTGGCCTCAAGGGCTAAAATCAATCTTTGTCTCTCTCTCTCTCTCTCTCTCTTTCTCTCTTTCTCTTTCTCTCTTTCTCTCTTTCTCTCTTTCTCTCTTTCTCTCTTTCTCTCTTTCTCTTTCTCTCCTTCTCTCCTTCTCTCCTTCTCTCCTTCTCTCCTTCTCTCTTTCTCTCTTTCTCTCTTTCTCTCTTTCTCTCTTTCTCTCTTTCTGTGTCTGTCATTTCCCTCTCTGCCATTTCCTTTCGACCAGACACTTCAGTCTTTGCGCAATCATTCCAAACACTTCTTCCTTTTCCTTTTCCTTTCATTCAAAGCCATGCACATGTTGGATGTGCGAAGGGAGGGCGTTTGTCTATTTTATCCACTGCCCCTCCCTCATTCCCCTCCACCCGAATGATTGTATTAATGCCCATGATTCTTCTTTTTTTTTATTGTGCGCCGCATGATGTCATTGCCGGGCACCAAAGGTGGCCTGGCAATGACGCATGCTGAAAGGGAGTACTCGGTTTTCACTCCGGTTGTTTGTTTGTCCGGGCGATATCTCAGCCATCATTTGAGCTAAGAAGCTGAAATTTTGGCACAATGGTGAGCAAGTGTTTTGACAAAAACGGTATTTTTTGTTTCAAAAATTTTTGATTAAAATTTGATTGATTTTAATTATGCATTTAATCCATCAATTATAATTGTACACCTCTCCCTCCCAATACAGTCTCTGTGCTGCATGACGGTATCCGCCAGGCTCCCCGGCAATACCGCGTTGGAGAATATATCTTTGGCATGGGGCGATGTACTTTGAATGTATCTATACTTGGATTTTTTTGGTTTCATGGCTGGCTTTGCAATTTTTATTCCTCCGCTGACTATGTAGGATTTTTTTCAATCCGGATGCATTGTTTTTGGGTCATCCATCTGTCCGTGATAGGTTTTCGTTACTGAGTAACTTTAGGAACGGCTGGAGGGGTCCAGGTCAAACTTGATACTTGTGCAAAGATTAACTAGTTCGATTTCTGCATCAACAGGTCAAAGGTGGTTGGTCAAGTCATGCCAGGTAAAGATGTGTTACTCGAGAACAACTGAAGGGATATAGATCAAACTTAGTGCAAGTTTGTATATTTAAATTTGGGTGGAGGCATATTGGCCGATATTGGGACAGCTAAGAGTACCATTCTAGTTCTTTCGGATTTAATGGTGGATCAATTTTGGAGTTGAAGGCTCGTTGAGGCAAAAGTCGATTCTTTAGCTTGATGCCCCATGAGTGCAAAGTTAATTAATTTTTGCAATGTTGTATGATCAAGCTGGATTTTTAGGCCTGTTGTTGTACTCCCGCAGCCCACAGGTCGGTGGGTGCCTCTTGAACTGTCTCCTTTCTGGTCTTGTACCACCTGCTCTTTCTGGGGTTTTGCTCTTTCCCAGGTTTCTGTTGATGTGCATATGCTTTTCTGCTAAAACTCCAAAAATCCAGGCTTACCGATCAACTCGACTCATCCGCTCGTCTTCCTGCCTGTGTAACAAACTTCCTCAGTCTGTTCAATCTTGCCCTTAAAGACAGATATCCCTCCTCCTCCCACCCCCCCCCCCCCCCCCCACTCATCCATCTGTACTCGTGATCTTTTGCACCCACATTAACCCTCAAGCTTACCCCTTCCTTGCCAGGGTTCTCTCCACCCACTTGTTCTTGTTCCGTTCCATCGTCATCCCTGATTCTCCTCCTCTCAGTCCGTGCTTAAACTCGAGTTTGTATCTAGCTCCGTGGTTCCCAACCTGGGGACCATGGCCCCCTGGGGGGCCATGGTGTATTTCTCGGGGGGGCCATGGGGTAATTTGCCGGAGGCAATGCAAGATGAATTCCTGGATCTCAAACGATTCATTTGCCAAAGACACATTCGAAGAGAAGAGCTTGACGGAGTTTTGGGTGGGAATGGGTCGCTACCCTAATATCGGGCAGATAGCTATCCAGGTGCTTCTGCCATTCTCATCTACCTATCTCTGCAAAGCGGGGTTTTCCACCCTGTTGAATATAAAATTGAAACGGCGTAATCGGCTCCACGTGGAAGATGACCTCCGCTGTGCCCTGACTGTGACTCAACCATGGATACCCCAATTGGTAGCTAAAATGCAATTTCAGCCATCCCACTGAGTTTTTTTAATTCACTTTTACGGTGCATGCAAAGCGTCCCTAGTTTTGATTACCTGAGTTGTTGTCAAATTTAGTTTCTTTTTGTGATACTATGATACACTGCGTTAAATAGACACAACAGAGGTTTTTAGTTTTCACATATTCTTGACTTGGAACCTTTTCATACTGTTTTCTTGTGTGACGGTTCTATTTTATGCTGTCCATAGTGTTGCTACTGATAATATTAAAATCTCATATCAAACGTGCATCATTCGAGCGACGTTGCTTTGCTTGCTTATTCCAAAAACGATGTAGTTTGGAGCCAGTAAGGAACAGAAAAAACTATGGAACTAAATGGTAATGTTGGCTCCTTGGAATTCCTCATTTTCTGTGTAATAATTTACCAATTCTCATACAAACAAAATAGCCAATTAAAGGAAAAAACACCTCTCAGAATGCACCACAGAGCATCTAGAAATCAAAATGTTTCTGGGGGGCATGCCCCCAGACCCCCCTAGCCTGCTTACACACGCTCCGCCGCTCGACCCTCGCGAAAGGGAGGGGGGTGCTGGGGATGTGCTCTGGGAGCCAAGGGGGCCATAACACAAAGGTTGGGAACCCCTAATCTAGCTTGTCCACCTTCACCTCACTAACTTGCTTTCATCTGTCCTACCATGGTGTTTGTTCCTTTGCTGACCCCTCTCGCCTTTTCCACTGTTTTAGCTCCTCCATGAGCCTCGACTTCGTATACAAAGTATTTGGGGACACCAATAGGCTGTACGTTCTTGGTTGGGGTACTTTGGCCTGCTTGGACTTGTCATCTGATCTTTTGTACTTTAAAATTGCTGTGCTTTTTAAAAACTTATCCTTGTGCTTCATTATTTGGCCAAAACGACAATGCTGATTGGCTGTTTATGCTGTCAAATACCCTGCCATGTGTCAGCCAGTCGGTCACAAGTTGTGACGAGCCTTGTAGTCGTTCCACAAGTTTTTAAACACTGGCGTACACCACCTGACTAAGTGATCATCGTTGACAAATTGAGTGCACCTTGAGCGGTGTGCATGTTCCATTTCCTTTTCGTAAATGTATTTTTGAGCTTGATGCTTCAAAATCCAAACTCGGGGTGACTTTAATTGTGCTGCAGAAAAGTAAGTTCTTTGAAGGACAAAGCATGTATGTGGGAAAGATTGAGGTGAAAGGTGTTTGTAAAACCTGAGTTTTGGTGAATGCAGTCTCAGTGGAACAATTTCTCACCAGAAAGCGCATTTGATGACCCCACCTTCCCCGCCCCTCCTAACCCCCAGCTGTCCGAATGCCTTGGACAGCCATCGAACCATTTTCCACCCTGTGGTCGATCCTGAAAACTCCAATGCCAAACGCTTCGAAGTCAAGACCTTCACCTTTGGTAGACGTGATCACGATGCATCACAGGTGAGATTTTATTATGCGTGTGGTGCAACTGGGCAGTTGAGCGTTGACCTGTCGTCCAGAACTATTTGTTGCGGTGGTTTAATTTTTCATTAATTTATTTTTTGCAAGGTTTAATTTGGTGTTCCCTGAAGGTATAAAGTTGATCATGAGGGTTGGTGCCACGTGTAGAGCAGACTGATCTCCCACGGTCAATGAGCCAACTTGGTTTATACAAATTTTTGGTTCCAGGGTGAGGTCCTGCTGCCTGTGGCCACATTTGAAGTTTTTGGAACGTCCATTTGTTTTCATTGCACCTCTGGATGTTTTATCTTGGCTCAAGGTGTGTTTTGGATTTTGTTGGTAAATGTTTTTCCTGCCTTTAAGCTTCAATTAAACCCTCTTGCCTCCTCCTCAGCTATTCTTTCACTGTAGCATCATCCTGTGTGATACAAGCAACATGGACATGCTCTGCAAACTTGACTGCATTCCTCAAAAGCAACGTGCAGGTGAAGTGATACAAACACCTGTTGTAACTTGTGTCAGCTTTTTTTTCTTATTGTGGAATTGTACCACAAGCCTTTATTTGTTTAGTTGCTGGTCTCCTTGCAGCAGTCATTTGTGCCACGTTGAGCCAAGATACATTTTGAATGCAGGTATCAGAGTATGATAGGCTGATAGGGGGTGAAAGGTCAAATGGAATGTGCACATTATTTTGATCGTTGTATCAAAACGATTGGTAGAAATGGCAGAAAGTTTACTTTGGAGGTTAATGATCTGAGGGTTTTTTCTTTGAAATGACCTTGTATGGGTCTCAAAGACGAAGTCCACCAATCTGCTTGCAGTGAGCCAGAAGATTCTGATATCTTTAGGGGAAATTAGTTTCTAATTATTTTGCAAGATACCAATGACAGAAGGCCTTTAACTAGGGAAATGGGAAAGCCATTATCTGTTACACTTTGGGTGAACAAGTGGAGGATGGCAGAGGATAAAGTTTGTTCTGAGAATAAGGAAATTGCAACTGGCTCCTATACATGGTGTTGGCCTAATGGTTAGGGTGGTGGGCTTGGGGTCCTAAGGTCCTGAGTTCGAATCCCATTCAGCTGTTGAATTAATACCAGGTGGGGTTGACTCAGCCTGTCATCCTTCCGAGGTCGGCAAAATGAGTACCAGGGTGTACTGGGTCTTCTCTCAAGGAGGTTGGTGACAGGATTTGCACTCTGGCCGCTGTAAAAACACCACATTCCGTAGCACACAGAGTGGTGTGTCGGGATGGTGCTGAGAAGTTGTCCAAGGACACAGCGACGTGCTGATCCAGTGTATGCTCATATATATATATATATATATATATATATATATATATGGAGAGGTATTGCTCAGATTACCTGAGGCTGAGGGTATAAATTGGGATTTGTCAGCCAAATAGTTTGCTTGGGGCTCCTCTGCATGAAATCTCCAGATAGATGAGCAGTTTCAATAGTGGAGGGATTCATACCGACTGATGTATGTTCATCATTCTGGGAATGTGTGTTTGAAAGCTCGATTCAGTCATGTATGTGAGAATTGTAATTCTGAGTAAGAAATCTCACCGTGTTTCGGAAGGGAACTTGAGAAATTTGCTAAGTTTGGAATGTGTGTGGTATACCTGCAAAATGTATGGGAGATATCCCTGATGTTTCACTCACCGACTGAAGTGGTACGTCAAGTGAATGATTGGACAATTCATCTTGAAGTGCTGCAAATGATCAATTTTACTTGTGATGGAGAAGTGACTGACCTCTGAAGGTCATTCTTGGTATTGCATGATTTTTAAATATTTCAGTGCGAAGCACACAGGAGGGCCTTCTCCATGGTAGTGTTTCTTCTGGGGGAGTGCTGTTGCTTCCTTCACCTGATGACCCTTTGGCCACACCAGGTATGGAATTCTCTTTAAAATACATTTGGGTTTTAAGTCTATTGCATCCGAAATATGCTGTTGTGCTGAATATGTAGTTTGCTTCCATTTGTCTGGCAGCATCCATGATGTCAAAAACGAAGGGAGTGTGGAAGGGGTTGGCTGTGGTTGTGGGTCTGTCAGGATTGACCCTTGCTGCTCTGCTTTCCGCACTAATTTACCTGCACAAACCAACTGCAGCTACTACGGGCTCAACTCGATTTAGAAGCTTTTTTACACTTTCATCCTTGGCATAATTAAGCCTTGGTCTAAACTTTACACTGATTTACTTTAACCACAAACATTAACGGTTTCATTTTGTACTGCATGTTTTGCCAGAATGAATCATCGAATATGAAATTGTTTGTATGCTTGAAACTTTGGGCTTAAGCCCCTGCAATAAAGTCCTGGGGGGTGGTTTTCACACAAGTTTACATTAATTTATTCAGTTAATTACCGAATTGCTCGAGGTTGAACTGCTGTTGGCATCCACCACTAAATATGCTGTCCTGTGGATGGCTTTATTAAGACAGAGCACCCATGGATGACCAATTGAGCATTAATGAAGGCGTTGTTCAATGGCGGATTTCACTCGACAAGCATGGGAGGAAAATATAAGAAGAAGTAGTGGGAGCTTTACCTGACGCGATCCGAGCAGTCTTCAAACATGCAAGAACTAACCCAAGGGAAAACCGAATTCAATGTACAAAAAACGGAACCCGATAACGCGCCGGTGATTAAATGTTCTAAAGCGGGATCTCTCACACCAGACATCGAAAACAAACACAAGGGAGAGTATAAATTAAAAGAACCATTCTGTGTGGTGCGGGCTTAGCTCTGTCTGCAGTGTCAGGGATCGTCCGGCTCTGAGTGCAGTCGTCCGACACGGTTGATTGATGGAAAGAAGGCCTCGATGCACCCTTCGCGCGCTGCTAGGCCCACGTACGCTGCAGAGCGGCAGGCCTCGCGTCCCCGCACAATCGCTCGCGAGGTCCCATGCATGAATGCAGGGAAGGAGGATCGTCAGCGCTCCAACGTCCGTCGCCCAACAAGCAAGGGTCCAGGGTCAGAGAGCAATGGCTGAGGGCAAGAAGAGTAGAGTCCAGAAATGGAGAGCAGAAGGGGGTCCAGCGCAGGAAGGCAGTCCAAAACGAGAGGGCAGAAGAAAGGGCAAAATGTCGGCCAGCGAGTTGCTTCATTGCTCGTCGTCTGTCACCAGCCCTCCCTACCAATCAGCGCGTCACTTCTTGCTCGCCCCTCACGTTCCCCAAGCCGAGGGAAGCTTCTTGCCCCTCCCCTGGCCAATCACCAGTCCTCTCCCACTCCGCCAATTGGTGGCTCTCTTCCTGTGGTGTCTTCCTTCTACCAATCGGTGGCCAGCTTCTTGCCCCTACCTTAACCAACCACGAGCCTCACCCTGCCTTGCTCATGGTGTTGCCATGCAAGTTGGTGTTGTTGCTGACCGGCTCATCGGCGGTGCCCCGAACTGGCTTCCGGTAAGTTTTATTATTATTGTGGTAGAGGGGGAATTTAAGTAGTGTGCGATAATGGGCCTAACTAATGTCTATGGTGCGTTGCCATACAGGACACATGGATGATCACAGGTTTGACACCGGGGAATTGGCATAATCCCTATTCTACTTATCACAGACATCCTCGTATGACCACAAAGATACACTTACATGAACAAACCGCCTAAACAGAACTTCTTACATGTGGGATTCCCTTTCATGGCAGTCGGAGCACCTACCTATGCAGATCTACCTAATTCTATAGGTCACTACCCCACTGACATAATACATTTAAATGTCATGTAATTCAGGTTTCAAAGTCAGCCTTTTCCTTCTCGTATTTTAATACTCGGCCTGGTAGGATAGCCAAGATGTATGCACGTACACCTCTGAGCTGTCTCGCCTGGATTCAAATCTCAACCTCGATTCAAACTTATCCTGGTGTTTTGTAGGTAGGGCAAATGCATCGTCTCGGATGGATCTAACACTTGGCAATCCATTATCTGCTTGCAATTTAGTTGGTCCCACAGGGCCTTCATGAAGAGTATGCAAGTTCATCATCAAATGTCCAAACTCCCACACCTTAGACAGGTATTCTCAGAGTAAGCCTTGCACCTGTTGGTGCTAAGAGGATGATGAACCGGTCAGCCAAACTTATTGATATTTGTACAAACATTCAACGGCTTCTTCCTGAAGCAGGTATTTTGACCTGATTGACTTTTTTTTTTCTTTTTTTTTTTTCCTCCGAGTTGATACTTAAGTTGATAATTGAAATCTTAAGCCAAGTTAACTGATGGGTTTATGATTTACAAGATGTAGGTCAATTTATTGGGTTTGCATATCTTAAGGTCACTCAAAATAAATTATGGGGAAGGTGATATTACCTATCCAGGTAAGAAATTCCAGTTTGGCAGTGTGGAGGTAGGAATATCACACTGTTGACTTTAAACACAAAGTGTGGGTGTGTGCAGACTCCCAAATGTGTAGCTTCTGAAAGTTTGTAAAGAACGGACAAGTAGTGAAAGGCCCTTTGAGCATCTTCCAGTATGGTACTAGTCAAACCGAGAGGTTCCAGAAATGATTGCTGATCATGGTCTGTCAGGTTAACAACTCATTGAATTATTTTGGGATGGAGTCTGAGCACCTGCCCTGATGTGACTGCAATATTCCATGACAGCCTATGGTGGTTCTGAACAGGTGGAATGAGTCCTCAAGCCTGATACAAGCAGCCAAGTCAAGGCTTTTTGTCAATAATTCGTTTATTTGTTGTTCTTTTTGTTCGTTCGTTCTTCGTTCGCGATCACGCGGTTAGAAATGTATAATCTCTCCCCTGAACAACTATTTTCTCATATATTATAACACCCTTTTCTTCTTTTCCTACAAAAGGATGCTTTCGTCTTGCTCACCAAATCTATTCATTCCAAAAAATATATATAATACCATCTCTTACAGTTCCTCCTTTCTACATTCCCTAAACTATCCAGAACTCCACCCCTCCTCCAGTGTCCTCAAACGTATTTTTGACTCGAAGGTCTCAAACTCATTTTGCAAAAAATGTTCGTTTCCCATGAATCGTACACTTTTCAAAATCCAATCTCACCCCTCCCCTCCCCTCCAAATCCTCCCCATCACCCATCCCTTTCAAATCTCCCCCCTTGCCCCTTCCCTCCCCTCCCTCCTAAACTCCCCCCACACCCCTCCCCTCCGAGACTCTCCCTCGCTCCTCCCCTCCTAGACTCCCCTCTCACCCCTCCTCCTCAAAGCATCCTCCCTGCTTCTTCCTCCTTCCAACTTTCACCTTCATCTCCCCAAACCTTCTGCCTCGCTCTTCCCCCTCCTCAAATAACACCTCACTGTGCCTCACCCAATCTCCATCAAACCTTTTGTCCACCCCATTCTTCCCTTTCTCCAAGCGATTCTGAAATCTCTGAAATCTCTGACACACCTTCAACAGCTCTCCCTACCTCTTCCTCCTCTTCCACATCTTACCCTACCACTCCCCCCCCCCCCCCCTGTTCTGGACCCGATGCTCCCCCTTCCTCCATTAACGGTATGGACCTCAAACATCCGGGGCCTTCGCTCAAACTTGACTGACCTCTCCATACAGGTTGCTTCTGACAAACCAGATGAGATCTGCTTAACAGAAACTTTCCTCCTTCATGATGTCTCTGATGCCTTGGTATCTCTCCCAGGTTACTCCCTCCTCCGGTATGATAGACCTGAGCCTCGTCCTGGAGGTGGGGTTGCAATCTTTATAAAAAACTCTCTTCCTCACTCGCCCTCCACTGCCCTCTCTCCACCTCACCCCCAGGAATACCTTTGGCTACGGCTTCCCCTTCGCTCCCACCTTTTGTTCATATGTGTGTTGTACCGTCCACCAATCAGCGATGACTCCATCTACATCTCGCTGTCTGATAATATGGACCAACTTCTATCTACACATCCCAACTCTCTCTTCCTCATATGTGGTGATTTCAATTGTCACCATGCCAGTTGGCTGGGTGTGGGTACCTCTCTCACCAGCCATGGCTCTTCAGCAAAGGACTTCTGCGACTCACTGGGACTGACACAATCTGTCAATTTCCCGACCCGGATCTCAGTCAACGGAGCATCTTCTCTTCTGGATTTGGTTATGACAAACTTCCCTGAAAATGTCTGCTGCTCTTCTTCTGCTCCAATCGGCTCATCTGATCATGTGCTTGTCAAAGTGGACATCTCTCTGACCATTCTCAGAGAGCCTCCTCAGCGTCGACGAGTCTGGCATTTCACTCAGGCCAACTGGCACGGTCTACAAGCAGCCATCAATCATCTGGACTGGTCTCCCATCTCTACCGCCTCTGACATCAACTCATCCTGGGAATTCTTTCAAAGTAAATTGCTCTCTCTCATGCACAGATTTATACCATCTCGTCTTCAGTTGTCATACCCTTCCTCCCATCCATGGTACACGGAATCTTGTGGTGAGGCTGTTGCCCTGAAACAACTTGCTTTCGTCTCCTGGAAAGCAAATCCAACGGAAGGAAATCTCATTTCCTTTCACAAAGCCCGAAACAAGTGTGTGTCCACCCTCAGGAGAGCCAGGAAACAACATCTCACCATTCTCAAGACCGAACTCTCTTATCTGTCTCCCTCGTCCAAATCCTGGTGGCGTCTGGTCAAATCTGTTTCTGGTGTTTGTTCCCCCTCCATCCCCTCCCTCACCTCAAACGGCTTAACGGCTGACTCCGCACGTCAAAAAGCTGAATGCCTCAACTCTGTGTTTGCCTCTAAATCTTGTGTCCCAAACCCATCCCTCTCTGTACCCACCGTACCCAGCTGCTCCTGGACTCTGTGTCCTTTCCTCCTGACAAGGTGGAAAAGTTTCTGTCAACCCTCGACTCTGATTCTGCAACTGGTCCTGACGGCATCAGCCCACGGGTCCTAAAATCATGTTCTTCTGCTCTTTCACTCCCTCTTTCTGTTCTCTTCACCCTCTCTTTTGCTCAAGGTCATCTGCCATCTGCTTGGAAATCAGCCAACATCACCGCTTTGCACAAAAAAGGTGCAAAAACAGATCCCAGCAACTACAGACCAATCAGCCTTCTCCCAATTATCAGCAAAGTCATGGAATCCATCATTGCTTCAGATATTAAATCTTTCCTCTTCTCCAATGGCTTGATCTCTGATCATCAATTTGGTTTCAGACCTGGTCACTCTACTCTGGACATGCTGCTTCTGCTTTCTCAACGATGGATGGAGGTCCTCAACGCCAAACAGGAAATTAGAGCTGTCTCCCTTGACATTTCACGTGCCTTCGATACGGTCTGGCACCCTGCTCTGCTCACCAAACTCTCCTCCGTTGGTATCCTTGCAAATCTCCACGCATGGCTGGCGGACTTCCTCTCTGGTCGTAGTCAACGTGTGGCCCTGAATGGGTTTCTCTCATCTCCTCT
Organism: Myxine glutinosa; assembly: GCF_964187855.1. NCBI lineage: Eukaryota > Metazoa > Chordata > Myxini > Myxiniformes > Myxinidae > Myxine > Myxine glutinosa. Next base: position 88,832,777 of record NC_136273.1, on the reverse strand, counting down.
TCCTGTTCAGGCTGGAGTTCCCCAAGGTAGTGTTCTGGGCCCTGTGCTTTTTCTGGTCTTCATCAATGATCTCTCTGACTCTTGAAAATCCTCTATCTCTTTGCTGACGACTCTACTCTCTGTCGCTCCATTCCTCATCCCTCAGATCGGCAGTCTGCAGCCTCCTCACTCTCTGCAGACCTGGACAAAATCAGACTGGTCAAACAAGTGGAACATGTCTTTCAATCCTGACAAATCTCACACTCTTACAATGTCTCTCTGAATGGACCGACTGGACAACCCTCCCATCTACTTTCTCAACAATCCTCTCCAAGAAGTTCTGTCGCTCAAGCTTTTGGGTCTCACTATCTGCCATGATCTTTCTTGGGAAAACCACATTTCCAAGCTGGCCTCGAAAGCCAGTCGCCGACTGGGCATCCTCCGTCGTGCGAAGTCCTTCCTTGGCACACCTGAGCTCCTCACCACATACAAGGCTTTCATCCGCAGCTCAATGGAATACTGTTCCCCCCTTTGGGCTGGTGCTCCTGCCTCACACCTTGCTCGGCTTCACGCTGTTGAGGCCAAAGCTTTCAGAATCATTGGAATCTCCTGCGATGTAGTCAACACCGAGGGCCTTTCACTCACTCACCGCAGGCAGGTTGGTGGTCTTTCTGTCTTCTACCGACTCCTCTCCGGCCTTGCTCCCCCAGCTCTCTGTGCTCTGTCCCCCCAATATTCCTTCAGGTCACACAAGATCTGCCTGCAACCCTCTTATGGTTAAACTGCCAAAGTCTAGGCTCTCTGCTCACCTTCACTCTTTCATTCCCCTTTTCTCCCGCCTCTGGAACAAACTCCCCCACTCCCTTCAATCCCACTCCTCCCTCCAGGTCTTTAAAACCTGTTCACCACCATCTCTTATCTTCCCCCATCGAAAACCTTGATCTTTTCTACCCCCTGTAATTCACCCCAGAGTCCTTGCAGTGTTCATATGTTTTAATCCTCTCCCACCTCCCCCCAAATCCTCCCGATGTCCCTGCTCTCAAATGTTGTGTTTGTGTCCTTCCCCCTCTTCCCCCTCTCTTTTGTGTCCTTCCCCCTCTCTCCCCATCTTGTCTGCCGTTCCCTTTGTTTTTTGTGTTTTGTGTGTCGGTTTGTCTTTTTGTGTGATTAATGTTAGCTCTTTCACGAGCCTCGATCTTGTATACAAACAAAAAAAAAAAAAAAAAAAAAAAATCATAAATGCATTTGTCCCAACTAAGGTAAGAAGTGATCACCAGACCAAGTCAGTCAGCACACACGATTGAGTTATTGCAATGACGTTTGGTCCAAAACCAGGTAATGGAAAGAGGGGGATGTTGACCTGGACATGTACACTGTACAGTCACGTGAAAAAGTAAGTACACCCCATGTAAAGGTTTGACTTTTTCCAACATATTTCAACATACAGCTATTTGATCTTCATTTCAACAATATTGATAGATAAAGGTGATATAATATAACAAATATCATGAAACATTTACATTTTGTAGTTCATTGTATAATTTAAATAAACATAAATGCAAATTTCGCATGTGGAAAAAGTAAGTACACCCCTACATTTATCACTACTTCAAATACCTAAAATTAGAATCAGGTACACCAGCTCAGGTGCAAATGATTAGAACATCGCTAGAGAGGATCTTGGAGGAACCTGTCTTATTTAAACCTCAGACATTTAGTTTGGTTTGCTCTTTGGTGTTGAAGTGTGGCGTCACCATGCCTAGATCAAAAGAGCTCTCTGAGGCCTTCAGAAAGAAGGTTGTAGATGCCTACGAGTCTGGGAAGGGATTTAAAAAGATCTCCAAACAGTTTGAAATCAATCATTCGACTATCCGGAAGATCATCTACAAGTGGAGAAGATTCCAAACAACTGCCAACTTGTTCAAGCCAGGCCACCCCAGCAAGTTCAGCCCGAGAGCAGACCGCAAGATGCTGAAAGAAGACTAAGAACCCCAGAATGTCATCACGGGACCTACATGTATGTAGCTCTTGCCACTGTTGTCAGTGCACAAGTCTACCATGAGAAAGAGGCTGCACAAATTTGATCTACATGGGAGGTGTGCCAGGAGGAAACCTTTGCTGTCCAGAAGGAACATCAGGGCAAGATTAAAGTTTGCCAATGAACACCTAAGCAAAGACGAGCACTTCTGGAACAATGTGCTCTGGACAGATGTCAAAGGTAGAGCTATTTGGCCACAGTAACAGAAGGCATGTTTGGTGTAAAACCAAAGACAGCATTTGACCACAAGAACCTGATACCAACTGTAAAGCATGGTGGTAAAAAATATGGTTTGGGGCAGCTTTGCTGCATCAGGGCCTGGGCAGCTCACCATCATAGAATCCACTATGAATTCTTCATTGTACCAGAGGGTGCTTGAGGATAATGAGGCCATCTATCGGAAAGTTGAAGCTCAACCGAAGGTGCACCTTGCAACATGACAATGACCCTAAACGTACCAGTAAATCCACCAAGGAATGGCTGAAAAGAAGGAAATGGAGGGTTCTGGAATGACCAAGTCAAAGCCTGGATCTAAATCCCATCGAGATGTTGTGGGGGGATTTGAAACGAGCTGTGCATGCAAGGAAACCCTCAAACATCGCACAGTCTGGACATGCTGCTTCTGCTTTCTCAACAATGGATGGAGGCCGTCAATGCCAAACAGGAAATTAGAGCTGTCTCCCTTGACGTATCACGTGCCTTCAATACGATCTGGCACCCCGCTCTGCTCACCAAACTCTCCTCCTTTGGTATCCATGGAAATCTCCACGCATGGCTGGCGGACTTCCTCTCTAGTCGTAGTCAACGTGTGGCCCTGAATGGGTTTCTCTCATCTCTTCCTGTTCAGGCTGGAGTTCCCCCAGGCAGTGTTCTGGGCCCTGTGCTTTTTCTGGTCTTCATCAATGATCTTTCTGACTCTTGAAAATCATATCTCTTTGCTGATGACTACTCTGTCGCTCCATTCTTCATCCCTCAGATCGGCAGTCTGCAGCCTCCTCACTCTCTGCAGACCTGGACAAAATCAGACTGGGCAAACAAGTGAAACATGTCTTTCAATCCTGACAAATCTCACACTTACGATGTCTCTCCGAAAATACCGACTCGACAACCCTCCCATCCACTTTCTGAATAATCATCTCCAAGAAGTTCTGTCACTCAAGCTTTTGGGTCTCACTATCTGCCATGATCTTTCCTGGGAAAACCACATTTCAAATCTGGTCTCCAAAGCCAGTCGCCCACTGGGCATCCTCTGTCGTGCAAAGTCCTTCCTTGGCACACCTGAGCTCCTCACCACATACAAGGCTTTCATCCGCAGCTCAATGGAATACTGCTCTCCCCTCTGGGCTGGTGCTCCTGCCTCGCACCTAGCTCGTCTTCACGCTGTTGAAACCAAAGCGTTCAGAATCATTGGAATCTCCCTCGATGAAGCTAACTCCAAGGGCCTTTCACTCACTCACTCACCGCAGGCAGGTTGCTGGTCTTTCCGTCTTCTACGACGACTCTCCGGCCTTGCCCTCCCCCCACCCCCCCAGCTCTCTCTGGGCTCTGTCCCCCAAATATTCCTACAGGTCACACAAGATCTGCCTGCAACCCTCTTATGGTTAAACTGCCAAAATCAAGACTCTCTGCTCACCTTCACTCCTCTTTTCTCCCTCCTCTGGAACAAACTCCCTCACTCTTCAATCCCACTCCTCCCTCCAGGTCTTTAAAACAGCTGTTCACCACCATCTGTTATCCTCCCCCATCCAAAACCTTGATCTTTTCTACCCCCACTAATTTCACCCCAAATCCACTTTTTTGAAATACCAACTTCTGTCCTGGAAGTCCTTGGTGTCCTTGTTTTATACTTCTCCCACCCCCCCCCCCCTTGCCATGCCTCCTCCCCCCCCCAAGCCCTCTCCCTCCCACACATCTCCCGATGTCCATGCTCTCAAATGTTTTGTGTGTGCCCTCCTCTCCCCATCTTGTCTACCACTCCCTGTTTTATATATTTTGTTTGCCTGTTTGACTTGTTTGTGAAATAAATGTTAGCTCTTTCAGGAGCCTTGATTCTGTAAGCAAAAAAAAAAAAAAAGCTGAAACAATTCTGCATGGAGGAGTGGGCAAAAATTTCTCCCAGTCGATGTCGGAGACTGGTAGACAGTTATAAGATACGCCTACTTGAGGTTTTTTGCCAAAGGGGGCAATACCACCTATTAGAGCCAAGGGTGTACTTACTTTTTCACGTGACTGTATAGCAGGTATATCTTTTGATTGTCTTTTCCCAAGTTACTTGCATTCTCAAGGTCCCGATTTCGATTGACGTTGGCTGGAAGGTGGAGTGATGCAGGTGGAGCGCCAGGATGAGTAGAGTCGGGTGTTGCCGTCATTATAAATGGCTAGCTGAGATGTTTGGCAGGAGGTCATTTATATCAAGCAGAAACAAAAGGGTGCACCAGTGCACCACAGAGCCGTGGGTAATACCTGCATTCATGCAAGACGGTACATGATTGATCCTCAAGCCACAAAAATTTGGCGATCTGAGATTATTGCAATCAAAGGCCCAGAGACGCCATACAACTTTAGTGACTTGCACCAAACTTTATCAAAAGCCTTTGGTGTCAAGGGCTACAGATCTGGCCTTGCTGATTTGGGTCAGGCCAGGTTGGCTAGTGCTTGGTTAACATGTTCAGGGGAGAGAAAAAAATTAGATCGGAAATGATGGAATTCATATTTTTAGTGTGTGGTCTTCCAGGAAAGTCATAAGCCACTTGTTGATAAAGTGGAGGTCCATGGTGAAAATACCACGACAAAGCTTTTGAGTTTTATTATTTAGAAAGAAGATTGGACCACCCTCTCCCCCCAGAGAAGCAAACTTGGTGTTGGCGATATGGACGCCGAGCACGACGACTGGAAAAATCGAAGTGGTGCAATAGTTTGTACCATGGGACAGCCCACGTCCGACTGGGGGTTTAGAGGGGGGCGGCTGTTGGGAAAAAAGCCTTCAGCTCTGAAAGGATCGACCCTCGGCATATAATATAGATTCAAATGTTTTGCTTGTAATGGGAAGAAGGCTGATCGGCCTATAGTTGGACAGATCAACTTTCTCCCCAAAGATTTTAAATGCAGGTACAACGGAATCCAAGTTCCAGCAATATAGTTTGTACAGTATTGAGAGAATAGGGGACAATTCTGGCACGCACATATTTGGGACAATTGTAGGGACATGATCTGGTCCAGTAGGTGTTCTTATGTCCATCCCTCCAGCTGACTTTCCAACTTTGAGGGGTGATTGACAGTGGAGCTCACTAGCTCGCCTCCCCTCTCAGCTGCTTTTGGGGCGGAGCGACGCCTCGATACACGTCAAACAACTCAGGTAAATATCCCTGGGTGATGGCGCACCTATTCTGCCAAACCTGCAACTTCGTCAGGTTCACGATGTTTTTTTCGTTCAAAATTTTTGGAGATCAGCAAAACTATACATTTTTGGAATATTCAGAGCATGAGGAATCCAAAAACTAATGTTGGCATTTGCGTAGATACCTTTGCGAAAATGGCACTCAGGACAGTGATGAAGATCTGTAAAAGCATATTCCTGAACGGTATAGACCTCATAGATCCTGTGTATAGGACTTATAGTTCAATCTGATACTCACAAGGCTGCTTTCTTGCTTTATAAACCCATACCTATAACTTCAAAGGACTTGCAATATCATGTATTATTAAAGGTGGGCGCGATTCGGAAAATTTTAAGTCCGCTTACCGCTTATCCGCTCCGCCAGCCCGTGTAGTCCGATTCGCTTATCCGCTTCAGCGGCCGAAAATCTTAGTCTGCTTACCGCTTATCCGCTTCGATTCGATTTTTTTAAAGCGCTTCGACGTTTTTAAAGCGATTTTTGACGTTTCTAAAGGGAATTTAATGCTTTTTAAGCCTAAATAGCCATTTCTAACTACTACAAAGACAAACAAAGCTTTTAAGATCAAAAATATACATTTTTATTTAAATAAAATTTATTCAAAATTTATTGAAATAAAGTTTTCCACTCGACTCTACTCTACTCTACAGTTAATTTAAATATAATTTTAATATATGCAAGTTACATTAAAGAAAAATCAATTTGCCCGTCCTTTCTTTGACAAGAGAGTCTGAGGGGTCAGGGCGCAGATCTCCTGACTGTCCTTCACGTCCCCCATCATGTTGACCGCCGGGTTGTGGATGTCGCTGTGCTGGGACTGCTGGTTTGCGTCGCTCGTGTGCCTGTCCCTGGCACTGCTGCTGGGCTGGAGAGTCAGAAATCTCTCCATCTTGACGTTATTGCCGCTCTAGCGTCCAATAAAATATTCACTTTTCACTTATTATTCACTTAAATAAATATTCACAATTCTAGAGTAACGGCTCAGGCTAACAGCTGATTTGGCGAATCGCGATGCGCTTTAATTTTTCGGTAGACCGCTTACGCTTATCCGCTTCGGTTTCCGGGGGTTGTTCCGATTCGCTTATCCGCTTCGAAAACGTTAGTCCGCTGCAGCGGATAAGTGGATAAGCGGACTTTCGAAGCGGACCGCCCACCTTTGTGTATTATGTAATACAGTTATATCACACATATAAAGACAATGGTTTTCAATTACCTTTGTTTGTTGCTTTTCTATAATCCTGAGCACTATTTTGAGGCCTTTATTGGATTCCTTGACCCAGAAAACATAGGATTAGCATATTTAATTAAGTTTCTAGGTTGACTAGAAGCCGAGATAGCGCAAAATATGTATTGTATGGTGGCCATTTTGAAAATCCAAAATGGCGGCCATGCAGGTGTCTGTGCAAATGCCAACATTGATTTTCAGATTCTCCGTGCTCTGATTCCAAAAATGTACAGGTTTGCTAATCCCAAAATTTTGAACGAAATTATATTTGTTAACATAGTGAACCTCACTATTCCAGGCCTCACAGACGCTTTAAAAGAACATGAATGACCGAATACAAAGAAAAAAAACCACCGGATGGAAAGGTCAAAAGGGATGGCAGTTTTAGAAACAACATTAGGATGGGCTGGACATCTCTCTATAACATAAAAATGATGCATATATAACGAGAACAGTACTCGATAGAGCGCATACCTCCACCACGTGAACAGCTTACGCTTTGTATCCGACCGATCGGTCACATCTAAATTCAAACCTGAATCAAAACCGGATTGTTGTCGCCAAACCAACTCAACCACCAAGTTTCGTCCAAATCCATCCATAACTTTTTGCGATATCGTCCGTTATATTGTTGTTTTTTTTGCACTATCTCGCTGCTGACAAATCTTTTTAAAATTGTCAAATCCGGATCCGGATCTTCACCAAAATCAAATCTATTTTTCCTCGTCACACACCCACGTCACACTGAATCTGTCCACAAATCTTGAGATATCCTGTTCGCAGACAGGTGAAAACATAAGCTCCATCCACCTTCGGTGTCGGAAGTAATACATTAATCACCACTCTCTTTCCAGACATGCAATTTAAGGAAGCGATGCCATGTTGAGCATTTTCAAAGCCACTATGAGCCATTTCCACAACATTACCCCCCACCTTCCTTCTTCAGTTTCCCCGAGAAGGGAGAGCAGCATTGGGCATGACCCCACTTATCATACAGGACTACTCCCCACCCTAGTCTGAAAAACTCACACATACCGGTTCCAAAATTAATAGTGTTCATCCCTTATTAGTCTAATATGTCGCTACACTAATCCTATGCAAGCATTCACTGGCCTGTAACTTGTACCACTAAATCTGGATGCAATTTGAAAAATGTGGTTGAAAAAGGGGTCGATGTCCAGGAGGGACTCTTCTTCTTCCTGCTCTCGGGAGTCTATGAGGTTTATGGACCCACTACCTGGCATAATAACCTTCCCCTAACGTTGTATATTTTGGCCCTGGCATTACAAATGCTCAGTGACTGCAAAGCCTGTCGGCATGATGCTCCCCAATGGTCCACCCCACCTCTCTCCAACTAGACTTCTTCATATGGTCCATGTGGCTTGCAAAAATGAACAAAGAGCCAATGTGGCCTCTCAACAGATCGTGAGTATTCTTGGCCCATTGCACAGCAAATGGCCTTTGTAGCCCCGGTGGCCCAAACCAAACTAACCCTCCCTATTCCACTAATCCCTCTATCCTACACAAGCTCCTGCTCCTCGAAAACCCTGTAAGCTAATCTGTCCCTCCTGTGGCCCGTTAATCCTGTTAAAGTAGGCCTACTCTATCTCCCTGGAGGAAATCAGACACATGGTGACCAAGAGGTTGTTGAAGTGGCACGCACAGATCTGATTTACGTGGTGCCAGGTGGCAGAGAGTGATCCCACAGGCGATGGTGGTGACCCGCATCAATGATGTGAATGAGGACGCACCCCTGTTTAATAAATAATTAACTAAACTCGAAATAATCTTTGTTGGGGTGACAGACAGCTCGAGTTGTCCTGGGAGAGATGATCTCTTTTATAACACACCTGAGCACACTTCAGGTGAAGGTTTTCCCCTGTAAGTTTGAATCCCACCCTGCACCATACAACTTCACAACAGGTACAAGCACAAGAGATGCTGATGAGATGTTCCTTCTTTTCCCGTTTCGTTTGAAGATTATTAATTCGTATCTGCAAGAAAAGGTTGGTTTAAGGACGTTTTTTTTTTGATTTTTTGTATACAAGATCGAGGCTCGTGAAAGAGTTAACATTAATCACACAAAAAGTCAAACCGACACATAAAACACAAAATAAGGGGAGCGGTAGACAAGATGGGGAGAGAGGGGGAAGGACACAAACAACATTTGAGAGCAAGGACATCGAGCGATCTGTGGGAGGGAGAGGGCTTGGGGGGAGGTGGGAGAGGTATAAAACATATGGACAATGCAAGGACTTCCAGGGAAGAAGTTGGAATTTCAAAAAAGTGTATCTGGGGTGAATTAGCGGGGGTAGAAAAGATCAAGGTTTTGGATGGGGGAAGATAAGAGATGGGGGTGAACAGCTATTTTAAAGACCTGGAGGGTGGAGTGGGATTGAAGAGACTGAGGGAGTTTGTTCCAGAAGCGGGAGAAATGGGGAAGGAAAGAGTGAAGATGAGCAGAGAGCCTAGATTTTTGGCAGTTTAACCATAAGAGGGTTGCTGGCAGATCTTGTGCGACCTGTAGGAATATTTGTGGGACAGAGCACAGAGAGAGCTGGGGGAGCAAGGCCGGAGAGGAGTCGGTAGAAGACAAAGACCACCAACCTGCCTGCGGTGAGTGAAAGGCCCTCGGAGTTAGCTTCATCGCGGGAGATTCCAATGATTCTGAAAGCGAAAGGCTGGGGTGGCCCTTTGAGCGAGTTGCTTGGTTTCATGTGTGTGCTTGAATTGAGAGTTGCAGGTTCGAATTCCATCATTTCACCTATGATTTCAGGATTATAAAATGTTTTAACTTGATTGAGAATATAATTGATACGAGGAAGAGGAAGGAAGAGGGATATCACAGCAGAGTGTGGAGTCAAGAGGAAATAGATAAAACAGTATTTTCCAGAGTCAGATATCATTGATGAATACGAGCAACGGTACCCGCCCTGTGGGCGGGCCTTCAATTGGGAGGCCCAAATGAGAAAGCTAAATATCAGAAATTGAAGGCTTTTTTTCTTTTAAACGATTTATATAAACATCCGTTAAATCTCGATCGGTGCAGCCGTTTGTGTGGCACTCGGGAAAATAACGTCATGCGGGAGCAAGTATCAGCAGGATGTGGAAGTGTGGGAGTCCACGTTTCTGATCCTCCTTCATGCCGAAGTAGCCCACCACTTCTCCAAGCATTCCGCTCTTCAGATCCGCCATGAGAGATTTAAGCTCGATACTGAAGACGCGTGCAGTTAGTACTCCCGATGTCGTATGTACTCCCGATACGTGTTTCTTTCATTGTAAAAACTACCAAAGCAACAATTAAAAGGATTTTGAGCCGATAGGTGTTAAGGCCTTGGAAAGATCGATGGAGACAGCGATCTGTTAGTGTATACACCGCCCAAATAGCTATGTGGAATTCTCTCATGTAGAGATTAAATGTCGTTTGAACTTTGGCCGAAGTCATTATCTACTTTTAATTATGTTTATATACGAATGATGTTTAATGATGTTTATATTGGTTTTGGGTCGTCCTTTCCGCATATCTCGTGGGATTGTGAGTTGGAGAGACGGCCGTGATGGCGGGGAGGGGGTTGGAATTTTCTCAAGCAGGGATTCAATCCGTGTCCTTATAAAAGGTCTTTGTCCAAGGTCACAGAGTCCGATCGGTGCAGCTGTGCAGCGATCGGTGCAGCCGTTTGGGCGGCACCCGGGAAAACAGCATCGTCACAATGGAAACATCGTCACAATGAACGTTATGCGAACGCGAATGTTATGCGGGAGTCCAAACCTGAGAATGCTGGAGAACAAAGCTGAAATTGGAAAAACTAAATAGCCTATTTTACTCCTGGAGATCCCAGGATTACCCACCCAAAATATCGTTGTGAACAGTTCAGCCGATTTTGCAGTACCTTCGTATGGACAGACAGACAGACAGACGGACGGACATTTGGTGAATTATAGTAAGATCAGGAATAGGACTGGGCCCAGAACAGTCTTGGGCCACCCAGCCTAGACAGGGAGAGGAGACGAAAGGATTCCTTTGAGCGCCGCAAGTTGGCCACGGGAGTGGAGGAAGTCAATCAGCTAAGAGCGGAGTTGGCCTTGGATTCCATAGGCATACAGTTTGGAGATACACAGTTCACTGTACATAAAGTTAAATTCACAAGTTATTGGAATGATAATTGACGTCACAACTCATATCTCACATACACACTACATGTGTGTGAAATAATACGATGGCCAGTCAATAAGTAACCTTAAAATGGTGATATAAATTAAAGAATGTAATGTGTGTCGTTGTAGATGACATATGTTATATCTACGGGTAAGAGTCATGTTTTGTCTGTTTTAGATCTGGCAACATTGAGTGTACTAGGGCATGCCCGTACTATATATAAGCTAGGACGTGCCCGTACGTGGGTGCCCGTTCCTTGCCAAAAAAAAAAAAAAAAAAAAATTTGTGTAGGGGTGTGTGTGTGTAAACATCCTAGGGCGTGCCCGTACGTGGGTGCAAAAAAACATGCGTGCAAACAACAACAACAAAAAAAAACTTTGAAACCACGTGGCAGTAACGACCACAGAACCCCCCCCCCCCCCCTCTATTTACATGAATGGTTTGGTCCATTCGCAACGACCACAGAACCCCCCCCCCCCCTCTATTTACATGCAATGGTTTGGTCCATTCGCAACGCCAAAGCGAACGGCGAACGGCTAAATCGCCATAGCTCGGTAAGTACTTGTCCGATTAATTTCAAACCTTGAAAAGGCACATCCTCGGGTCCCCAGCAATATACCTGGCAAGTTTAAAGTATATCGGACCCGTGGTTGTCGAGAAACAGCGGTCACAGACAAACAAACGTACAAACGTACAAACGTACAAACGTACAAACAAACACACAGAGATTACTGGAATTATAGATAGATGACGTCACTAAAGCAGTTCCAAGATGGCGGCTCCCTTAGAAGCATGCACCAGGGGAGAAGCAGCGTTCTGTCATCTGTTTCTTGGGAAGTGAAAGTGTGAATCCCAGTGAAACGCATCGCAGAATGAAGATGCAATATGGTGACGCATGTTTATCGCTGCAGCAGGTGTACGACTGGGACAGGAAGTTTAAAAGTGGAGTGTCCAGTGTGGCAGACGCTGTTCGCTCAGGCCGGCCTCACACAGCCGACACCAGAAATGGTTGCAGGAGTTGAGCGCTTGCTAAGGGAAAACCGTCGCATTACACTGAATGAAGTGGTCTCTGAATTGAACATTAACCATGGTTCATCACACCATATAAATGATGCTGACGCTCTTCTGGGATAGCCGAGGCCCACTTGTAGAGCATTCCATGCACAGAAGGACCACAGTCACCATTGCATCATACTGAGACCTCCTTAGAAATTATGTGAAACCAGCAATCAGATTAAAACCTCGTGGACTACTCACTACCGGTATTTTGCTGCAGCATGACAATGCTCGGCCCCATACTGCCCGTACTACAGCTGCAACATTCGAGGACCTGCATTTGAGTGTCTTCCAGAGAGAGAGAGAGACAGAGAGAGAGAGAGAGAGAGAGAGAGGGAGGGAGAGAGAGAGAGAGAGAGAGAGGGAGAGAGAGAGAGAGATAGAGTGAAGTCAGTCTGAGCTGAGAGTCAGAGCCCCAGTGAGTCACGAGTCGACGAGTGAAGTCAGTCGGTTGCTTGTTATATCTCTCTCTCTGGGAACGAACTCTCCCTGTGCCCTGCGCTCTGCTGCGGCTGTTAATCGCACTTGTGAAGACGATCCATCCCGGGGCCACCTACGCTGACGACCTTCCTACCTGCGCTCCCAGCACACGTGCCGCGAACATCCGGGGCCACGCCCGGCGAGCTGTCCGGAGTGAACGGCGCCAAGGCGCGTTTGGAGTGCGAACTTGTCCTTCCTTCTTTTCCCTGCGTGAGTGAGTGGGCCCTTGTCCGGGGATTAAGTAAGATTGATCAAGTCTCTGCTATGCGTCTCTTCTCTTGACCCTGATCACTGTGTAAATAATAATAAACCTGTGTTCTTCCTTCCATTTGATCGTCCCTGTCATTTCCATCCATTGGCTTCGCACTGTACGAATAAAACCGCTCAAATCGGGTTCAATTGGAATTAACGGCACAAGTCACGTGACACGCAAACCGCTCGGCGTATCCGATTAGCGTGGCTTGTGCGAGGTCCAGTCCCGTTCTCGTGGCGGCGTGTGTATCGAAGGTACGTAGGGACTCGACCAGATACCCTTCGGCACGCTCGCTACGGGAGTGGCAACTCGGCCTCGTGGACTCGAAGCTCGAAGGGGGAAAAGGGTTTAATCCCCCTCTGTACGTCGACGGGCTCGAGAGATCCGCAACAATATATATGTAATGTATATATATAATGTAATCATTTTGCAAACTTTTCCTCTGCATTTCTGTCACTGTTTAATGATCAAATTAAGATTTGTAACAGGTAACTCAAGGGGTTATCATTCAAAATGTAAACATTCTATACTGTAATGCTTGACATGTGGAAATGAAACTGAACTCCAACCAATACTGCAGGGTAGATGCACACCTAAATTTGAACAGGTAGTTGGTCTACAAACGGTTGGTCCATTTTCATTGAACAAATCCAGTTTGGGATTCCTGTTCCTTCAAGCAACTTATTTGGGATGAAACAGGGAGCTTCCTGGTTTATGTTCAAGTTTTACTTTCCCAATTCGGTAACAACGACAATGAAAGCAACCTATGTGGGGCAAAGCTTTACTTCCGGGTTTACACCAATTTCAAGATCACATGGTGACCGTTTAAAGACATGCCTCAGCAGTAATAGGCTTGCTAAAATTATACCAGGAATGTAAATCATTCACGTTTGTGAAATAGAGCTTCTTGGTTGTTTATGGGGAAAAGTAAGCGCAAACACACTCACGACCACTGGACTTCAACGCTAAGCCAAGCAAAGCGGTACTGCAACGAATTTGGGTTTCTCACCAGAACCAAGGGTCTCCGCCCACCACCCGGTGGTCTTAGGCCCACGAGTTGCTGATGCAAGATTACACGCAGCAAACCGACAAGACTGACAAAACCAAAGCACCGACCAGCACCCTCAGCGAGAGAAAAATCCCCACGAGCCACAGAGCCGAGTAACAGCCTGGAACAATGGGACACCACATTGCTCAAAGGTTCGGGATGCAGGCCTTTGATCAGTACATCTTCACATTCGTTTTCGTCTTCATAATTTCTCTTTTCTTGATCCCTATTCTTCTTCTTCTTCTTCTTCTTTCCCTTCTCAATCTTTTTCTGCTTTCCTTCAGCTCTCAATTGTGGCTTGAAAGGATCGCTTTGCTTTGGCTCCAAAGGCCCACTGTACGTTTTGTCAGCCTTCAGCTTAGCAAGATCATCCGATGAAGGTATAGACACCGCAGCATGATGTTCTGGCGTGCCACGCTCCAACAGCTCCAGACGGACCCAAACAAACCCATAGGAGTGCGAGGATGCCAAGAACAGGGACTCGGCAAGTGAAGGACCCATTCCATCAGAGCTCTCTGGCAAACCAGCTGGCCTCCGGGGAGCTCGACCAAGGCCACACCACACAGCAAGACGAGCCAATAAACGTTGGTTCCTGAAATTTTGGAAGGATCAGATAAAAAGCAAACCACAAGACATTCACAACATTTACAGAAATGATTTAAGGAAGTCTGACTGTAAACCTTGGAGAAAAGCAATTGTAACTTGTAGGTATGCAAGATGTCAACAACCTGTTCAGGTAATATCGGACAAACAACAAAGTTAGCCCCCAACCATGTTTTGTGCATTTATTTGAATTATTTTGTAGGACGACTTTTCAGATAAATTTGGAATCGAAATAAATTTTTCAACATGTTTGTTATCATCTAGACTACAGAGGTACAGTATTTAAAACAAGCTACAGAATCATCATCAGCACTAGTTCATAGCACGTCACATTTTGTCGCAGTTCACTCCTCCTTAATAAACATGAACACCTGACACTTGTAATACAAACACTAAATGCTTGCCCACCTTGCCTTGCTGCCGCAATTAGCCATATTGGTTTTCCGAACTAGATTCATCTTCGGACAAATACTGGATTCGTATTCCCCCGGTATTCTGATCGCTCCATCCCTCGGTGATGACTTCTCCACTCCGGATTCGCCACGGCCCACTCAATCGGAGATTTCAAATTCGCCGCGCGACTCACCTGAACGTCCGATCAGGGTGAGGGGAGTGCCGTATCGCTCCGGGCTTACCTCCCATTTGCCTTCCCAGCCCACAAATTATTCAAGCAGTCCATATTAAAAAAAAATAACCACATTTAGAGGCCACAACCACCGAGACACAAAGGCCTGCCTCTCTCCATGTAACCCCTCCGCTCCACACACCCGCATTTCTCCCATCCCGACAAGAAATCTCGGCCCTACATTACAGTGAGTACTGCTGTAACTGTTCATTTAATAGTCAATTTGTGTTCTTTATTGATTTGTTTAATATTTGTCTCGAATATGTAATTTTATGAGGTTAAAGTTATGGTAGGGTGACCAAAAATGTGCCCTGGGACACAACGTCCCACATTATAACACAACGTCTATGGGAATATCTCAACTGCTCAACTTCATTTTGATAATGTTGCATATTCTAGGAACACATTCCATGAAGATAAGTGGAAACTTGCTGTAGTGCGTTTTAAATTTAAAATTATACAATATATTTTAGAAAATATCAAAATTTATGCAATTCAAAGTCTTAAAACAGACAAGTCGATTCTGAGTACAGGAAGTCGAGGCCCAGACTTGCAAGAAAAAGTATCAACTGATACACTGAAAAATACGGTATTTACACTTTACCATCACCACGAGAGCACATTTTCGGAACACTGTTTTACAACTTACCATCCACATTACAAATACACAACGTTTAATTACTTATTTGTTTATATACACTTTGCTATTATATAAACCCGTACCATTTACATAACTCAAATTATTAGTCCCCTACAGGTTTCACCGGAGGGTATTATAGGTTTGCTCTCCATCTGTTCTTCCCACCTGTGGTTTTCCAGACTTTTTTCCCCATACCCTTTAACAAATTCAACAAAAATTAATGCATGGCTTTGCTTTATCAAGGAAGGCGTCAAGCGTTTCTCAAGTAGTTTCTCGGCTTCTACTGGACGAGAGTAGCTGCAAATGTCAGAAGTAAATGCTTTGTACATCGAGGTAATATGTTCCAAATTTCAGCAATGTCAGTTTCCACATTCTTGAGTTTTATTTAGAAAACCATCGAATTGACGGTGTCAGTCCATCCGTCCGTCCACACAAAATATCCTTCCCCTATACATTGAAACTATCTGAAACTTTGAATATACATCGACCAATATGTCTAATTAATGGCTTTCAAAACAAATTCCACCGAAGTGCCATAGTTTTTGCTTTAAACTTAAATAAATACACATACAGTCACATGAAAAAGTAAGTACACCCCATGTAAAGTTTTGACTTTTTCAACACATTTCAACATACAGCTATTTGATCTTTATTTCAACAATATTGACAGATAAAGGTGATATAATATAACAAATATCATGAAACATTTACATTTTGTAGTCCATTGTATAATTTAAATAAACATAAATGCAAATTTCACGTGTGGAAAAAGTAAGTACTCCCTTGGCTCGAATACTAACAGGTGGTATTGCCCCCTTTGGCAGAAACAACCTCAAGTAGGCGTTTCTTATAACTGTCTACCAGTCTCTGACATCGACTGGGAGAAATTTTTGCCCATTCCTCCATGCAGAATTCTTTCAGCTGTGCGATGTTTGAGGGGTTTCTTGCATGCACAACTAGTTTCAAATCCCCCCACAACATCTCGATGGGATTTAGATCCGGGCTTTGACTTGGCCATTCCAGAACCCTCCATTTCTTTCTTTTCAGGCATTCCTTTGTGGATTTACTGGTATGTTTAGGGTCATTGTCATGATGCAAGGTCCACCTTCGGTTGATCTTCAACTTTCCGACAGATGGCCTCACATTATCCTCAAGCACCCTCTGGTACAATGAAGAATTCATAGTGGATTCTTTGATGGTGAGCTGCCCAGGCCCTGATGCAGCAAAGCTGCCCCAAACCATAACATTTCCACCACCATGCTTTACAGTTGGTATCAGGTTCTTGTGGTCAAAAGCTGTCTTTGGTTTTCACCAAACATGTCTTCTGGTACTGTGGCCAAATAGCTCTACTTTTGACTCATCTGTCCAGAGCACATTGTTCCAGAAGTGCTGGTCTTTGCCTAGGTGTTCATTGGCAAACTTTAGTCTTGCCCTGATGTTCTTTTTGGACAGCAAAGGTTTCCTCCTGGCACACCTCCCATGTAGATCAAATTTGTGCAGCCTCTTTCTCATGGTAGACTCGTGCACTTTGACATCAACAGTGGCAATAGCTATCTGTAGGTCCTGTGATGACATTCTAGGGGTTCTTAGAGACTTCTTTCAGCATCTCGCGGTCTGCTCTCGGGCTGAAATTGCTGGGGCGGCCTGGCCTGAACAAGTTGGCAGTTGTTTGGAATCTTCTCCACTTGTAGATGATCTTCCGGACAGTCGAATGATTGATTTCAAATTGTTTGGAGATCTTTCTAAATCCCTTCCCAGACTCGTAGGCATCTATAACCTTCTTTCTGAAGGCTTCAGAGAGCTCTTTTGATCTGGGCATGGTGACGCCGCACATTTCAACAACAAAGAGCAAACCAAACTAAATGTCTGAGGTTTAAATAAGACAGGTTCCTCCAAGATCCTCTCTAACGATGTTCTAATCATTTGCACCTGAGCTGGTGCACCTGATTCTAATTTTAGGTATTTGAAGTAGTGATAAATGTAGGGGTGTACTTACTTTTTCCACATGTGAAATTTGCATTTATGTTTATTTAAATTATACAATGGACTACAAAATGTAAATGTTTCATGATAGTTGTAATATTATATCACCTTTATCTATCAATATTGTTGAAATGAAGATCAAATAGCTGTATGTTGAAATATGTTGAAAAAGTCAAAACTTTAAATGGGGTGTACTTACTTTTTCACGTGACTGTACATATATACACACTTTATTACTCTTCAATTTTTTTTTTTAAATTTTACCTGCTGGTCCAATGGCCTAATAGTTAAGGCATCAGACTCCCAAGCTTGGGATTGTGAGTTCAAATCCCATCTGGGTTGAATATTTTTTTCCCCTTACTTTTTCCAAGTCTTTTATATCGTCTTCAATAAGGTATTGTACGATAAACAAATGCATTATGTTCATATTTAAAATGTATCTTGGGAAAACGCCAGGGGCATAGAAAAGGCCTCTTTTATGGTATGCGCCATGTGGCAAACTATAGAAAAGAAGGGACATTTCATAGCTTGTAGAAAATGCCAAAAAATAGAAAATAAGGGACATTCAAAAAATCTCGTGTGCATGCTACCTACCCTTGTGTTCTTAGGAGGAACGAAGTAATGCTCTCGAAAAGTTCATATAAAGGGGTGCCAATTTGATTCATGCAGCTGCATGAAGAAGTGAATGCATTTTATTTGCCAGATGTAGGGCACCCCTTGATATGAACTTTTCTAGAGCATTACTTGGTTCCTCCTAAGAACATAAGGGAAGTACAGCATGCACACAAGATTTTTTGAATGCCCCTTCTTTTCTATCGATTGGCATTTTCTTGAAGTAATGGAATGTCCCTCCTTTTATATACTTTGCCGCATGGCACATATCATATAAAGGGGCCTTTTTATGCCCCTGGAATTTTTCCCAAGAATTATGATAAGGTACAGAACAAGTTTGAGTTTTGGGGCGTTTCGCTAATTATTCACAGAGTTGTGCCCTTTTAGAACATTCATTGGGACCGGTAGGAGACACGTATTGCAAAGCAATTTCCCTCTTGTTTTATTTAGCTAGTTATTGAATTTTAATGTAAAATCTACACATCCTATCCTTTAAAGTGCCATTGGGGTTTGTCCTCAATGAGAACTTGTTCATTTTAAGTTTCTCAGCACCCTAATTTAATTTCATCCGTTAGTACTAGAATATTGTAAGCCTGGTGTTGGCTTAACGATTATGGTAGTTGGTTGGCTTAAGATCATAGCGTCTTGAGTTCAATATCTTGACTTCAATTGAAATAACACCAGATGGTTTGACTCAGCCTGTCATGCTTGTGAGGTCAGCAAAATGAGTACAGTACAGGCTTACTGGTAACAGGGGCACTGCATCAGTGACACAGCCGTGCTTCCAGAAAATGATGGAACCAGCAGCCGCAGGTTGACCTCAAAAATAATTGGTGGTTGAATTCAGTGACCAAATATGCAAATCCTCTTCAAATTTCAAGTCAATAGGATGAAAATTGAAGATTTTAGAAACTTGTCCGATTATGGCCTATGTTGACCTATGCCTATGCATATGAAAATTGAGGTTTCTATAAATTTGACAAAGTTTGTGACCTTTGGCCTATGTTGACCTGTTGACATTTTGACCCCAAAAACAATAGGCTTCTTGCTTATGACCAACTCTACCATTTGGTGACGTTTCGTGAAGATCGGTTGAAAATTGCGACCTGTAGGTGACTGACAAACAGACAAACAGACTGAAAAACGGATAAGACCAACCAATATACTTGAAAAATCTTAGATTTTCACAAGTAATGAAGTCTTGCACAAACCTTATGGTGTAGAATAAAGAGGCCTCCTTGCATTCGTCTCCCATGTCCTTCGAAACCTGTGGCTCATCTTCTTCCACTCGAACTTCCTGTTGCTCCGTCAAAAAACCTTCAACCTGATTCTCTCCTTCAAGTTTGAGAAAATCCCAGAAGTCCTTGCTGTCAGACTGCATGGCATCCCACTCTTGAGCCAGGAGGTCCCAAGGAGGGGCAAATGGGCTCTGCACACCAAGTTTTACATAATTTGGCCTCTTGTCTGGGGGGTACCTGGGGTAGAGTAGAAGGTTCAATTTGAGTAAAATGCTTTGATCTACCAAACAGGAAAACATTAAAATTAACAAATTCAATGCAATACCTCCAGAAAATTCACCAGGAATGTTGACATCTCAACAGTTTGTTTTGTGCAATGCAAGCATCAGTGTGGCCCACCTTTTGAACTTGTCCAGAGCCTGTGCTTTATACTCCGCTGTGTGCCGCGCACCTGCCACACAGTCTGGAAAGTCATCAGGAAAATGAGGGACTCCACGATACATCGAGTGACGTTCAGATTCACGCAGACCTCCCACCAAAGCCTCTCGGTAAACCTTAGGAACAACAATGTCAGGGTGTTTTTCAATCGGAGCACACTTTTTGGAGGGAATAATATTCATTTACATGCAGTTATTAATTAATTGCTGTTCCTTTCGTGTGCAGCACATGGCTGCTGGAGGGCGTGGTTGTGCCGCTGATGCAGTGCCACCTGCGACTTAGAGCAGTAATTAGTAGTTTAGCCAAGGTGCTGGCGATAGCTTGCCTCAACTTCGCCGTCCACCAACTTACGCTGGCAGATGAGACACCCAGTTTAACGTCCATCTTAGGGACGGCACTCACATTGATGAAGCATCCTGCCTGTGAACCACTGGGATGACAGTTTATAGCTGTGGCGGGATTCAAACCCAGGCGAGACAGCTCAGAGGCGAGTGTGCGTATCTGCAGGGCCTAGGCTATCCTGCCAGCCCCAGTCATCAAATGAAGCAAACTGAATCTTGAATTTAATTGACACCAATAGGACAATTGATAGATGGAACTGTGTCTCAGCCACAAAAGGATAACATAATTTAACAAGATTGACCGCACTGTGGTCACAACCTGCGACAAAATCCGGTAACGGGCCAATTGGGAATCGCACATTTAAAGCACTCTTGAAAGATAAACAGCCCGATTGGTAAACACACGTTAAATGTGTTATTAAAAGATTAACTCGACAACCGTCATCCACGACAGCCTCCACCACAGTTTTATCAGAACGAGCCGATTCGTCACACGGTCACGGGTTATTTAACCTCAATATGGAGCCGTTCAAAAATTATGTAACATTATTTTTTAAGGAGGCTTGTAGTAGCATGCGTTTGTGCTGATGGGCTCGATGAAACCTTACTAATAATTTTTATTCGACATCGATTAGATTTTTCAGGGTCCCTCATCGTGAGTAACACTCGACCCAAACAAAGTGAATGGAAATCTGACACAACAAACCCAGGCAGTGTATAATCAGCTGAAGCCTACAGGACTGACGTTTTAGGCCCAACAAAAAAAAACAAGATGGTGGCCATGTTATTTTGTCTGGGTGCCATGGTAGGTGGAGTCAAGCGACAAATGTGGGTGGGGTTTGGCAGCTGTCCGACCAATGGGGGCACATTTCAAAAATCGACCTCAACAAGAACCATAACAACAAGGATAAGCTTCCCACATTATTCTATTACAATTGTAAATGTGGAAGACGTTTAAGACTGTACGTTTGTCAAGAAAGAACCAATCTTGCTTTACAAAAAGTGCAATCACGTACCAAAGGAATCCAGAATGCCATAGCCCACCCCTTTGGCAGGATAATGTCCCAGGCAGCACCCCAACCGCACAGTGCACGGCCAGTCTCTCGCCCACCCTGCTGCACGAGCAGCATCGGCACAGCTGCCTCGTGAGCACCAAGATTGAGGCGAGACCCTGGGACAAGCACCTTCCTCCGCAGCTCGTTTAGTTCCTGTCGTGACACGGTGACACTATACCTGTGACATTTATTCCAGAGCAAGGTTTCATCGACAACAACAAACTCAGGTGCAAATATTAAAACCATCACAATAAGCAGCATTATAGGTAATATATTGTGGTGGTTTTGAGGATTCCCAAAGAGATCGTCCCATATATAGTTAAAGCACCTATTGCATAGGTGTACTGTTTAGTTTAACTATCTAAAGTCTGTTTTGGTAATTCTGCGTTGTGATTATGAAGTTAGAAATCCCACTTGTCATTTTCCTTATTCGACATTATTTTCTACAAGCAATCTGCAGCATCTCCCAGCAACATGAGCACGTTTTTCCTCACACACGAACACATTTTCCTCACAGTCGCCGGAAGTTTCAAACAGCTTCATGAACGTCTGGCACAAAATATTGCACCAAAACCCAAGGCTGTCACGAGGCCATTCTCTTCACGGGCGCCACAAAACCGCTTCAAACTGGTTTCATGAACGCTTGTGAAAGGATGATCATGCCGAGACCCAGGCCGAAGGCGGTTCCTCCCACTGATGGGGAATTGGGGTAGGAAGGGGAGGGGGCTCGAGGCTCGATAAAAGGGGAATGGTGGGCCTCTTACAAAGGAAGAGGGTACAATGGAAGAGCGCCCTTTCATCCTTCTCTCTGTCATTCCTTTCACTTTCCTTCACTCTACTTCGCCAGTTCATTTCTCACCACACTACTCATTATTCATTCTGTACTGCATCTTCTGTCTCTGTCCTTTTGCTCGACCTTATTTCTCCCCATTTGCTAGCTGTGTCGCTGGACCCTCCGCTTCATTTACACAACCTGGGCGTCCTGCCAAGAGACGTGTTGAATATGTGCCGCGAACGACGTCACTGGCCCATGGGGAAACACCGGAGCTGCGGCTGTAGGAGGAGCAGGAGGGGAGCGGAGCATGGAGGGTTCCATGGTGACTTCAAGGTCAGGATGTGGGAGCCAGAATCAACAAGTGTGAGGTGCGCAGGGGTCCGTCCTCTCTCCATTGAATTCTTTCAGTCCTCATCTCATCTCTCGATTCCACATCGGATGCATGATGCCGGCATACTGCACCGTAGCGTGTCAAGTCACTGATGACTTGATGAGGTTTTGATGGTGGGTATGTCACGTAAAGGATAATTTGGGAAAGTATACGCACTGTGATTAATTGTTGTACAAAGGCCAAAATGCCATTTCATTGTTTTTCTATCCTTGTAAATACTTGCATTTTGATTACTGTTATTAAAGCAATTTCCTCAATAAACTATGCTGACCTATTCTGTCTGATCTGTATGAGTAGTGAGGTATTTGGCCAATGCTGAATTGTTATCCAAGTTTGATCTCAGCAGCGGTTATGCAACGTTATTTCCGCTCTGCTGACTGACTAAGGTTTGACTGCCAGCACGGTACACACCCGCACACGGGCTTCTGCACATGGTAACATAACTCTGGGCGTGGGATCCAGCGGGGGGTTCTGGGGCGACAGGCGATTGTGGTCTCTTTAAGACACGCCGTCCTCTCGGAGTTATCCGGATGCGACGTCCATCAAAATATAGGTACACACATAAATATATATCTATATATATATATCTATACATACATACATACATACATACATACATACATACATACATACATACATACATACATTATATATACTAGGGCATTGCCCGTACTATATCTATATCTAAAATTATATCCCCCCCCCTCTATTTACATGAAATGGTTTGGTCCAAAGCGAACGGCTTGCGAGTACGGTGACAATCCCCCCCCTCTATTTACATGCAATGGTTTGGTCCAAAGCGAACGGCTTCCGGAGTTTGGTAAAGAAATCGCCATCGCGTGCACAAACGCGCAGGAAAGCGAATGAATCGGAAATTCGTTTTTATTAGTTTTAAAACATAGTTTAACGCCAACATAGTTTGCAAACGTGAAATAAATGAATACGCTCTCAAATGTGCCATCCGAGGCAGAGTGTGTCCTCCACGTTCGGCACACGCGATCGTTCGCTGCTCTCTGATTGGTTGAATCGTTTTTTGGACATAGCTCGGTAAGTAATTGTCCGATTAATATGAAACCTTGAAAAGGCACATCCTCGGGTCCCCAGCAATATACCTGGCAAGTTAAAAGTATATCGGACCCGTGGTTGTCGAGAAACAGCGGTCACAGACAAACAAACAAACGTACAGACGTACAGAGATTACTGGAATTATAGATAGATATATATATATATATATTATATATATATATATATATATATATATATATACACAAAGAATTAAGTTAAGCACCCCCCCCGTTTTTTTACAACCTCGCACATTACAAGTTTGTTGTCGTCAAAACAGTGTAATATACCCATGATATTACTATATTTTCTGGAGAAGTGATATTATGGTCACATAAAAACATAACAATCATGCCGTTTTCAATATTTTATTCTGAATAATTTAAGGTGAAATTTTTTGGGAATTTTAGGCATATTTTCACCTCAATTTAAGTATGGAGCTATAGGTCCATCACGGACAGTGTGGATGACGTTTATGTTTTCTAACGTACAGTCATTGTTCTGAGAAGACCTCTAGCGATCTTTGCGTCAATAACGTGTGTAGGACCCACGTGATCGGATCACTGACTCAACCAATCACTTTTTTTCACTTTGATCACTCAATTTCATCAATGGATAATTGCTAATGTCATACCAATCATTATTTGATCTCACATACCTTAGAATATATGCCAATGTATACAAATACACAAAGAATATATATTAGGGGGTGCTTACCTTAATTCGTTGTGTAGGGGTGCTTAACTTAATTATTTGTGTATATATACACAAAGAATTAAGTTAAGCACCCCTACACAACGAATTAAGGTAAGCACCCCCTAATATATATTCTTTGTGTATATGTATACATTGGCATATATTCTAAGGTATGTGAGATCAAATAATGATTGGTATGACATTAGCAATTATCCATTGATGAAATGCAGATGAGTGCACTCATCTGTGACGCCCATCGCTCGTGCAGCACGTGTTATCATCCACGTGGTCGTGATTTTCTGTAAATGCACTATCATCACGGGTTATTGCAAGTCACGCCTGAGCTCGTGTGGGGGTTACATGGTCATTTTCTCGTAATGGTGGCTCGTAGACGGTTGTCGGACGGAGAACGATGGCGGATAATAGGCATGATCGAGTCCGGAATGTCCAGAAAAGCTGTAGCTCGAACGTTTGGTTACCACCATTCGGTGATCAGTCGGTTGGTGCAGAAACACCAGGAAACGGATGCGGTGAAGGACCGCCCAAGGTCTGGAAGACCTCGCGTGACAACAGTCCGCCAAGATAGAGCGCTTTTGAGACTGGTGCGACGATATCCCTTCGCCTCGAGCCATTTCCTGAAGGACAACTGGCTGCCCAACAGAAGGCTATGTCACCGTACCGTGAGGAACCGCCTGAAATCGGCCGGTTTAAGGTCAAGACGAGTGATCAAGCGTCCAAGGCTACTCGAACGACATCAGAGGGAGCGTTTGGCATGGTGCCTAGCGCGACGTGGATGGAACATCCGGTCTTGGAGGCGAGTTCATTGGTCGGATGAAAGCCGGTTCTTGCTGTACGTGACAGATGGGCGTGTTCGGGTGTGGCGCCACAAAAACACCGCGTATGCACCTAAAAACATTCAACCAACGGTACCCTTTGGTGGTGGCTCGATTATGGTCTGGGTGTGCTTCTCCCATGACTGTAAGTTGGACCTGATAACTGTGCGAGGTAACCTCAACGGAGAGCGATATGCCGAGGAAATCCTGTATACCACCGTAATCCCGCACTTCGATGACCACACCCTCGCCAGCAGACCCATCTTCATGGATGACAACGCCAGGCCTCACCGTGCGAGACGCGTCCGAGCCTTGCTGGAGCAAGGTGCTGTGACAACCATCCCCTGGCCTGCGTACAGTCCTGACCTGAACCCCCTCGAGCACGTTTGGGACATGTTGGGACATGTTGGGACGACAAATTGCGAAGATGGTCCCTCCAATAGCCAATCTGGATGAATTGGAACGTGCATTACATCGGGAATGGAACAGCCTGCCACAGCAACGCATACGACGGCTTACAGGGTCTATGAGACGTAGGGTTGAGTCAGTGATCCGATCACGTGGGTCCTACACACGTTATTGACGCAAAGATCGCTAGAGGTCTTCTCAGAACAATGACTGTACGTTAGAAAACATAAACGTCATCCACACTGTCCGTGATGGACCTATAGCTCCATACTTAAATTGAGGTGAAAATATGCCTAAAATTCCCAAAAAATTTCACCTTAAATTATTCAGAATAAAATATTGAAAACGGCATGATTGTTATGTTTTTATGTGACCATAATATCACTTCTCCAGAAAATATAGCAATATCATGGGTATATTACACTGTTTTGACGACAACAAACTTGTAATGTGCGAGGTTGTAAAAAAACGGGGGGGGGGGGGGTGCTTAACTTAATTCTTTGTGTATATATATATATATATATATATATATATATATATATATATATATATATATAATCGGGAGATTAAATCAGACGCGGACGTAGCTTCAGGACGTCGATCTTTAATTCTCGACAAGCTTTCGACCAACAAAGGTCTTCTTCTTAGTCTACAAAAACAACAGGCATATATGTCAGACAAGTATGTATAGTGATATGTGTGTAAGATGTGTGATATGTGTAGAAAATGCATACAAAAGGAAGAGCCACGCTGAAGCTCACTCACCGTCCCCAAGTTCAACGGAAGTGAAGCACAGCTTACAGTTACCGGTCGCGTTACAGTTCGGTGCACGTGCATATACAAATATAGAGATACATACATACATAAACACACAAGCATATATTCATATACCATTTATATTCATATAATATATTTATATATTTATATAAATGACATATGAAGGTAGAATGAAAGAATGAGTGAATGAATAAGTGAATGAATGAATTGAAGAATGAATGAATGGGTTCCGGTTAATGATTTGATTGGGTTGATGTTGGAACATTGTTGGAACCTGACTGGTGAGTCAGGGCAAATCTCTACCTTACACGATACACTTTAATCAACCGGATCACTCTATAAATGACATTCAAATCTTTGCCATTGAATCATTCACAAATCGATCACACACCACGATTCTGAAACGTGAGTCCTTTTGGATACATAAACTTAGGACAAAAATCCCTCAGGGCATAAATTTTGATGATTAAAGAATGGTACTGGAGGGCGTCACAGGATCGGTGAGTCTCCAAAATCCGCTTCGTGCTGTTGTTGCGAAGATGCAGGACGATGTCGCGATTGTTGTGCTGCTCTCCTCCCATGAGAACTGCAACGTCATTGTTGACTGGCCCTCCCCTTCCTCCCCTCCCCTTACCACATCCCCCTCCCTTTCCACCCTCCCCCTTCCCCCCTCTACCCTTCCCTTACCCCTCCACCCTACCCCCTCCTCTTCCCCCCTCCCCTCCCCCTCCCCTACCCCTAGCGAACCCTCTCCAACCCTTCTTTCACAGCGCGCGCCTCCAACAAGTTCATCAACACAACCAAGGCTTTCTCCACAACTCTTGTGCACGCCTTCTCTCCCCTTGGTCCGACTTGTTTGGTGGTTGACTCAACCCTCTCTCTCCCTCGACTTGCTCGCTTGACTTCGTAAGTAGTCCGCGGCGGCGCTTATATTGGCCGCCCGCGTATCAAGCCGCCTGCCTTTTGGAAACGCCCACCGGTGAGCTCGCCTCGGCCCTGGTTGGTCGCGAGGGCTCACCGGTCCCGCCCCTTGATGAGGCGTTGACAGAGCCACGCCTTGTGCCTGGCGCTTGGCTGACTCCTCCCCCTTCTTCTCCAAGACGACCGCGTGCGTAATGGCGTCGCACGGGTTAGAAAACCAATCGCACTGATGTTGAGGGAGCTGTAGGGCCTATCCTTATTTCATTAATGCAACGTAGATTAAAACTATTGGGAACAGAGCCTTACCTGAAACTCATAACTAAAGAAGATCCTATGGTGTCCTACGTGTTGCTCGTGGCCTATCTATGGTGCTCTCTTTTAACATTAGAAGAGCGGATATTTACAGGGGATTATTTAGAAGGGATTATTATTTACAAAGCGGAGGGTTCTAAAAACCGCAACAATATATATATATATATATATATATATATATATATATATATATATATATATATATATATATATATATATATATATACATATATATTATATACATATATATATACATATATATATATATATATATACATACATACATCCATAAATATATATATATATATATATATATATATATATATATATATATATATATATATATATATATATACAGTGGAACCTTGACTTACGAGTACCCCAACTTACGAGTTTTTCGAGATACGAGCCGTCGCTCGGGCGGTTTATTGCTTTGAGATGCGAGCCGAGATCCGAGTTACGAGCTTTCGCCACCCGGTCACGTGGTTATCTTGCCGTGCAAGTACAGTATCTCTGTCGTATAGCGCTGCATTTTTGTTTTCGCATGTTGGTTATTTTGAGTTTTGCCGCCAGGTGGGTTCTGGTCACATGGTTATCTTGCCGTGCACGTACAGTATCTCTGTCGTATAGCGCTGCATTTTTGTTTTCGCATTTTGGTTATTTTGGAAAATTTCATGTTCATGTCGAACATTTCATGTTCATGTTCATGTTTTCATGTTCATGCCATGCCAGGCCACAACTTGTTCACAGTGCCGGCGATAGCTCGCCTTCTCTTTGTGGAAAACACGGTGAGATCCTTAACATCCAACAACTAATGGGACGCAAACGGGGCGCCCAGTTTAGCGGTACACACATTGATGAATCACCCTGCCTGTGATTCACCCATGACAGGTTATAGCTGGGTCGGGATTCAAACCCAGGCTGGACAGTTTAGACTTTAGAGTCAAGTGTGCGTACCTCCAGTCCAGGCCATCCTGCCAATTTGTATGCTGCATACAGGTGAAATATAAAGCGCGAGATATTTTTATATATACTGTATATTTAAAAAAAAATTGGTGTGGTTTTTGGCGGGCTGGAACGGATTAATAGCATTTCAATGCATTTCAATGGGGAAATTTGATTTGAGATACGAGCAATTTGAGTTACGAGCTCGGTCACAGAACGAATTAAACTCGTAAGTCAAGGTTCCACTGTATGTATATATATATATATATATATATATATATATATATATATATATATATATATATATATATATATATATATATATATATATAATGACGTACAGTATATATGTATGATGATGTCAATGCAATGATGGATCCTCGGGCAATGATGGCGTGTGTGCCATCATATTGCCTTTCTATGGCTGGTACACACGAGTAAGTATGTGGTATAGACAGGGGGTCGCCACTCCTCTCCTTCTCTCTGTTGGCCATTGGGGAATTCACCCTCTTCTGCCCGTGCTGCAGGAGTCAACTGGACTCTCATCCACCAGATGTGCAGAGCCATCTGCCATTTAAACCGCATGGCTACAGACCGTTACCCTGGTAAGGGGGGTTGACAGGTACTACACCTTGCCCACAGGTGACCTGGGGTTATGCTAGGCAGGGAGCAAAATAGCGTTACATATTTCACGCGTTCCCTAATGTCGATTGCATATGCAAAGTTTCATTTTTACGGCGTAGACCATCGGGCAAAGCCGTCTGGAACAGTTTTGGCCGTCTGTATGTATGTATGTATGTATGTATGTATGTATGTATGTATGTATGTATGTATGTATGTCCCCTCAAACGTATAACACAATCAGAGCTGAGGATCTGGTCACATGATAGGGTGATGTGATTACGTCTGTCATTACGGCGGTATGGCACTCTTCTCTCCACACCCCACCATTTGATTTCTATGCCGTTCATATCGTCGAACCTCTCATATATCACAATCGCCATGCTCTAACTTTACGTTTTTCATTCAGTGTGAAACACCAACAAACCGATTGTTAAAATGACCATGAAATATCGAAAGCATAGACGTTATGGATCTTCCAACAATATCGTACATATTTGCCTGAGGCAGTATGCCTCATCTTTGGACAAATTAAGCCCAGGTTTCTTAAAACAGTAGTGTATCAGTTCAGTAGTATCGTTTTCGTAATAATAAAGTAAATATAACCGTAACACTTTCATCCCAATGTCACGAGTACAAAGTTAATGGATTGAAGCGGTGTGTGGTTCATGAACAGTGATGAGCGGTGTTCGGCACGAATATTAATAACCACAGAAGTAAGGAATTCGCCTCGGTTTTTTAATGGTAACATAATTTTCGAAATAATGACAACGTAACGATAATATTACAGAAAATCTAATCTTAACACTAATCCCTTCGTAGTGACTGCAAATGTACTGGAAGTTAAAATATATCATCTTCTACATATTAAAGTAGTGGCAGTTTTGTGTCCGTTAAATCATTAAGTCCATGATGTCATTACGTCGGCTGACTTCACCGACCAACATATTAATTTACTAGTACACCTGCTCACTACGGGAGCTGCAGGAAGGGTCATTCCTCTTTGGGGTATATAGATTACAGTCGATCTATGGTCGGGTATCAAGAACATTGGGTGTGTGCTCATTTACCAAGTTTCTTGTGGAGAGATCGCCAAATGGTTAAAGCATTCGAGCAAGCACTCCATTCAAAACCCTTAAGGAACGGCTGGCTTGGCAAGCGCTAGCTAGCTGCTTGGTAAATGAGCACACCTCCAACCCCTTGTGGGGTATATAGATTACAGTAGATCTTCACTCAGTTCTGTAAGTAAAACTTACCTCACGGATGTCTCAATTCCTCCAAATTTCTTTGTTTAATATTATACACGGCATTAGCGACAGTTTAAAAAGCTAATCATATGTTTCTTTGTTTTTTTTTTTGTTTTTTTTGGTATACAGAGTCGAGGCTCGTGAAAGTGCTCACATTTATCAAACAAACAAATCAAACAAACAAGCAAACAAAGTATATAAAAAGGGGAGCGGTCGACAAGATGGGGAGAGAAGGGGAGGAAGCACACAAACACAACATTTGAGAGCAGGGACATCGGGAGATGTTTTTGGAGGGAGAGGGTCTGGGGGGAGGCAGGATAGGTATAAAACGCAAGGACACCAAGGACTTCCAGGAAAGAAGTCAAAAGTCACCTCAAAAAAGTGGATTTGGGGTGAAATTAGCGGGGGTAGAAAAGATCAAGGTTTTCGATTGGGGAAGATAAGAGATGGTGGTGAACAGCCGTTTTAAAGACCTGGAGGGAGGAGTGGGATTGAAGAGAGTGAGGGAGTTTGTTCCAGAGGCGGGAGAAAAGAGGCATGAAGGAGTGAAGGTGAGCAGAGAGTCTTGATTTTGGCAGTTTAACCATAAAAGGGTTGCAGGCAGATCTTGTGCAACCTGCAGGAATATTTGGGGGACAGAGCCCAGAGAGAGCTGGGGGAGCAAGGCCGGAGAGGAGTCGGTAGAAGACGGAAAGACCACCAACCTGCCTGCGGTGATTAAGTGAAAGGCCCTCGGAGATAGCGTCATCGCGGGGGATTCCAATGATTCTGAACGCTTTGGTTTCAACAGCGTGAAGACGAGCTAGGTGTGAGGCAGGAGCACCAGCCCAGAGGGGAGAGCAGTACTCCATTGAGCTGCGGATGAAAGCCTTGTATGTGGTGAGGAGCTCAGGTGTGCCAAGGAAGGACTTCGCACGACGGAGGATGCCCATTCGGCGACTGGCTTTGGAGGCCAGCTTGGAAATGTGATTTTCCCAGGAAAGATCATGGCAGATAGTGAGACCCAAAAGCTTGAGTGACAGAACTTCTTGGAGAGGATTATTCAGAAAGTAGATGGGAGGGTTGTCCAGTCGGTCTTTTCGGAGAGACATCGTAAGAGTGTGAGATTTGTCAGGATTGAAAGACATGTTCCACTTGTTTGCCCAGTCTGTGATTTTGTCCAGGTCTGCAGAAAGTGAGGAGGCTGCAGACTGCCAATCTGAGGGATGAGGAATGGAGCGGCAGAGAGTGGACTCATCAGCAACGAGATAGAGAGGATTTTCAAGAGAGTCAGAGAGATCCTTGATGAAGACCAGAAAAAGCACAGGGCCCAGAACACTGCCTTGGGGAACTCCAGCCTGAACAGGAAGAGGAGATGAGAGAAACCCATTAAGGGCCACACGTTGACGACGACTAGAGAGGAAGTCCACCAGCCATGCGTGGAGATTTCCATGGATACCAGAGGAGAGTTTGGTGAGCAGAGCGGGGTGCCAGACCGTATCGAAGGCACGTGATATGTCGAGGGAGACAGCTCTAATTTCCTGTTTGGCATTGAGGACCTCCATCCATTGTTGAGACAGCAGAAGCAGCATGTCCAGAGTAGAGTGACCTGGTCTGAAACCAAATTGATGATCAGACATCAAGCCATTGGAGAAGAGGAAAGATTTCATATCCGAAGCAAAGATGGATTCCATGACTTTGCTGATAATTGGGAGAAGGCTGATTGGTCTGTAGTTGCTAGGATCTGTTTTTGCACCTTTTTTGTGCAAAGCGGTGATGTTGGCTGATTTCCAAGCAGATGGCAGTTCACCTTGAGCAAAAGAGAGGGTGAAGAGAACAGAGAGAGGGAGTGAAAGAGCGGAAGAACATGATTTTAGGACCCGTGGGCTGATGCCGTCAGGTCCAGTTGCAGAATCAGAGTCGAGGGTTGACAGAAACTTTTCCACCTTGTCAGGAGGAAAGGACATGGAGTCCAGGAGCAGCTGGGTACGACTGGGTATGGTGGGTACAGAGAGGGATGGGTTTGGGACACAAGATTTAGAGGCAAACACAGAGTTGAGGCATTCAGCTTTTTCACGTGCGGAGTCAGCTGTGTAGCCGTTTGAGGTAAGGGAGGGGATGGAGGGGGAACAAACACCAGAAACAGATTTGACCAGACGCCACCAGGATTTGGAAGAGGGAGACAGATAAGAGAGTTTGATCTTGAGAACGGAGAGATATTGTTTCCTGGCTCTCCTGAGGGTGGACACACACTTGTTTCGGGCTTTGTGAAAGGAAATGAGATTTCCTTCCGTTGGATTTGCTTTCCAGGAGACGAAGGCAAGTTGTTTCTGGGCAACAGCCTCACGACAAGATTCCGTGTACCATGGATGGGAGGAAGGGTATGACAACTGAAGACGAGATGGGATAAATCTGTGCATGAGAGAGCAATTTACTTTGGAAGAATTCCCAGGATGAGTTGATGTCAGAGGTGGTAGAGATGGGAGACCAGTCCAGATGATTGATGGCTGCTTGAAGACCGTGCCAGTTGGCCTGAGTGAAATGCCAGACTCGTCGATGCTGAGCAGGCTCCCTGAGAATGGTCAGAGATGTCCACTTTAACAAGGACATGATCAGATGATCCGATTGGAGCAGAAGAAGAGCAGCAGACATTTTCAGGGAAGTTAGTCATAACCAAGTCCAGAAGAGAAGATGCTCCGTTGACTGAGTTCCGGGTCGGGAAATTGACAGATTGCGTCAGTCACAGTGAGTCACAGAAGTCCTTTGCTGAGGAGCCATGGCTGGTGAGAGAAGTACCCACACCCAGCCAACTGGCATGGTGACAATTGAAATCACCACATATGAGGAAGAGAGAGTTGGGATGAGTAGATAGAAGTTGGTCCATATTATCAGACAGCGAGATGTAGATGGAGTCATCACTGTTTGGTGGACGGTACAACACACATATGAGCAAGAGGTGGGAGCGAAGGGGAAGCCGTAGCCAGAGGTATTCCTGGGGGTGAGGTGGAGAGAGTGCAGTGCAGGGCGAGTGAGGACGAGAGTTTTTGATAAAGATAGCAACCCCACCTCCAGGACGAGGCTTAGGTCTATCATACCGGAGGAGGGAGTAACCCGGGAGAGATACCAAGGAATCAGAGACATCATGAAGGAGGAAAGTTTCTGTTAAGCAGATCACGTCTGGTTTGACAGAAGCAACCTGTATGGAGAGATCAGTTAAGTTTGAACGAAGGCCCTGGGCCCGGATGTTTGAGGTCCATACCGTTAATGAAGAGGAAGGGGGAGCATCGGATACAGAACAGGGGGGAGGAGGGGTAGGGTAAGATGTGGAAGAGGTGGAAGAGGTAGGGAGAGCTGTTGAAGGTGTGTCAGAGATTTCAGAATAGCTCGGAGAAAGGGAAGGATGGGGCGGACAAAAGGTTTGATGGTGATTGGGTGAGGCACAATGAGGTGTTATTTGAGGAGGGGGAAGAGCGAGGCAGAAGGTTGGGGGAGATGGAGGTGAGAGTTGGAAGGGGGAAGAAGCGGGGAGGATGCTTTGAGGAGAGGGAGTGAGAGGGGGGAAATTGAGAAGAAATGAGGGTGGGGAGATTTGAAGGGGAGGGGCGAGGGGGGAGTTTGGGAGGGAAGGGACAAGGGGAGGGATTTGAAAGGGATGGGATATGGGGGAGATTTGGAGGGGAGGGGTGAGGGGGAGTCTTGGAGGGGAGGGGTGAGGGGGCAGTTTAGGAGGGAGGGGGCAAGGGGGGAGATTTGAAAGGGATGGGTGATGGGGAGGATTAGGAGGGGAGGGGAAAGGGGGGAGATTTGAAAGGGATGGGTGATGGGGAGGATTAGGAGGGGAGGGGAAAGGGGGAAGATTTGAAAGGGATGGGTGATGGGGAAGATTTGGAGGGGAGGGGTGATGGGGAAGATTTGGAGGGGAGGGGTTATGGGGAAGATTTGGAGGGGAGGGGTGAGATTGGACTTTAGAAAGTGTACGATTAATGGGAAACGAACATTTATTGCAAAATGAGTTTCTTGTGACCTTCAAGTTAAAAATACGTTTAAGGACGCTGGAGGGAGGATGCAGTGCAGGAGAGTTTAGGGAATGTAGAAAAAAGGCACTATAATAATAATAATAATAATGCATTTATTTTATATAGCGCTTTTCAGGAAGCCCAAAGACGCTTTGACAGAGTGCAAAACATAATGCATAGCAAAACATAAAAACAATTGCAAAAGACCAGAATCAATAGGGAAATATTTAAAGCAGAAAGGAGGGAGAAGGAGAAGAGATAGTCAGGGGTTAAATGCTGTGGGTTAAATGTTGAATGCAGTGTTGAACAGGTGGGTCTTGAGTGATGTTTTGAATGTGGTGAGTGAGGAGGAGTTTCTGATGGTGTGAGGTAGTGAGTTCCAGAGGGTGGGAGCAGCGATGGAGAAGGCCCTGTCCCCCCAGGATCTGAATTTGGTTCGGATGGGGGGGGGGGGGGTCAGGAGGTTGGTACCAGCAGAGCGGAGGTTACGGTTGGGAGTGTGTGTGGAGAGGAGGTCAGCCAGGTAGGATGGGGCCAGGTTATGGAGGGCTTTGTCGGTCAAGAGGAGGATTTTGTACTGGATTCTCTGGGAGATGGGGAGCCAGTGAAGCTTGTAAAGGACGGGGGTGATGTGGTCACGGGTCCGGGAATGGGTGAGTAGACGGGCAGCGGAGTTCTGAATGTATTGGAGTTTATTGGTGATTGTGGAGGGTGAACCATAGAGGAGGCTTTTGCAGTAGTCCAGACGGGAGGTGATGAAGGCGTGGATGAGAGTTTCTGCAGCCATGGAGGAGAGGGATGGACGGAGACGGGCGATGTTTTTCAGGTGAAAGCAGGCTGTCTTTGTGATCTGTTTAGTGTATTTGTCGAAGGAGAGGGTTTGGTCAAAGATGATGCCAAGATTCCGGATGTGAGAGGAGGTGGACACTGGGATACCATCGATGTTGAGGGCAAAGTTATGGGTGGATTTTATGAGCGTTTTTGGGCCAATGATGATTATTTCAGATTTATCACAGTTAAGCTTGAGGAAGTTGATTTGAAGCCAGGATTTTATTTCAGTGATGCAGTTTGTCAGGATAGAGTGGGTGGCGGTGGAGATGGACTTGGTGGAGATGAAAAGCTGGATGTCATCGGCGAAGCAGTGGAATTGGAGACCATGACGGCGGATTAAGTGACCGAGGGGGGACAGGTAAAGGATGAAGAGGAGGGGGCCAAGAACTGAACCTTGGGGGACACCTTGGGGGAGGGGAGCAGTGGGGGATTTGCAGTTATTGATGGAGATGAACTGGCGTCTGTCAGAGAGGTATGATTTAATCCAAGAGAGGGCAGTGCCGGTAACGTTAAAGGTGGTTTCAAGTCGGGTGAGGAGGATGGTGTGATCGATGGTGTCAAAGGCGGCGCTGAGGTCGAGGAGGATGAGAATGTTGAGGTTGCCAGCGTCAGAGGAGAGGAGAAGGTCGTTGGTGATTTTG
This sequence comes from Myxine glutinosa, assembly GCF_964187855.1. NCBI lineage: Eukaryota > Metazoa > Chordata > Myxini > Myxiniformes > Myxinidae > Myxine > Myxine glutinosa. The sequence continues at coordinate 88,797,157 of NC_136273.1, read as the reverse complement.
AGGAGAGCAGTTTCAGTACTGTGGTTGGAGCGGAATCCGGATTGGAATGTTTCATACAGGTTATTGGCAGAGAGGTGATGTTTGAGTTGAGTGGCTACACCGCATTCCAAAACTTTCAACAGAAAGGGGAGGTTGGAGATGGGTCTGAAGTTGTTTAGGGTATGGAGATGGAATTTTTTTTTGGGATGAATAGATTTGGTGAGCAAGTCGAAAGCAGCCTTTTAAAGAAGAAGAAGAAAAAGGTGTTATAATATATGACGGAATACAGAACTTGAGGGGAAAGTGTAAACATTGAAGGTTAATAACAGTGAAAACTATCTGGGGAAATGGGGGAGAAACACGTGGTCGAAGAACGAACGAACGAATAAGAATGAATAAACGAATGAGAACAAGAATAAGAACAGAAGGGAATTTTTTTTTTTTTAGTTGAGATTTACACAAGGAAGTAGGCTATGGGGTGAAAAGACTGGGAAAACGGAGAACGAAAGTTATTGGATCACAAACGACGGACCGCTGAGAGAAAAACAAAGCCTCAAGGTTGTACACTGTACAAGGCCTCAAGACACGACACGAATTAACACGATTTTCAATACAGGTATGAAAGATTTGCACCGAAAATCTTCCTCGCGACACAATATACGTACACACACCATAAAATAAATACAGTTATAACGAAAATACAAATGGGAACAATTACTTAACTTCGATTTCAAATCGCTCGCGACGCGGCAAAGGCCTTGCTCGCGACGCGGCAAACAGACGATTAATTTATGAAAGATAAACACCGAGAAACTTCCAAGGTGCACACTATGACTTCACACACCGAAAGATAAATACAGTTTCGACAAAATACAATTGTGAACAGACTTAACTTTGAAAACGTGGAGACCGTGTGGAGCTTCGAAAATCCCTGCCGCCGTCTCCAAGATCTCGCGAGATCTTCATCGCGATCTTCATTGTGTTAGTGGTTTATAATATTTTACAAGCCCGGCCTACGCCGCTGTTAGACTTTTGGTCTCGTTTTTATGTTACAATATTCCCGTATTTGCGTTTTTTGGCATTTGACCTTATGACCCCATCCTCGGTGGTTGGGTCAAACATGTCACTGCTCTTGCACCTTCATGCCATGTGGAGATACACAACCGATTGGGAGGAGATAGCGTGATGAACAGACGGAGCAGATTACAACATCCCCACATTTTATCAAAAACATGGGGATATAAATATGAAAGTAATAAGCTGTGGCATCATATCACCACCTGTTCAGGCATCTTTTTCTTTGTGACCTCGTCACGAATTGCGTAGTCCCACAGGGCGCTCCATGCAAGCTGGGCATCAAATCCATGGCGAGTAAACTGCTCTGCATCCTCTCGGTCTGAAAAGAAAGGGAGATACAATTGGGAGGGAAGTGGTGGGGGCGAAGGATGGTGAAGGGGAAGCATGGGGTGGTGGTTTGGTTCGACGTGCCAATAAATTGTCAAAGATGGAACACAGAGGAAGATTTGTAAACATGAGCTCATCTATCAATCTACAGTGCCTATCTATAGAAAGTCGACACCCCCTTTCAAAATTTTCACCTTTTGTTGTCTTATAGGCTGGAATTAAAATGCATTCAATCAGACTTTTTCCACCCTTATTTACACCGTAACCCACAACTTCCACATGAAAAACAAATTCTACAAATTTCAGAAAATTAATTAAAAACAAAACTAGAATATCTTGGTTCGAAAAGTGTCCACCCCCCTGAGTTAATACTTGGTGGAAGAACCTTTGACAGCAATTACAGCTGTGAGTCTGTTGGGATAGGTATCTACCAACTTTGCACACCTTCATTGAGCAATGTTTGCCCATTTTTCTGTTCAAAACTGTTCAAGCTCAGTGAAGTTGCGTGGGGAGCGATGATGGACAGAAATCTTCAAGTTGTGCCACAGATTTTCGATTGGATTTAGGTCGGGGTTCTGACTGGGCCACTCAAGGACATTTATCTTTTTATTCCTGAGCCACTCCAGTGTGGATTTGGCTGTGTGCTTCGGGTCATTGTCATGCTGAAAGGTGAACTTCCGTCCCAATTTCAGCTTTCTTGCACAGGGCAGCAGGTTTTCTTCGAGGATTTTTCTGTATTTTGCTCCATCCATTTTCCCTTCTATCCTGGCAAGTGCCCCAGTCCCTGCTGGTGAGACACATCCCCATAACATGATGCTGCCACCACCATGCTTCACAGATCAGTTACACCGAAGCTAATTTACAACTGCTATTATAAGGGGGATGGACACTTATCAAATCCAATTGTAGTTTTTTATTTTTAATTAATATCCTGAAATTTATAGATTTTGTTTTTTACTTGGAAGTTGTGGGTTACGAATGTGTAAATAAAGGTGGAAAAAGTCTGGTTAATGCATTTAAATTCCAGGCTACAAGGCAACAAAAGGTTAAAATTTGGAAATGGGGTGTAGAGTTTCTATAGGTACTGGTACTGTATAAATCTTCTGTCTTCTTTCTTCTTTTTCTATACAGTCACGTGAAAAAGTAAATACACCCCATGTAAAGTTTTGACTTTTTCAACATATTTCAACATACAGCTATTTGATCTTCATTTCAACAATATTGACAGATAAAGGTGATATAATATAACAAATATCATGAAACATTTACATTTTGTAGTCCATTGTATAATTTAAATAAACATAAATGCAAATTTCGCATGTGGAAAAAGTAAGTACTTCAGTGGAATACCACCAACCACCAAGAGCGGTGTGATACGGTTTAATTGGCTGTCCAGCTCTGCCCACCCCACTTTGCATATACCCTGCCCACTTTGCATATAAGGGGATGTTGAGATGATTTTATCACTCTTGAGGAAGATTAACGGAGTCGTGTGGCTTTGTCACATGTTGTTAATCGAAACGTTGTCATTGTTTGTTCAATTAAACGTTGGAGATCTTACCATGGAGTCATTTGGATTTACTCCCAACCGCAAATCTTTGTGTGTGTATGTATGTATGTATGTATGTATGTATGTATGTATGTATGTATGTATGTATGTATGTATATATGTATATATATATATATATATATATATATATATAAATAAATATATATATAAACATATATATATATATACCGAAAAACACGGTCCGTTAAACCGTCCGTCCGTCCAGGAAGCCATGATTATGTGTCTATTAACTATGTACGTCTATTAATTACGTATTCTTGGAATACACCTTTCAATGCTTGAGACTGCGGAGATCCCTTAGACCCTTGAAGACCCTTCAAGTCCCCCAAGACCCCCAAAAGACTACCAAGACCCAAAAGACCCTTACTCAAAAGACCCAGAGGACCCAAAATAACTGAAAGACCCCAAAGACACAAAAAAACACCGAAAACCCCAAAAACCAAAAAGACCCTTAAAGACCCAAAAGATACCGAAGACCCAAAATACCCCGAAGACAAAAACACCATGCAGACCCAAATACCATGAACACCCAAAAGACCACAAAGACCCAAAATTACTAAAAGACCCTGAAGACCCAAAAACCCTGCAGACCCAAAAACCCTGCAGACCCAAAAATCCTGCAGACCCAAAAGACCCTGCAGACCCAAAGACCCCAAGATGCCAAAAAACCCTGAAGACCCCAAATTCCCCAAATTCCCCAAACACCCAAAATTCCCCAAAGACCCAAAATTCCACCAAAGACCCAAAATTCCCCAAAATTCCCCAAAGACCCAAAATTCCCCAAAGACCCAAAATTCCCCAAAGACCCAAAATTCCCCAAAGACCCAAAATACCCTGAAGACCCCAAAGATGCACAACACCCCAAATACCCTTAGAGACCCAAAATACCATGAATACCCAAAATACCTAAAAGACCTTAAAAGACTATGAAGACTTCAAAGACCCAAAATACATTGAAGACCCTTGAAAGACCCAGAAGACCCAAAGGTCTTTACACTCTCACTTTGTCTCTCCGAAAAGACCGTCTGGACAACCCTCCTATCTACTTTCTGAACAATCCTCTTGAAGAAGTTCTGTCACTCAAGCTTTTAGGTCTCACTATCTGCCATGATCTTTCCTGGGAAAACCACATTTCCAAGCTGGCCTCCAAAGTGAGTCGCCGACTGGGCATCCTCCATCATGTAAAGTCCTTTCTGGGCACTTCTGAGCTCCTCACGACATACAAAGCTTTAATCCGCAGCTCAATGGAATACTGCTCTCCCCTCTGGGCTGGTGCTCCTGCCTCACACCGAGCTCGGCTTCACGCAGTTGAAACCAAAGCTTTTCCACGATGAAGCCGATTCTGAGGGCCTTTCTCTCTCTCACCACAGGCAGGTTGGTGGTATTTCTGTCTTCTACAGCCTCCTCTCTGGCCTTGCTCCCCCTACTCTGTCTGTGCTCTGTCCCCCAAATATTCCTGCAGGACGCACACGATCTGCCAGGAACCCTCTTCTGGTGAAACTGCCAAAATCAAGACAAATCAGTGTTCTTGCATGGTTGTTCAAATGACTTATTACTATATCCTGTGTACCCCGCTCCAGCCCTCTCTCTTCCACAGATTTCCTGATGTCCCTGTTCCAAAATGTTGTTGTGCTTCCCTCTCTAGTCCAGTCTTAACTCCCGCTCCCTTCATTATATGTTCTATGTGTTAGCCCTTACCTGAGCCTCGACTTGGTATACAAAAAATATATAGATAAATCATGTCATTTCCTTTACAACTGTTCCCCAAATGGGGCTCAACAAGTTTGTTTGGCGCCAGGCCCACTAAAGGTTAATCCAGCACTGTAAAGGGGGGGGGGGGGGGGGGGAGAGGAGGGATATGGGGAAGAGGAAGGAGGGTAGAGGAGTGCATTACCAAGATCGTTGATGTTCACACTGTTGGGCAGCACATGGTCTGAACCACAGGTCTCCATTCTATCCTATCTTGAGCATGAGATTGGGATCCTTCCATAGCAATTACAGCTTTCATGAAATCCTTCATTACTGTTTGCCTCACTCGAGTTCTTGGTTTACCCACTAGCCTTCTACTGTTCATCGCGCATCGATATACTCCCTCCCCATTTTGGTGTATTATTTTTGGTCTTCCAGGCAGGTTGCATTCTTCTTCTTCTTCTGCTATATATAGTTTTTGGCCAAATGTCTCAATAGTGAAGAATCACTTGAAAAACTTGATGACATTCAAAGAATACTTACCCCACGCAGTCAACTTGGTGCGAGCTAACTTCTTTTTTCGAAGGGTTTTTTCTTTGATCCAATATGGCTGCCAGACCGTATGAGCGATGACATCAAAAAATTTATATTCTCCAAAACAATTGTTCCATAGATCAGGCTCAATAAATTTCAAACTGATCAGACGAAGCGTCGTCCCTGTCAAATTATGACGTCATAATTGAGGCACCAATCATGTCATCGTTAACAACACCTATTCCCCATATAAAGTTCTTTACAATGAGCCATGTTTAAATTTTTGCCATGGAGCGGTTTTTGGAGATATAGAGGTGCAACGTTTTTCAGTTTTTCTAATACGCCGCCTGTACCACATGACCGAGGACGTCATCATTATCATTAAAACATTCCACAGGAGAAGGCACTCCTATGGTAAAAATTTCGCATCCATTGGACTAACAGTGGCGGGGGAAAAAAATATTTCATACTGATCGGATCAAGCATTGTACTTGTCGAATTTTGACATCATAATGAAGGCATCGATGACATCACCATTGACATATCTCATTCACCACAGGGAGTACTTGACAATATGAGCCAAGTGTTACAGATTCGTCACATCCGTCGTCGTGGTTTTCATCCACTGTAAGCATTTTTGGTTCCATGTACTATTATTGTTATCGTTTAAGTGAAATGGAGATAACTGTTTTCAAAAGGTAAAAATTATTTTTTCTATTGAGATATAGAGGTGCAACTTTTTATGGAGTTAGAGGTGCAATTTTTTTCCCAAGATGGCGTCCGCAACATGCGACTTATGACGTCATAATTATTGGGAAAAAAAATTCAACAGGCGGAGGCGCTCACCGATGGTGAAATGTTTGTGTCAATTGGATCAACGTTTGCCGAGAAAATGAATTTTTAAAATGCAGACACGCACACACAGTGCATTCAGAAAGTATTCAGACCCCTTCACCTTTTTCACATTTTGTTATGTTGCAGCCTTATGCTGAAATCGATTAAATTCATTCTTTCTCTCATCAATCTACACTCAATACCCCATAATGACAGAGAGAAAACAGGATTTTAGAAAGTTTTGCAGATTTATTGAAAAGACCATCAACATGTCATCAACAGACCATCACTGCAACACTCCACCGATCTGGGATTTATGGCAGAGTGGCCAGACGGAAGCCTCTCCACAGTGGAAGACACACGAAAGCCCGCTTGGAGTTTCCAAAAAAGCACCTAAAGGACTCAGACTGTGAGAAACAAGATTCTGTGGTCTGATGAAACCAAGATTGAACTGTTTGGCTTCCATCTGGCCACTCTGCCATAAAGCCCAGATCGGTGGAGTGTTGCAGTGATGGTTGTCCTTCTGGAAGTTTCTCCCATCTCCACACAGGATCTCTGGAGCTCAGCCAGTGACCATCGGGTTCTTGGTCACCTCTATTACCAAGGCCCTTCTCCCTAGATTGCTCAGTTTGGCCGGGCGGCCAGCTCTAGGAAGAGTCCTGGTTGTTCCAAACTTCTTCCATTTAAGAATTATGGAGGCCACTGTGCTCTTGGGAACCTTCAATGCAGCAGAGATTTTTTTGTAGGCTTCCCCAGATCTGTGCCTCGACACAATCCTGTCTTTGAGCTCTGCAGGCAGTTCCTTCGACCTCATGACTTGGTTTTTGCTCCGATATACATTGTCAGATGTGAGACCTCATATAGACAGGTGTGTGCCTTTCCAAATCATGTCCAATCAATTGAATTTACCACAGGTGGACTCCAATCAAGGTGTAGAAACATCTCAAAGATGATCAAGAGAAATGGAAGGCACCTGAGCTAAATTTAAAGTGTCATAGCAAAGGGTATGAATACTTATGTCAATGTGATATTTCAGTTTTTTCTTTTCAATAAATTTGCAAAGCTTTCTAAAATCCGGTTTTCTCTGTCATTATGGGGTATTGAGTGTAGATTGATGAGGGAAAAAATGAATTTAAACGATTTCAGCACGAGGCTGCAACATAACAAAATGTGAAAAAAGTGAAGGGGTCTGAATACTTTCTGAATGCACTGTACGTGCGTACGCCACCGATCACCTATCCCTGCTTTTCTCTTCGCGATCGCAGTGTAATTATAGTATCCGAATCCGGATTTGGGATCTTCACCAAAATCGAATCAATTAGTCCTTGTCAACTATCTAACCTGTCCACCAAATTTCGTCCAAGTCTGTCCATAACTTTTTGAGATATCCTGCTCACAGACAGACAGAGGTGAAAACATAACATACGTCCAACTTTGGTGGCAGAGGTACTAATTGCCAGCTTCTCCCAGTCTCTGTAATACAAGGATAAAGAAAAACAGTGCTTAGGGATGATGTGCAAGGAGGACAAAGGATCATGAAAAGTGTCACAATGGGGGTGAAAGGGGTGTCAGTGGCTCTGCCAGGATTCGAACCTGGTTCATCTGCCATCAATGGCAGAGGCTCCCATTGAGCACAGAATCACGAAGTGGAAACATGGAACAATGTATGTATGTATGTATGTATGCATGCACATATATATATATATCTATATATATATATATATCTATATATATATAGGGGGCTGCAAAAGTAGGTATACAGTAAGGATTATACCAGTATTACCAGTATTATAATAGTGGTGCTAGGATTCATTTAATACTAGAATTCATTTAATTCATTAAAATCATTATTACCATTTTTAATATTTTTCTTTTCGTAATTTTTTCTATAATACATCTATTATTTGCAGGTAAAGCTGATAAAGACCTTTGTGCCAGAGTGTGCATGGGTGTCCACACTCGACTAGTGGAGTGTGTGAATGCCGGGGGCAAACAGTTTGAACATTTGAGGGATTAATATGTTTATTATTGATATGTTTATTATTGATATGCTTGTATAATCAATAAAATACGTTTTGTGCGCACGATTTGTTTTTCATTACTGTATACCTACTTTTGCAGCCCACTGTGTATGTATGTATGTATGTGTATATATATATATATATACACAGTCACGTGAAAAAGTAAGTACACCCCATGTAAAGTTTTGACGTTTTCAACATATTTCAACACAGCTATTTGATCTTCATTTCAACAATATTGATAGATAAAGGTGATATAATAGAACAAATATCATGAAACATTTACATTCATTTTGTAGACCATTGTATAATTTAAATAAACATAAATGCAAATTTCGCATGTGGAAAAAGTAAGTACACCCCTACATTTATCACTACTTCAAATACATAAAATTAGGATCAGGTGCACCAGCTCAGGTGCAAATGATTAGAACATCGTTAGAGAGGATCTTGGAGGAACCTGTCTTATTTAACCATCAGACATTTAGTTTGGTTTGCTCTTTGTTGTTGAAGTGTGCGGCATCACCATGCCGAGATCAAAAGAGCTCTCTGAGGCCTTCAGAAAGAAGGTTAAAGATGCCTACGAGTCTGGGAAGGGATTTAAAAAGATCTCCAAACAATTTGAAATCAATCATTCGACTGTCCAGAAGATCATCCACAAGTGGAGAAGATTCCAAACAACTGCCAACTTGTTCCGCCCAGGCCACCCCAGCAAGTTCCGCCCAAGAGCGGACCGCAATATGCTGAAAGAAGTCTCGAAGAACCCCAGAATGTCATCACGGGACCTACAGGGTAGCTCTTCCCACTGTTGATGTCAAAGTGCACGAGTCTACCATTAGAAAGAGGCTGCACAAATTTGATCCACATGGGAGATGCGCCAGGAGGAAACCTTTGTTGTCCAGAAAGAACAACAGGGCAAGACTAAAGTTTGCCAATGAACACCTAGGCAAAGACCAGCACTTCTGGAACAATGTGCTCTGGACAGATGAGTCAAAGTTAGAGCTATTTGGCCACAGTACCGGAAGACATGTTTGGCGAAAACCAGAGACAGCATTTGACCACAAGAACCTGATACCAACTGTAAACGTGAAACGTTTATTGTTTGGGGCACCACAAACCAGTTTATGGTTTGGTGGAAATATTGTGGTTTGGGGCAGCTTTGCTGCATCAGGGCCTGGGCAGCTCACCATCATAGAATCCACTATGAATTCTTCATTGTACCAGAGGGTGCTTGAGGATAATGTGAGGCCATCTGTCGGAAAGTTGAAGCTCAACCGAAGGTGGACCTTGCAACATGACAATGACCCGAAACATACCAGTAAATCCACCAAGGAATGGCTGAAAAGAAAGAAATGGAGGGTTCTGGAATGGCCAAGTCAAAGCCCGGATCTAAATCCCATCGAGATGTTGTGGGGGGATTTGAAACGAGCTGTGCATGCAAGAAACCCCTCAAACATCGCACAGCTGAAAGAATTCTGCATGGAGGAGTGGGGGAAAATTTCTCCCAGTCGATGTCAGAGACTGGTAGACAGTTATAAGAAACGCCTACTTGAGGTTGTTTCTGCCAAAGGGGGCAATACCACCTATTAGAGCCAAGGGTGTACTTACTTTTTCCACATGCGAAATTTGCAGTTATGTTTATTTAAATTATACAATGGACTACAAAATGTAAATGTTTCATGATATTTGTTATATTATATCACCTTTATCTATCAATATTGTTGAAATGAAGATCAAATAGCTGTATGTTGAAAAAGTCAAAATTTTACATGGGGTGTACTTACTTTTTCACGTGTGTGTGTGTGTGTGTGTGTGTGTGTGTGTGTGTGTGTGTGTGTGTGTGTGTGTGTGTGTGTGTGTGTGTGTGTGTATATATATATACATATACATATATATCCGATGCTATCAATTGTTACAACGCATCGATGCTGCCGAGTCAGTTTATGGGCAAGGGTAAAGCTGGTAGGTGTGCCAACCATCTCCCAGGAATTTGGATTTGTCCAGGTTGCTGGCGATAGCTTTCTTACTCTTCACAAATGAGACCGTGGTATATTTTACCTTCACCAAGCAATGCCGGTAGAGGGGATACCTAGTTTATCATCAATCCAAGTGACGACACACACACACGATTAAATGACACTGCCTGTGAAACAACGGGATGATCGTTTATAGTTGGTTCGGGATTCACCAGACTATCCTGCTTGTAGGAGAATGTGCGTACCTCTCGGCCATCCTCTTATATACATACAGAAGCTTCTTTGAAAGACAGCTTGCCTGCCTCAGCTGTCCGACCAGGAAGGGCCTTGCTTCTCTTGCCGGGGAGGTCTAGCCGAGGGTCACCAACTGTGAGGCCCAAAATGGTGCCGGACGGTACGTCAGAGGTCGCCTGCAAACCTGTAACAGTACAAAACAGTGTTTCAGACAAGAAAATGTATGTCATGGACACAATGGACTGTTAAAGTGCGCAAAAGAGAGAAGAGACTAATGTCTCTGTTGGAAGTGTGATATTAAATCAAATAAATACAACTTTGCAATCAGCATGCAATCACGAATGACAGTCTTTACCAGCCAGCAAAGAAAATTTCCGTCTCTGCTTCTCATGGAGCTCTCTGTGGAGAGGATCTTTGCTGTGCTTTGTCCACCAAGATGTCGGACCTTCCTCTGAAACCTGGAGGGCATGTGTAAGTCACAGCATAGCCATGAGCAAGACAAACCTTGTGGACTTCCATGCATTGATCACAAATATTACTGAATATCAGGAAATTAAGGAGTTCCAAAAAAGTTACTTGGGGCGAGTCAGCCAAGTGCAGAGTAGTCGTGAGCACACAGTTCGCGAGTGGTCCAACAAGACGTAACCTAACTAGCTCCATGGTGAGATCTCTATGGTTACAAACAGAAAACATGCTTTGTGAAGAGCAAACAATAACCCTCACACAATCATGATCATTTCACATATATGATGAACAGTAGTGAAACATCCATACACGTGATCAATGAGATGTCTGGTGGGCAATATTAATGTTCAGCGTGTCTTTTAAAGAAACTAATGGTGTGTGACTTACGTGAGCACCATATCACCATTTTCTGTAATCCAGCTTGTGGCATCAGAAATATGTCTTGTACCATCACCCAAGACCTTTTCAGGTCGTGCCGCAGACCTTGATCGCTTCCTTTTTCTGCGTGTGTCATGTCCAGTGCTTTGGTTTCCTGAAGCACCTTCTGGTACTGGCTTAGTGAGTCGTGAGGCATCGGATGGCTTTGGACGTACAGGAATCAGACAGCCAATAACTTGTTGCAGCTCCTCAATAACCTCCTGCAGCATAAAATTTGTCATTAGAATTATTTACGCAATGTGGTAATTCACGGGCAGATTCTTTGGAATGCCAATCGTGCTTTCATCAACCTGAGTGCGACACATATTTGGTTATGAAGTGCAAGCATTGAATGCAATGTAGAGGGTCCTGCAATTACAGCGTGGGATCAAGCCCTCAAAACGAATTACTACCAGAACAGCATTTGAAAAACGACCACTGTGGAATGTGCTACCAACTTTGACACGTGGATCAATCCTGATCCCCCTGGGTCAGGAGAGGGGCGAAGCTTGGACTGTGTTGGTAGCAACATCACTTTAGCTGGGAGATGGGCGGAGCTTGGACTGTGTTGGTGGCATGTCACTTCCTTAGCAGGGAAAGGGTGGAGCTTGGACTGGAGATAGTTAAAGAGCTCATGGTGCTCACTTATTCTTAATTTAATTGATTTATCTATATGGTTACTGTAGTGCTGGGCCGATTAGAAAATTTGACTATAACCGATTAAAGAAAAATAAAATAAAAATACAAAAAATAAAATAAACTAAAACAGCACTCTGGAGAGAGAGCATACCTTCGCCAAGATGCACAGTTTACGTTTTGTATCCCACCAATAGATCGGATATGACCTGCACCTGAACCAAAAACTAATCGGCATGTTCTTGTCACTTACCCAACTCAACCACCAGGTTTTGTCACAAGCCGTACACAACCTTTCCAGTTATCATCCTATATAATCATTTTGTCCCCATCTCCCAATGGTGAAGAATCACTTAAAAAAATTATCGTATCCAGTTCCGGATCCAGATCCAGCTCTTCACCAAAATCGAATCATTTCGTCCTTATCACACACCTAACCTCTCCGCCAAATTTTGTCCAAATCCCTCCACAACTTTTTGAGATACCCTGTTCACAGACAGACAGACAGGGGTGAAAACAACCTCTGTCCGCCTTCGGTGGTGGAGGTAAAAATCTGCGAATTCCGATTGTAAAGTGATAAATAATAGTGATACGACATTGTGCACACATGAAGTGGATACCAGATGGATGCCATTCCCACGATTGACGTTATCGAGTGGCTGTGAATCGATACATTTTAAATCCCTCTCTAATCGGTTGGTGTACCGTATCTAACGGCACAGCATCCTGTCATTTTTAAACGAATGATAAGCTATTGAGGATATAAAACTAAACTTTTCATACTTGTCTACTTATGTGAAAAAGCAAGTTTTATATAAAATACAGTACAGGGAGTTCCCAGTTATAAAGGGATTCCGTTCCGAATGTTCATACGGTAAATACATCAATCAGCCAAAGTACAATAAGGTGGGTGAAATGAATGAATGAATGATCGTTTTAAGGCCATTTTCCCTGCTAGAGCGGGGTTAGCCTTGCGGGGCCCCATGACAATCATGTTTCCCTGTTTGAGGCAATGTTTTTATGGCCGGATGCCCTTCCTGACGCCAACCCTTGGTCGCTTCTTACGATGCGCAGGGATACGGTGTACCTATTCTAAATCGGGGTACACACCGGGATCATTCATCCCAGCAAGCTGGTACTCAATTTGCCGACCTCGGAAGGATGACAGGCTGAGTCAACCCCCCTGGCGTTAATTCAGCGATCGACCGGGATTCAAACCCAGGATCCTAGGATCCCAAGCCGGCACCCTAACCGCTAAGCCAACACCAGGTGAATCAGAAAATAATTCCAAATAATGTTGTAACGTTAATATTCATCCTGACAAAGCAGTCACTTACACAGTAGGTAGGAAGGAAAGAAGAAAGCGTACCAGGAAGCGTAAATGCAGCATATACTCTGTTGTGCTTATAACTAGACTACGGATTTTTATGTTAAGAAAATAGGCCTTTTATGTTTTGAAAAGCGGAATTTTTTTTTTTTAATGTGAAAAAATCCCGAAATATTTTTTTCCCCCGTTTTATTCATTTTTTATTATTACCAAGTTTTTCAGAAATCAGTCAAAAAAAGAACAAAAAATGGTAAGCTTTTTCCTGCACAACATTAAGCACTCTGGGCTAGTAAACAGGTAAAAAATGACGTTCAGGTATCTTTATTGCAACCGCATTGTTTGATAAGTAGAGGACTAGAAGAAATTGACAAGACCCTTTTAGGAACGGTTAAAGTAGGTGTTTGAAATCATTATCTTGGTAATGTTCTCCTTGGTGAGGCGGTGTCGGCGGTCGGTGAGGACGTTTCTGTAGACGGAGAAGGACCTTTCCACGTCGACGCTGACGATGGGGCAGTACCTCAAGAGGGGGATGTCAGCAAGCTTGACTCCAGCCGGCACACCAACCTCAGATCCGTGCTGATCTCCATCCAGGATCAAAGCCACTGTCCTCAGCACACCAATGTCGGGATTACGCTGCAGCACCGCCTTGAACTTGGTGAGCAGGATCTCCTTACGGCAGCCTCGGATCTTTTCGAGCTCCTCCTTGGCCTGATCAAGGAGCTGGAAGGCCTTGGCCAGCTCCATGCCGGCCTCCTCCAGCTGCTTAAGGATCTTCGGGATGAACGACACGTGGGCATTTAAGAAGACCAAACTGAGCTTGATGTCCGCCTTTCCGAACAGGTCCTTGGCACTCCGGATTGCCATCGCGTCATCGTTCAGCTGGTCCACAATGTCCTTGACGGCCTCGAAGTGCTCGGCGTAAAACACCGCGGCGTCGATCCACGTCCCCCACCGAGTCAGAATGGGCTCCGGGGGGAGAGAAAGATTGGGCTGCTGCTCCTTCCAAAAGACAACACGCGACGGGGCTTTGACGAACACCTTCTTCGTCGTGGCAATCAGGTCGTTGACGTCCTTGAACATTTCTCGGACTGTCTCACAGACACGGTGGAGCGCGTGGGCAACGCAAGTCACATGCAGCAAGTCCGGGAAGAGTTCCTTCAGGGCATGGCCGGCCTTGATCATATAGGCCGCGGCGTCGCTGACGAGGACCTTGAGGCACTCCGGCTTGAAATCAGGCCAAAGATAGCGCAGCGTGTCATTGACTGCACGCACGATCTCCCCGGAGTTGGTCTTCTCCAGAAACATGCACTGGACGAGGTGGGGACGAAAGTACCCCTCCTTGGACAAGCGTCCCGCGATGATGTTGGCCACATATCGACCTGCCGAATCGGTCGTCTCGTCGACGGACAGCCAGATGGGCTGCTGTCCGAGGTCGGCACAGATCCCCGCCAAGGCCTCGTCGTAGCACTTGTCGAGGTAGTGCTTTCGAATCCAGCTTTCATCGGGGATCTGGAGAGTGATGTGCTTCTCCAGGAACGACCGGAGGGCAGGGTTTTCCAATTTCGACCATGGGATGCCAGCGGCCAGCATGGCCTGGCACAGCTCCTGAGCCACGACGTCGCACTTGCGCCTCTTTCCGCCACCAAAGTCCTCCATGGTGGCTTGCGTGACCGTCCTCTTCTTCTTCAAGGCCAAGTTGCTCTTGTGGCGGTCTCCTCGGACATGTTGGGCCAGCTCAGACTTCTGCTTCGCCCGGAAAGTCTTTTCACAAGCTCGACAGAAAGCCATGTCACTCGACACGTACTTGAAGGTGGCCCCATCGCCGCCAGCGTTGAATTCCTTCAGCCACTTGTCACGAAGAGCAGCACTCATCTTGATAGGAGACTTGTTCACACTTTGTGTACACTCTCTCACTGTAGTACACCGCCTCACTGCTGTACACGCTGGGGACGCAACGCACGCAAGTGGACGCAACGTTTTGTTTTTGAGATCGATCGCAATTAAAAATTTCGATCGCAGCTAAAAATTTCGATCACAGTTAAAAATTTCGAAAAATTCCCTAATTTTTTTTAGCGTTGCCAGACATTTTCGACCAAAAAGGGCATTTTATTTTATTTTTCCCGAAAAAGGGCGAAATATTTTTTTCCTCCGAAAATAGCAAGATAATTTTTTTGCGCGCAAAAAAGCCGTTTTATGTGAAAAAATATTTTTTATTTTTTTTCACATAAAAATCCGATGTATACTTATAACATACCTTTAAGATAATGTGTTATAATCGTGCTATTAAAGACGCATGTGAAATGTGATCCTTTTCCTCACGGCTCAGAATACTGTCCGTCCACCTTTGAAATGTGAAAAAATAAATTCAACTGATGCATGCCTGGAACGCGTGACGTCAAGACGTACTTTTCCAAGAAGTACAATACGAGCTGTAGCGTTTTTTTTTGTATGCAGAATCGAGGCTCGTGAAAGAGCTGAGAGCGTGAAAGAGCATGAAAGAGCGTTTTCCTTTGTCCTTGTAGATGCTTCTAAAGCAATTGGTTAATTTATTTGAATCAGGTGTGCTTTAATAAAGGTCTGTTGTTTCTTTGTGAGTTTCAAAGCAAAATAAATTTGATAACCGATTTCCGAGCCGTTTTCCATATTGACACGTTTTCCAAATTCCCGAGACAAAATTTTCTCCCCATCACACGACGATTGGCAGCTGTTTACAAAGAATAATGTTTATGCACATCTCCTTGAAACGCCTATAATGCAACGTTGTTTTAATTTGTTTAGTGAAATTCGCCCAAAACAACGAGGGTGTTTCGGGCGATGTACAAAGCTACTCAAGGGTTTTTGGGTCGTGTACAGTACAACTGTAATCGGTAAACACACTCCATACCGACGACAACCGGCCGATGCAGATTACCAAAAATTCCCGATATCTGCACGTGCCGATTTACTGGTTCCGATGTCGGCCGAGCACTTGCTTACAGAATAAAACCACAATGCACGAGTAATCTACTAGAATAAATAGAGCTCGTGTGGCAGGAGCTACGTCAGCAATATTCACACGTCGATTGTTCACAGCACTGACCAATTGGGTGTAATAACTTTTCCCAGCATCTTATTCGTGTTCATTGTTATCGCATCTATCGGTGTTGAGAAAAAAAACCAGTCCATCAAGGTGGTGCGACAAATTGCACTCTATCCTCACCTCTCACAGCGGTGATTAAAATACTGGTGATAACGGTGTGGCATCTGTATCACACGCTTTCCTCTCACCTTGTGCCTCATCCTGGCGATTACTATATTGACCGCGGTGCTATCCTTGTACATTTCTTTGACTCCAACAACAACAACAACAACAACAGGCATTTTAAGGCCATTTTCCCTGCTATGGCGGTGGTTAGCCTTGCGGGCCCCATGACAATCTTCTCCATTTTGCCCTATTTTCTGCATCTCCCCTTGTTAACCCCCTTGCCCGCATTTCTTCTTCCACCATCTTTAGCCAAGTCTTTCTCAGTCTTCCCAGTCCTCTACTTCCTTCTACAACATTTCCATCACTCTTCTCAACCAGTCACTTTCATCCTTCCTCAACACATGACCAAACCATCTCAACCTGTTTCTCTTCAAAGCATCCATCACAGGCTCTATTCCCATCATCTTTCGCAATTCATAATTTGTCTTCCCCTCTCTCAACGATACTACACACATCCACCGAACCATTCGCATTTCCACCCTTTCCAGCCTTCGTTGCTTTCCATTTCTTTGACTCCCACTAGTATATTTAATGGAGCAACAAATTTGCTGTGAAGCCAGTCAAGGTTTATTTGCAAGATCAAGTCCCAGGAAAATGGCAATTCCTTCCAATCGGAACTTTCCAGGTATCGTTTATGGGTGCTCCGAGCTGCTGTTATTTGACTCATTTAAAATTTTAAATATCTAAAAATAAACAGAACGAAAGGCATGATCTTTGGTTGCACACCGAGAAGCACGTCGCCATATGCTCCGCAGAAGAGAAGGCTGATGTCACAAATCCATGACGTTTGGGACGAGCAAGTAATCACTCAGCCAGGAAATATTGGGAGTGTTATGCAGGAAATAAACTTGCCAACATCTTTAGCATCAGCCAAACCAAAGGCCAAAAAAGAAAAGCACAGTGAAAGAACAGAAAAAGACAAAGCAACAACATTGAATCACTTAACAACAAAATTTTGTACATTTCATATCAGAACAACTGTTACATTCAATTCCACAAATCCATGAATCCGACGGATTAACTAGAGTACCTTTTTCATGGCAGGATGAATCCAAATCCAAAGCTGCCGATGTTTTGATTCCTCCACAACAGGCGTCAACAGGGGCCTCCAGATAAAGGTGACCGGGCCCAAGGGCTGGCTGGGGAAGCCCTCGACCTTGTACAAGACCAAGGAACCCTGACGTCGACCACCAAGGCATTCTTTAGAAGCAAATGTCATACCTAAGGAAAAAACAAACAAACAAAAAAAACACCTTTCGAGGCCATTTTTCCCCACAAAGCGGGGGTTGGCTTTTTTCAGGCACCGTGGTTGTTGTTGTTTGTTGTTGTTGGTCCCCTTTTTGAAGCAATGTTTTACGGCCGGATGCCCTTCCTGCCGCCAACCCTGTTTGTCGCCTTTTACGACAAACAGGGAATTACCAGTGAACTGGTACTCAATTAGCCGACCTCGGAAGGATGACAGGCTGAATCAACCCCCCTGGCGTTAATTCAGCGATCGACCGGGATTCAAACCCAGGATCCTAGGATCCTAAGCTGGCACCCTAACCGCTAAGCGAACACCAGGCTCTAAGAAAAAGAAAGAAGAAAGACCTTAGATCATACCAAAGAAGAAAGACCAAAAACCGAGTGTCCTTTTGTAGAGGACCTGGTGTTAGCACTATGCCGACAAAACACACCTTTAATCTCGAATAAAGATAACAATAACAATAACAGTAAAGATAACACCTTCCTCACAAAAATCAAACAGTAAAACACTCAAAAACTCGAGAAAAACACTCAAGTCCAGAAGTTTAAACTTTGTGGCCAAGCAAGCTTTACCTGCTTCCTTGCTCGTCAATCGGCACAGCCTCTGCAGCAGATCTTCCTGTCTACCACTGACTTCAATGCAGGAGTAATATGAGATGTCCTGTCGATAGAATAAGAAGCATCGATCCTTGCAATATCAAGCTTTACATTCCATCATTCGAGAAGCAACTCCATACCCACTGCAGCCACAGGTTCAGGATCCGCCTCACCTGTAGCAGACAGTGCCGGTCCATGGCACGAAAGGATATACGAAACGTCTTCGCAGATGGTCGTTCAGCGAGGCGGTAACCCCAACACTCTTTCATATGGAACCGCTTGGCGTGCCACACATGCGTCTCCAACCAGACATGGTGACGTTGCCTCCGGTTGTACTCCTCCAACAAGTTCCGGTGTTGTCGTCTCGCTTTGCGAGAGCGACATTTGGACACGGGCTTGGCCTGCGTACCTTGTGTCTGTCACAGAATTGGAGGGAATGTCCATTTGAGATCCCACTTCAAAGGTAAAGGGAAATCAAAATATTTTACAATAAATAAATTTGAATTTTTTTTATATTATTACCCTTTGCCAGAGAAGAGGGTATTTTATTTGGGTCAATTTGTCTGTATGTCCGCACAGAATAAATATGATTTTCTCTGCAACCGATGGTCCAATTGACGTGAAATTTTCACCATTGGTGCGCCTCCCCCTGTAGAAAATTTTAATAATTATGACGTCATGGGTCACGTGGTATGGGCGCCATCTTGGAAAAAATGAAAAACTTTGTACCTCTATCTCCGAAAGCGCTGTGTAGAAACAATTGAGACATGGCTCATTGTAAAGAAGTATCCATGGGTAATAACATGTTAATGATCATGTCATAGGTGTCTCCATTATGACGTCATAATTTGACAAGTACAAAACTTCATCCGATAAAGATGAAATTCTTGAGCATCATAAATGGATAAATTGGTGGAGAAAAAAAAATGATGTTGACATCATCAGTCATGTAGTACAGTGTCTGACAAAACTTTGTATCATGACAAACCGTATGTGTGGAATTTAAAAAGGTTCTTTCACCTTGACTGTGCCTCACCCTCGTTCACCGAAAAACAAGCTCGTTCGGAATACGTCATTTAAAGCACAACTTGGTGGCCGCTGTTTGCTAAATCCAATATCAATGAGAATATTGCTCATCCCTTAGACAGGAAGACCGCAGTCTCTTCCCTTTCTTCAGACAACAACAAACAACAACATGCATTTTAAGGCCATTGTCCCTGCTAGAGCGGGGGTTAGCCTTGCGGTCCCCATGACAATCTTCTCCATTTTGCCCTATTTTCTGCATCTCCCCTTGTCAACCCCCTTGCCCGCATTTCTTCTTCCACTATCTTTAGCCAAGTCTTTCTTGGTCTTCCCCATCCTCTACTTCCTTCTACATTCATTTCCATCACTCTTCTCTACCAGTCACTTTCATCCTTCCTCAACACATGACCAAACCATCTCAACCCGTTCCTCTTCACAGCATCAATCACAGGCTGTATTCCCATCATCTTTCGCAATTCATCATTTGTCTTCCTCTCTCTCAACGATACGATACTCCCAACATCCACCGAACCATTTGCATTTCCACCCTTTCCAGCCTTCGTTGCTGCTCTACGTTCATTACCCATGTCTCGCTCCCATAAATCACAACACTTCTCACACATGCAGCATACACTTTTCCCTTCAGCTTCAACGACACTCCCCTCCTCGTCAACATGCCACTCAGTTCCCGAAACTTCTTCCATGCACTTCTCACTCGAGCAACCGTTGCCGAGTCTGATTCCACCTTCTCCATTCAACATGTCTCCGAGGTAGCAAAATGTTTTCACACCTTCCAGCTTCACGCCATCTCCAATATCCAACTCAACATTTCCTCCATCTGCAGCTCCCTCTGTGCACACCTTACATTTGAATGTAGCTGCCACACTGGTTAATGACCCTCTCAGACCACTACATTTTTGATGAACCCATTCAGCGCACATTGTACATTGAATGGAGTTCACTCCGACACCCTTCCTGCACACAGCACACGGCCACTTCCCAGTTCTTTCCACCTCACCACATGCTTTACCACTTGCCATCACCTTCGTCTTTCCGATATTCACCTTCAGACCTTTTGTCTCCATACATTCCTTCCACTTGTTCATCTTTTCCTTCAGTCCATCCATACTTTCCGCAATCAACACCAGATCATCTGCATACAACAACTCCCACGGTAAACCCTCCTTTACGTTCTGAGCCAGCACCTCCATCACAGCTACAAATAGTAGTGGACTTTGTACCGACCCCTGATGCACTCCCACCTTCACCTCAAACTCACCACTGTTCCCGTCCTTAGTCCTTTTCTTCAGACATAGACAAAAATCACAAGCTAGTCAAACACTTGGAACATGTCTTTCAATCCTGACAAATCTCACACTCTCACGATCTCTCTCCGAAAGGACCGTCTGGCAAACCCTCATATCTATTTTCTGAACAATCTTCTCGAGGAAGTTCTGTCTTTCAAACTTCTGGGTCTCACTATCAGTCATGATCTTTCTTGGGGAGATCACATTTCAAAGTTGGCCTCCAAAGCTAGCTGCCAACTGGGCTTAATCCGTCGTACACAGTCCTTCCTCATCACACTTGAACTCCTATCCACCTGCAAGGCCTTCATCCGCAGCTTAATGGAGTACTGCTCTCCCCTGCGCTCACATCTTGACGCTAAGGCCATTGGAATCTCCAGCGATGAAGCCGAGTTTAAGGGCCTATCACTTTGCCATCGCAGACAGGTCGGTGTTCTTTGTCTTCTACCACCTCCTTTCTGGTATTGCAGATTTCTGCAGGGCACACACGGTCCACAGTCAACCTAAATCCAGGGTACCTGCTCACCTCCACTCATTTGTTCCTCTTTTTTTTCCAACATGTGAAACCAACTTCCACATTCTCTTCAATCTCATTCTTCCCTCCAGTTCTTCTAGACAGATGTTCATCACCATCTCGGATCGTCCCCCATGCATCCTCTCCTGCTCCCATTCCTCCGCACGGCCATTGTTTGTCCGCCTCCCCCTGTCCTGTCCTTTGCTGTTGGTGTTTCACCCTCATCACTGCTGTTCCTTTTGCCCTGTTGCGTCCTCATCCGCTCAGTGTTGTAGTACTAGCTCTTCCACGAGCCTCGACTCTGTATACAAAATAAAGCAAAGGTATTTTTAAAAAACAAAAAATGTACATTAAATGTTTGTGATACCTTCATTTTAGCAATTTGCTCTGAAGGCTGTTCTTTCTCGCTCTCCCCCCATGACTTCACACAAGTAGTGTATGCCATCGCTCATCTTCCCTAATTCTGTCCCATGATCTTTATTACCCCCATTAATCTTTCCTAATCTAACCATCTGACTTGCGCATTCATTCCTGCTTTCCTCCATTCATTTATTCTCTTGACTTTTGTCCCACTCTCGGATGTACGCCTTCCATGAGCCTCGCTCCTTCAAAAAAAAACGTCCCAATAATTTGAACCAAAGGTCTTGTCATCTACGATTGTCTGTCAATCGAATTGCGTCACATGCTTGTCACAATCAATCAGAAACCCACAAAGGCAAGTTTGGCTGCCTCCAGAGATTCATGGAAATTGCATTCAGTGTTTAATGGTCACAATAAGGATGTAAATGAGGGGAATATAAAAATTGATGTAATAATTATCGGTTTGTGAAATTCCGAGTTATTTCTCGAAAAGTTGTAAGTTTCCCAGTTTGTTTCCCAAAACAAACTCCCACACTCCCTTCAATCCCACTCCTCCCTCCAGGTCTTTAAAACAGCTGTTCACCACCATCTCATATCTTCCCCCATCCAAAACCTTGATCTTTTCTACCCCCGCTAATTCACCCCAGATCCACTTTTTTGAAATTCCGACTTCTTTCCTGGAAGTCCTCGCAATGTCCATGTGTTTTATTCTCCCCCCCCTCCCCCCACCCCACCCTCTTTTCGTGCATCCTCCCCCCCAAGCCCTCTCCCTCCCACAGATCTCCCGATGTCCCTGCTCTCAAATGTTGTGCTTGTGTGCTCCCACTCCCTTTATCTCATGTTTTGTGTGTCAGTTTTGTCTTTTTGTGATTCATGTTAGCTCTTACACGAGCCTCGATCTTGTATTTAAAAATATATATATATAAATAAATAAAAGAGAGGATGCATCAAGGACCGAAGACCTCCTTGTCCGCAGCCGCCCGGAGCCCCCGAGGAAGTCGCTTCACGTTCGAGCTCATGGCCCGGCGGCGCATGTAGTGCGGCAGGGTCTGGAAGACCCGGTGCACCGAGCCCTTCTGGGAGACCGCGTGGAGCATCGCATTCACTTCCGCTGCACGAGCCTCTGCGAACCTCAGTCCTGCACATAGACCGCGCTAAGCGTCAGCCGAGCCTGTAAAACACTCACGTGGAGCAGCAAAACCTGGCAGATCCTCGTTAAAAAAAAACATGGTCGGCTTACCCACGATGGTCTCGGGAAGCTCGTGGCTTCGCATCAGCGGTCCAGCGCCCAGAGGAGTGTCCAGGCCGTTGTTCTTTTGGGTCGTGTCTAGCCCGCTTCCCTGACCAGTGTCCACCCGGAAAATGTTTGACGGCTGATTCCGCATTATCCGCGCTCGTTTCCTCGCCCTCCAACTGGCAGGACCTCCTCGGCCTTCCATCGCTATTCCGTCGTCTTCTCGCAGAACACGTGACTAAGGCGAAGCTGAGGCGAAGCGCTCTTGTTCTCACATCCCCAAAACACACGTGACTAATTCTAAGTGAATTACAATTATTTATTAATGTACATGAGGAAACATGAATCTATAAATCATAATTTAACAATCTCGCCAACCGACCGAGTTTAACCACAGCACATGCCACATGGTAGCCCACGTGATCTTTCAGCAAGAAACGTGTTGTCTTGCACTAATAATGTCATTTTCCATTCGCATCAATTTAATACATTAACTTTTGCTCAGGTATTATTCTTATTATTTTATTATTTTTACTTATAAACACAAGGAGAGAATGATACATTTTATTGAAAAGAAAAAAATATGGCATCTCCGTGTTTCAAATATTTTTAAAGGAAATTTGAAATCATGCTCATTCCACATATGGTACTACAATAATTAAAGGAATCCCAAAATACAATTAAAATTATGATAACGCTGTTACTCATTACACCACCTGAACCGTCATGCATTGTACAAACAAAAAAAACCGGAAGCGTTGAAGACTTGAAGTGCAGCACAGAAGAAACAATTAAATACTTATCCAGAAAACTGTCAATTACGATAAGCACACTCACCTCGAACATGTCTAGCCGTGTTGGAATCCCGACCCAGCTATGAACTGTCATCCCGGTGTTTCACAGGCACGGCGATTCATCAATGTGTGTGCCCCGTCCCGTAGGTATGCAGTAGTTGGTGCATGTAGAACATCCCACCTCCCACGGTGTCCTTCGTGAAAAGTATAGGTGAGCTATCGCCGGCATCTTGAACAAATTACAAATTCCTGCTCTAACCTACAGGGGGCACTACATCAGCGGCACGGGCGGTGCTCAGCCGAAGTTACTGCTTGTGCTGCAACTCGAACGTCGAAGACTTATGCACAGCCATTTATTTATTACGTACAGCTACTGATGAAATATGGAGGAATATTTTTCTTCCTCCTGTGTGCCCTCTCCACCCCTTCTATAAGTGCTTGTGCTCTCCCTCCCTCTCTCTCTCTCTCTCTCTCTCACACCTTCTCTTCCCATTTCTCTGCCGCTATAAAGTCTAAAGTCTAAACATGTCTCCTCATAACCTTTTGTACTTATAACTATAAGTAGAAGTTATAGGATCCATCGATTTATCACGTATATAACAAGGATGAGGGAAAAGGGGGGGATTATGAGATGGGGGAGGGGTTGAGGGAAAAAGTGGGAGGGGATTAGGGAAAAGGGGGGAGGGGATGAGAAGGGAGGATGTGAGGGGAGAGGGGATGAGGAGAAAGGGGATGAGGCGGGAGGAGTTGAGGGGAGGAGGTGAGGGTAAAGGGGGGAGGGGTATGTGGAAAGGGGGGAGGGGATGATGGAAAATTGGGGAGGGGATGAGAAGAGAGGAGATGACGAGAGAGGGGATGAGGAGAAATGGGATGAGGAGATGAGGGGAAAGGGAGGAGGAGATGATGGAAAATGGGGGAGGGGATGAGAAGGGAGGAGATGAGGGGAGAGGGCATGAGGAGTTGAGGGGGGAGGAGATGAGGGGAAAGGGAGGAGGAGATGAGGATAAAGGGGGGGAGGCGTATGGGGAAAGGGGGAAGGGGATGATGGAAAATGGGGGAGGGGATGAGAGGGAGGAGATGAGGGGAGAGTGGATGAGGCGAATGGGGATGAGGAGTTGAGGGGGGAGGAGATGAAGGGAAAGGGAGGAGGAGATGAGGGGAAAGGGGGGAGGGGTATGGGGAAAGGGGGGAGGGGATGAGGGAAAATGGAGGAGGGGATGAGAAGGGAGGATATGAGGGGAGAGGGCATGAGGAGTTGAGGGGGGAGGAGATGAGGATAAAGGGGGGGATGGGTATGGGGAAAGGGGGGAGGGGATGATGGAAAATGGGGGAGGGGATAAGAAGGGAGGAGATGAGGGGAGAGGGGATGAGGCGAATGGGGATGAGGAGTTGAGGGGGGAGGAGATGAAGGGAAAGGGAGGAGGAGATGAGGAGAAAGGGAGGAGGAGAAAAGAGGGAGGGGGGAGGGATGAGGCTAAAGGGAAATAAGTAGTCTAGTAGGAAGACTAGGTCCCCCTGCACCCCCCGGAGATATACTTATAATCAGTGTTTCTAGATTGGAAAAAATGTGTAGAAAATGACTAGCTATGGCCCCAAGCTGAAAAAATGTCCCACATACCATTTTTATGCAAATTACTGCTGCCATTATCAAAAAAACGATTTTTGACATATCTCAGCCAATATTGCAGATAATTGAAAAATGAAGGTGTCTAGACCCATGTTTTGAAGGGCATAGATCATGATAGAACTATTCATAACATGATTACATGTGTCTATGGTATACTAGTATGCTAATTAGTGCTTTATTTACAAAATAATCACAGTTTTACGAAATAATAGACTCATATTAAGGTCCGTCTACACAGACGTTAACACAAAGTTTTATTTTTCTAAATACCCTGTGAAATTCACCGAATGCCCTGTGAAACCTGGGATTCTTCTCCAGCTTTTTCAAGGGCCCGACTTTTCCCTTCCCTTTGAAGGCACTGGTGCAGTCTTCTCCGCTGAACACATAGTACCCCAGGAGAGTGGCACAGTAGTCCTCTCCCAGGGATTCTGCCAGCTCAGAGACGTTGACAAGTTGGCGATGCTTCCCTGACCCTGTATCCAGGTACACCGTCAGCTTGATGTTGTGGGCATGGTGGAGCAGGATCAGGAGGATGTCTGTGTCCGGTGTTCTGACTACAGCGTTCTTGTATCCGATGGTAGCAGCATGATGGAGGTACAGAACCACCCTGGTATCAGTCTCTTCCTGGTTGCTGTAGATCGTGGGGAGTTCACGTACCTCGACCTGAAACACAAAAAGGCACCGCATTTCAATCACCAGTCACTGCCAGTTTCAGTATATCTCCGGGGGGTGCAGGGGGACCTAGTCTTTTTTTGATAATGGCAGCAGTAATTTGCATAAAAATGGTATGTGGGACATTTTTTCAGCTTGGGGCCATAGCTAGTCATTTTCTACACATTTTTTCCAATCTAGAAACACTGATTAGAAGTATATCTCCGGGGGGTGCAGGGGGACCTAGTCTTTTTTTGATAATGGCAGCAGTAATTTGCATAAAAATGGTATGTGGGACATTTTTTCAGCTTGGGGCCATAGCTAGTCATTTTCTACACATTTTTTCCAATCTAGAAACACTGATTAGAAGTATATCTCCGGGGGGTGCAGGGGGACCTAGTCTTCCTACTAGACTAAAGGGGAAAGGGATGGGATGAGGGGAAAAGGTGATGAGAAATATCGCTCTCGTATGTTGAAACTTTCGTGTTAATCGTTAAAGCGGTTTTCATCGTCATCATTATTTAAATACTGAAGTAAAAGTTGTTCCCGTTTAAACTTCCGATCGTTCCAATGACATTTCTATTACTATTAGTATGAACCAAACGTATATGATGGAAAATGTGGCCGCGTTCCAGAAACTCTTTCCTGTCGGCATCACCAGGATGTATCCATGTTGGTTATCACCAGGATGTACCCATGTTGGTTATCACCAGGATGTACCCATGTTGGTTATCACCAGGATGTATCCATGTTGGTTATCACCAGGATGTACCCATGTATTATTATTGGAGTACGAAATCAAGCGCTATATAAAATAAATGCATTATTATTATTATTATCATGGGTTCGTGGGATTTCCATGGCCTCGACCTAATAACATGTTCACCTCCCCCTCACCCCATTACTCCCCCTGTTACTCCCCCTCACCCCTCCCCTGGCTCCTTCCGTACTCTGTAGGCAGCAGCATTAAAACAGTAAACACTGTTTGGCATCGTTGAGCGATTTATTAGCATAACCAACACGATACCATACGAAGAAGGATCACAACTAAAAGGTCAGGAGTTATGACAAGTTCAGCTCCAAATGGCTTGTACTTGTAGCGAACACACGGTTCAACCTGCACCCACCAACGCCTAATCAGTTCACACACATTGCCAGGTGGTATTATTACTGTGGTAACCACAGTTACCCTCTTAGTAACGCTATCCGCGCTGAGGAAATGATGAAGGAGGCTGTCTCAGTATTACTACGTGGAAGGGGGATATGGGATCCATAGCTAGACTGGTAAGTGTAACAGGTCTGTGGGTTTCAAGTACTGTTAGAATGCCACATGACAGTGACCGATGAGAGCAAGTCATTTTGTTACACATGATGCTCAGAAGGCAGCGTATGTAGTTTATAGACAGTATAGTCAGGGTAATAGTGAATGCATAAACACCTCTTGTTTGAGGGCGGGGACAAGTAAGGACGTCCCTTCACAAAAGGCACAGGTGTGACAAGTGTGAAAAATGGCCGTCACAATCTGTAGATTATGTGTAGGGCCCACAAGCAGACAATGGATTTATTTTTATTGAGGCCGCCCTATGGGCAGGACGGAGGAGGACTCTTCCAAGAAGGACAAAGGGAAACGGCGAGAACGCACACACCAGAGCTCCCGACGTGCAGGAGTACGAGTGTGAAGAATCGCAGTGGAAAGGACAGAGGGCTGGTTCATGGTGCACGCCGCTGGTGCTCCTCATGGCTGGTTTACTTCGTCGCTGGCTTACCTCATCACTGGTTTACCTTGTCGCTGCTTTACTTCATCGTTTACTTCCAAAACAGGCTGCGGGGAGTCCTATATCTGCACCACAAATAGTCAAAGGAAAGTCCTCCGCTGCAGTTTTATTGTTTGTGCAAGTATGATCTGTGGTGCCGAGTGTGGGTTTTTATTTTTTTGTATACAAAGTCGAGGCTCGTGTAAGAGCTAACACATAAAATACAAAAACATAAACGGACACATAAAACTTACAATAAACGGAGCGGGAGACACGAGGGGGAGAGAAAGGGAAGCACAGAAGCACAACAACAGTGGAGTACAGGGACGTCGGTAGATCTGTGGAAGGGAGAGGGCTGGGAGGAGAGAGAGAGGGGGAGTAAAGGGGTACATGGTATAAAGCAAATGAACGCTACAAGGAATTTCAGGAAAGAAGTAGGAGATTGAAAGAGGAGGATTTATGGTGTATTAACGGGGGGTAGAAAAGATCAAAGTTTTGGATGGGGGAAGATAAGAGATGGTGGTGATCAGCTGTATAAAATACCTGGAGGGAGGAGTGGGATTGAAGAGAGAGGGGGAGTTTGTTCCAGAGGCGGGAGAAAAGAGGAATGAAAAAGTGAAGATGAATAGAGAGTCTTGATTTTGGCAGTTTAACCATAAGAGGGTTGGTGGCAGATCTTGTGTGACCTGTAGGAATATTTGGGGGACAGAGCACAGACAGAGCTGAGGGAGCTAGGCCGGAGAGGAGTCGGTAGAAGACAGAAAGACCACCAATCTACCTGAGAGCGAAAGGCCCTCAGAATCAACTTCATCGTGAAAGATACCAATGATCCTGAAAGCTTTGGTTTCAACAGCGTGAAGTCGGTCTAGGTGTGAGGCAGGAGCACCAGCCCAGAGGGGAGAGCAGTACTCCATCAAGCTGCGGATGAAAGCTTTGTTTGTGGTGAGAAACTCAGTCGTGCCAAGGAAGGACTTCGCATGACGGAGGATGCCCAGTCGGCGACTGGATTTGAAGGCAAGCTTGGGTTTAGTTTTACTTATTTATTATTTATTTCTCTGTACACAAGTTTACAGATTCCCTCTCCCTGTTTGTGTCTTTTGATTTGGGTTTGTTTCGAACTGCTCGTCCTGTCCACCTTTCCCCCCATATTCATTATTAATAAACCCTTTACACAGGTAAGAGACCTGGTCCATCCATCTGCTTCCTGTGCATGTACCATAAATTTTGGCTCATTTGGGTGACCAACAACAACAGGCATTTTAAGGCCATTTTCCCTGCTAGAGCGGGGGTTAGCCTTGCGGTCCCCAAGACAATCTTCTCCATCTTGCCCTATTTTCTGCATCTCTCCTTGTTAACCCCCTTGCCCGCATTTCTTCTTCCACCATCTTTAGCCAAGTCTTTCTCGGTCTTCCCCGTCCTCTACTTCCTTCTACATTCATTTACATCACTCTTCTCAACCAGTCACTTTCATCCTTCCTCAACACATGACCAAACCATCTCAACCTGTTCCTCTTCACAGCATCCATCACAGGCTCTATTCCCATCATCTTTGGCAATTCATCATTTGTCTTCCTCTCTCTCAACGATACTCCGCACATCCACCGAACCATTCGCATTTCCACCCTTCCCAGCCTTCGTTGCTGCTCTACGTTCATTACCCATGTCTCGCTCCCATAAATCATAACACTTCTCACACATGCAGCGAACACCTTTACCTTCACCTTCAACGACACTCCCCTCCTTGTCAGCACGCCACTCAGTTCCCGAAACTTCTTCCATGCACAATTCCATTTGGGTGACCGCAGTAAGTCAAAATTGAACGCAGTAATTAGAAACCGTTTGGCCATTTTCTGCGACAAAAGATCCCGGCGCTGAGGTACAACACGTTAGTGATCCTCACACGAGACAATAATATGGATAAAAAACAGCAAAACTTTCTCCCACACCTATCTCATAACCTCATGGGGGTATCAAAAGGACTTTGAAGAGAAGCTAAAGGCCGTTTGGCCCGGCCGACCTGTGCCATATTCACATTCCAACACTCCCACACGGTGCAGGTAGGTAATGCAAACTATGCAAACAACCACGAGCAAGGAATTTGGCCAAATTTGGGATCTACCTTCCCTAAACTAAATGCAGATGGGACAAGCAGCTATTCATCTCAACTCCGCCTGTTCTCTGCGGGCATTACATCCGATTTTATCAAATAATCTCACTCACACAGCTCCTGAACACACTACCAATTGCAGTGATCTCCTATTACCCTTTTCCTTCAAACCCTCTGGTATACCTTTCATTTTCTCCTGTGTTATGTCTTTTCTCAATCTAGCCAAACTGGACCCTGACCCCCGTCTCTCATTCCCCCTTTGTGTAGATAATATGTAAATTCCCTATGAAAAAAAATACTGCATTCAAGGAGCTCACCGATTGGACAGCCAAAGAACCACCAGCCACTCTCATTGGTTAACTCAGCCACCCCACAGTATCGTTCTACCATTAATGCTAGAGGTTGTTAATAAAAGGGAAATTGCATTGCTTTTCTCAACAATATTAAAAACATAGTTCCAATGATGATTGATCCTTTAACGTACGTTCAAAAATAACAATACGTTCGTATAAACAATCATTTCAAACATTTGTGCATGGCACCATAAGCCCAATTTTATTCAAAAGTTTTTTTTTGTTTTAATTTCCGTGAAAGATTCAGATTTAAAAACATCCCCACAAGGTTTCCAAGTCCTTCGGGATGTACAGTTGGTAAACGTCCCACGACGATAACAGTGCAGACAAACATGGGAACGGTTATGTGTGACGTAGCTGGTGGAGTTTTAGGGATTAGAAACTCCTCAATGTTCAAGTAACGATACTCTTCAATCTTCACTTCACACTTTGCGTCTCCAGTTTGTTAAGTTGCTTGGACACAGCTTGGAGTGAGAGGAGTCAAGGAGAAGTGTAATTAGTATTTTAGCAGGTGTTATGGTTCCTGGAGGGAGACGTTAAGAGTGTGTTCAAGGCCTTGAAGCAAGCATGGCATGGATTATATTAGAACGGCACTCAGTAGAGAGCATACCTCCGCCTGGTTGGCCTTATCACTCAATGGTGAAGAATCACTTTAAAAATTAAATAATTCTCATATCCGAATCCATATTCAGATCTTCACCAAATTCGAATCTATTTGTCCTTGTCAGACACCCAACCTCTCCACCAAGTTTCGTCCAAATCCGTTCATAACTTTTTGAGATATCCTGCTATGTATCGTTTTTGGCCCGATCTCCCAATGGTGAAGAATCATTTAAAAAATTAATAATTATCATATCCGAACCCATATTCAGATCTTCACCAAAATAGAATCTATTTTTCCTTGTCACACACCCAATCGGTCCACCAGGTTTCGTCCAAATCCGTTCATAACATTTTGAGATATCCTGCTATGTATCGTTTTTGTCCCGATCTCCCAATGGTGAAGAATCATTTAAAAAATTAAATAATTCTCATATCCGAATCCATATTCAGATCTTCACCAAAATCGACTTTAGTTGTCCTTGTCAGACACCCAACCTCTCCACCAAGTTTCGTCCAAATCCGTTCATAACTTTTTGAGATATCCTATGTATCGTTTTTGGCCCGATCTCCCAATGGTGAAGAATCATTAAAAACAAATTAAATAATTATCATATCCGAATCCACATTCAGATCTTCACCAAATTCGAATCTATTTGTCCTTGTCAGACACCCAACCGGTCCAACAAGTTTCGTCCAAATCCGTCCACAACATTTTGAGATATCCTGCTATGTATCGTTTTTGGCCCTATCTCCCAATGGTGAAGAATCACTTAAAAAATTATAGTAGCCGGATCCGAATCCGGATCTTCACCAAAATCTAATCATTTCGTCGTTGTGACATGGGCTACATCTCTGCCAAATTTCCTCCGAATCCGTCTACAACTTTTTGAGATATTTTGTTCACAAACGGACAAACAGACAGACAGGGGTGGAAACATAACCTCCATCCCCCTGTGGTGGCGGAGGTAATAATTTGTAGTTTATATGGGATGGTGCAAGTTCGCTGCGCAAGTGCAAAGATGTTTTTGTCAGCGCTTAAAGGTTAGGCTTGTGTTTGCAAGATGCTCGCTAAACGCCTTTCGTAAGTTCGGCCCTTCGTGTTTATTCTTGGTGTCCGTGATGTCCAGATTGTTAGATAAAAAGTTTGTTTTCATTATGAGGTACAATTTCAAGTGCTACCGATTGGCTCACATTATGAGTTGGCTGTAGGGGGAACCATTAGCTCTTTGTTTGGGTAGAGGAAGAAGCCCCAGTATTGGTGGGATACACAAACAATGGCAAGGTTAATCAGTGCACAAATTATTTTGCAATGCTTCATCAATGATCTTCGACCCAATTCAAACTTTCATTCTGTCTCGAGATTATTTGATAACGCTGTGAAGATGAGTTTGTTTCCGATAACCTTTCTCATGTGCAGTCCAACAAACCGGGAATCTCATGTAGATAAGCTATCTGACGTGGTCAATATCGGTTTTTTTACAACTAAAATGGCCGCCAGTTTACCAGTCCGCCATCTTTGATCAGATTGCAAAATAAAGTGAAGTGCACGTGTATGCCATCATGTGCTGTGCTTGTGTCACGTTTGAACAAAATCAGACCATGCATGTTCAATAAATGGTTGGGGACACATTTTAGTAGAAAATGGCCACCAGTCAGCCATATTGGATCTGATCTGGAAACAAAATGATGCGCATATATGTATACCGTCATGTATTATCTGCGTGCCAAGTATGAACAAAATCAGGCCATACTTCTCCGAGATATGGTTGCGGACGCACAGACGGATGAAAAAAAAAAAAAAAACACCTTTAGAGGCCATTTTTCCCTGCAAGCGGGGGTTGGCCTTTTTCGGGAACCGTGGTTGTTGTTGTTTTTCGGTCCCCTATTTGAAGCAATGTTTTACGGCCGGATGCCCTTCCTGACGCCAACCCTTTTTGCCGCCTTTAACGACAAACAGGGAATTACCAGTGAACTGGTACTCAATTAGCCGACCTCGGAAGGATGACAGGCTGAGTCAACCCCCCTGGCGTTAATTCAGCGATCGACCGGGATTCGAACCCAGGATCCTTGGATCCTAAGCCGGCACCCTAGCCGCTAGCCCAACACCAGGGATTCAGCTAGCCCAACACCAGACGGATGGACGAGACCAAATCCATAAGCCCCAGTTTCGGACCAAGTCCAACGGGGGCTAATAAGGCAATTATTTGTACGTCTGATCATTATCGATTTGAAAATGTTTGGGACAATCTCCACTAAACTTTGCACATGTATCCAGGGTACCCAACCCAGGGTCAGATCATGGACACAAAATACCCGTGAGGGTGAGGGTGAAGAGACTACTTGCAATTTTCACCTTTACATGTGGAATAGTGCAAGTGGTTCAACCACTGATCAGTGTCAGAGAGAGCGCGTACTGACATCATATTTCACTCCCAGGAGAAGCGGGTATGACTAGTCCCAAAAAATTCAACGCAGCTTCATCCACTACCCACCCAAGTAGATATTGTGTGTGTATATGTGTTGCGCACATGCTAACCTCAACCCCTAGTGAAATCAAGTTGGTAAACTGATTGAGTGAATTAACATAGTGCTGATAGAGCACAAGCATGATGGGCCAATGGCCTCCAGTCTTCCTGTCTCAAAGTTCCTTGTATCTCTTTTGACCTCTAGAGACAGCCAGTTGTCATATATATATATATATTTGTATACAAGATCGAGGCTCTTGTAAGAGCTAACATCAATCACAAAAAAACAACAAACGGACACACAAAACATACAATAAAGTGAGCGGGAGACAGGATGGGGAGAGAGAGGGAAGCACACAAGTACAACAGCAGAGAACAGGAACAACGGAAGATATTTGGGAGGGAGAGGGCTTGGGGGAGGAGGCATGGGAAGGTGGGGGAGGGGGGTGGGGAAAGTCTAAAACACGTGGACACTGCTGGAACTTCCAGGAAAGAAAAAAGTCGGTATTTCAAAAAAGTATGCATGTAATTGCTGTTTCAAGGTCTCCCATGATGACACAAATGAACAAAAAAAAACTCACAAAAATAACAAGAATTGACCTACTTTGTAGATAAATTGAACTACCAAAATCATATTGATAACCAGTGGCGTACAAGGATATGCTTCGTGTCCATGGCTTGAACAAGGGACAACACTCGTTTCTGAAACTTGACTGTAGCATCGCATTCACAAGGCACCTTCTCTTTCCTCTTCTTCTTCTCTTCTTCTGGTGGGTAAAGAAAACGTTGGTCCAAAACAGATATTTGCCCAATTTCATGATACTTTGGGTGTACAATTCTTGTGATAAAGAGGAAAAAAAAGCAACAAATGCCCTTCTGCTTAACATGGCCACAGCAGTGCTGAAGCATCAAGCAAATGCGTGCGATTGAAGGATGCTGAGAAACATCTTTCAAATAGATATTGGATCACGATTTAATGATTAATTCAGCCCAGTGATTGGTTAAACTGAATTTAATTACATTGATTAAACAACTTGATGAAACTGAATGCAGACAATTATGTGCAGTGTATATACCGATACAAATCCTGTGTTTAAGCTTGTCTGCAATCTGCTGCATGGTGGAGAAGTCTGTGCCATAGAAAAAGTGTTCCTCATCAGGGTCGTTGGCAATGGCCCTCAGCTCAGACTCCACGGCCTTGCCAACACCCACTGCGAAAATCCGAATCCCTGCGTTGGGCACATGGAATAAAGCAACAACATACGAGGCTGGCCTTCGGTTTGCACAATCAAATTGCTCTTACAAATGTTGCTGCGTCAAATGCTGCGTCAAAGTCAAATGCTGCGTCAAAGTCAAATGCTGCGTCAAAGTCAAATGCTGCGTCAAATCAAGCTGCGTCAAGCTGCGTCAAATGCTCTTACAAATTACAAAGTGAGCAGGATATCAGCTCTCAGTGAGCAGCATATGAGCAGGATATGATCTCAGTGAGCAGGATTTATGTCTTTCAATCCTGACAAATCTCACACTCTTACGATGTCTCTCCGAAAAGACTGACTGGACAACCCTCCCATCCACTTTCTGAATAATCCTCTCCAAGAAGTTCTGTCACTCAAGCTTTTGGGTCTCACTATCTGCCATGATCTTTCCTGGGAAAACCACATTTCAAATCTGGCCTCCAAAGCCAGTCGCCGACTGGGCATCCTCCGTCGTGCGAAGTCCTTCCTTGGCACACCTGAGCTCCTCACCACATACAAGGCTTTCATCCGCAGCTCAATGGAATACTGCTCTCCCCTCTGGGCTGGTGCTCCTGCCTCACACCGAGCTCGTCTTCACGCTGTTGAAACCAAAGCATTCAGAATCATTGGAATCTCCCGCAATGAAGCTAACTCCAAGGGCCTCTCACTCACTCACCGCAGGCAGGTTGGTGGTCTTTCCGTCTTCTACCGACTCCTCTCTGGCCTTGCCCCCCCAGCTCTCTCTGGGCTCTGTCCTGCAAATATTCCTACAGGTCGCACAAGATCTGCCTGCAACCCTCTTATGGTCAAACTGCCAAAATCAAGACTCTCTGCTCACCTTCACTCCTTCATTCCTCTTTTCTCCCGCCTCTGGAACAAACTCCCTCACTCTCTTCAATCCCACTCCACACTCCAGGTCTTTAAAACAGCTGTTCACCACCATCTCTTATCTTCCCCTATCCAAAACCTTGATCTTTTCTACCCCCGCTAATTTCACCGCAATTCCAGTTTTTTGAAATGACAACTTCTGTCCTGGAAGTCCTTGGTGTCCTTGTGTTTTATACTTCTCCCTCCCCCCCCCCTACCCCCTTCCCACGCCTCCTCCCCCCAAGCCCTCTCCCTTCCACACATCTCCCTGCTCTCAAATGTTGTGTTTGTGTGCTTCCCCTTCTCTCCCCATCTTGTCTTCCGCTCCCTCTTGTTATATATTTTGTTTGTCTGGTTGATTTGTTTGTGAAGTAAATGTTAGCTCTTTCACGAGCCTCGATTCAGTATACAAAAAAAATGGACACACGGAATTTTCCAGGTTTGTCTTCATCCTCGTGCACGTAGCCATGGATTTATTAGGAATCACGTGATTGATGGAGTAGAAAAGATGCGTCTCTTGTGAGACTCCTTCACTGTTGGGGCCCCAGACGACATTTCCACATCGGTTTCAAAATAAAAGGAGACGACTACCACACACAATCCTGCTTGTTGTCCGCGCGGACAGACGTGGAGAGGCAGTCGGGACAATAACATGTTAAAAAGGCACAAACTCTCCTTCTGGTGGGTTCTCCTCTTCCAGTTTGAGCAGGCTGACCAAGCAGACCCTGTTCTTCACCAAGGCCCTCATGCGATCGTGATTGGGATCCACCAGAACGTTGATGGAGGGAGGTATGCTTGTATAACCAGACTCGGTGGCGTACTGGTTACATCGTCCGCTAAGTCTGGAACGTCGACGGTTTGAACCTGACCCCGGTAGAATCATACCAAAGACTTTTAAAATGATATGTGCTTGTGTGATGTTCAGCATTCAAAAAAGGATAGAGCGTGGACAAACAACAATATGTTGGCAACAGTTGCAGAGGCTTCATGGCCCTAATGGCTGCGTTGAAGTTCCTAGTAAGGTAACTCATTATGCTAACCGCTGTGGGAAGGAAGGAGAACATGGCATTTTGGGTGTTAACCCTTTGTCGGAGCGTTAACCCTGCTCTTTTGCTCCGATGAAGGGTTAACACCCGAAACCTCACATTCTCCTCATTTCCCAGGGCAGTTACTCCTAGTATACCTCGATCAACATCCTATTGATATCTTCCATGGTTCTACCTGTGTGCCGACGTAGATCATAACTAGTCCACCAGCAAGACTAGTTCTTCATTCGCTATAGAATAAGTCTTTGATCTCATTCTTCTCTCCCGGTCTTCAAGACTGTTGTTCACCACCATCTCAGGTCCAAAGGCATGATATTTTCCACGCCCATTAAACCACACCAACCCCTCCCAAATTTTGCTTGTGTGTCCATCTTCTCCACCCTTTGCGTTCTCCCCTAACCCTCATCGTTGCCAGCATCCCTTGTTTATCCGTCCCCGTCTACCTTCTCCATCCACCCTGCTGCTGTCGTATCCCCTTTATCCTGCTGTTCCCTTTGCTATGTTGTGTCCTGATATGTTCTGTGCCCCAGCTCTTCTATGAGCCCTCGACCATGGATAAACTTTGTTCGTAAAGACAACAAAATCATTGGAATCTCCTGTGATGAAGCTAACTCCGAGGGCCTTTCACTCACTCACCGCAGGCAGGTTGGTGGTCTTTCCGTCTTCTACCGACTCCTCTCCGGCCTTGCTCCCCCTGCTCTCTCTGTGCTCTGTCCCTCAAATATTCCTACAGGTCGCACAATATCTGCCAGCAACCCTCTTATGGTGAAACTGCCAAAATCAAGACTCTCTCCTCACCTACACTCCTTCATTCCTCTTTTCTCCCGCCTCTGGAACAAACTCCCTCACTCTCCTCAATCCCACTCCTCCCTCCAGGTCTTTAAAACAGCTGTTCACCACCATCTCTTATCCTCCCCCATCCAAAACCTTGATCTTTTCTCCCCCTGTTAATGTCACCCCAGATCCACTTTTTTGAAATTCCGACTCCTTTCCTGGAAGTCCTAGCAGTGTCCACGTGTTTTATACCTCTCCCTCCCCCTTCCCTTTCCGTGCCTCCTCCCCCCAAGCACTCTCCCTCCCACAGATCTCCCGATGTCCCTGTTGTCTACTGTTGCACTTGTGTGCTTCCCTCTCTCTCCCCATCTTGTGTCCCGCTCCCTTTATCTTATGTTTTATGTGTCAGTTTGTCTTTTTGTGATTAATGTTAGCTATTACATAAGCCTCGATCTTGTATACGAAAAAAAAAAAACACACACACACAAATTGCCCATAGTCAAGGACTCATTTCAGAGATGTTCCTTTCACCTGGCTAGTCATTATTAGCAGAAAACAAGACATTGAACATGTCCATTCACAGAAACAGACCTGTCGGATGAGAGATACACCTCGCTGGTGGATGGGGGAGAGAATAAGGTTACGGTTGTCATATTCATTCAAAGTCCCTCTCATGAAGATCAAGCACACGAGTCCGAGCCTCAGTGAGAGTGCCAACAGGGGCTGGTCCTACGCAGTGTCCGCATAAGGACTCAGACAAACAAAAGCAGGATTACAACAAGGTCTCAAAGTCGAAAGTACAAACTTATGGCAGGGAGGTTTCTCACAATTAAAAGTTCGGATCTGAACTAGCTATATCCAGTAGGAGACGCCACCACACGAGATCGACTTGGAGCATCAGGCTGAAGATTCAAGTGCAACACCGGCTTTCAGCCCTCACATCTTTTATTTCTGCCTTTTCTGATCCGCCATCGGACAGAGGCGAGCTGACAACCGATCTTGAGGTCACTGGAGCCAAATAAACAAGCGAGGGGATTTTGGTTCAGAAAATAAATCACCCCAATGGAATGAATGGTCCTCAGATTCTTCTTAGAAGCCAAAGGATCAAATTTGCACCTCAACAGGAAGCCCTGGTGAATGAAGGCCTGCTGCGTATAAATGGCAAGAAGAAAAAAGAAGCTAATCTAACATCACAGACAAAAGTACTGAGACAACTATACATTTCTCAACTTTTTATAACAAGTAGCAAGATAAATCAAACAACCCTGTATAGGTTTGTAAACAATATGTACCTGCAAGTCTTGCACGTTCTGCCCAGATTTCAACGTTGTCCTGCGCCCGTCCATCAGTGATCACCACGGCCACACGACTCGCGTCTCGATCCTTCGGTTTCTCAGCTGCCGTCTCACCAAAGCTTTTGAGAGTCAAGTGACGCAAGGCGAGGCCGGTAGCGGTGCCTCCGCTGTAGTACTGGAGGTCTTGCACCGCCCTGCTCACCTCCGATGCCGTCGCGTACTGGCCCAGCTGGAACTGGGGGTGCACACGCCTCGTGTACTGAATCAGGCCTACACGAGAGCGACCAGGCCCAACATCCAGAGAGCCGACCATGTTAATGACAAAGCGTTTCATGGCGGCAAAGCCCTCTGTCGTCACGCTCTTGGAGCTGTCAAGCACGAAGACAATATCGACTAGAGGTGTTTGGCAACCTGTCAGGCAAGGTGAGAAGAGGTGTGGATGTCAATTAACAAATCTTCCTGAATGAAGATGATAATTACGTCAGGCTGTGACTTCCAACTTGATTTCCATCATGAAAACTTGTACCTCCTCTCAAAACCCAAGCGATGCTTCAGGCAGACAAAACGCACCGCAGCGAGGTCGAGTCCGTGTCGAATTGTAAACGCGGCAACAACGCCACACCATCACCACATTATATTACCCCCACCACCAAAGGTGGATGGAGGTTTTTTATTCACCCCCGTTTTGTTATCTGTGAGCAGGATATCGCAAAAGATTATGGACTGAATCATATGAAATGTGGTGGACAGGTTGTATGTGTGACAAGGACGAAATGCTTAGATTTTGGTCAGATGCGGAACCAGATGAGGCCTATCGGTGAGATACAAAGCAGAAACCGTTCAGCATGGCGGAGGTATGCTCTCTACCGAGTGCCGTTCCAGTTTCAAATGCCATTATGTGTCCTTATTATTCAGTAATTTTATGAACCTTGGCCACATTGGCTATTCGCCAAACAAAACTATTACTCTTTAACTGACATTTCCAATTGAGTTCACCATGTACTTTAGAGTTTTAGCAGCTGCTGGTGCTTCTACTTAGTGGAAAAGAGTTGAATGCTACTCTTCTTCTTATTTCTTATGCAGCAGATAACTGTGGGTACCATGATTTGCTAGTGGTGGCACAGGTGCCCCCTGAAGATTAGAGCAGGAATTTGGAATTTGTGCAGGGTGGCTCGCCTATTCCTCGCAAAGGAAACCATGTGATCTTGAATGTCCACCAACTAATTGTCAGCAGACGGGACGTCCAGTTTAACGTCCATCTGATGAACGGCACACACAATGATGAATCACCTTGACTAAGAAACACTGGGATAACCGTTTATAGCTGGGCCGGGAATCAACTCAGGCTGGACTCCTCAGAGGTGAGTGTGCAAACCTAGGCTGTCCTGACAGGCCACGAGTAACTCTATTTTAGTGGAAAATGTAGATTTGTTGTTCTTCTAAAGTTGTGCACTTGGAATTTGAGATTATGACAATATCAGAATTAACAATTAACACCTGTATAAAACATCCCTAAACTAGAACGGCACTCAGTGGAGAGCATACCTCCACCTGGTTGGCCATATCACTCAATGGTGAAGAATCAAAATTTCGTCAAAAAATAAATAATTCTCATATCGGAATCCATATTCAGATCTTCACCAAAATCTAAATTATTCGTCCTTGTCACACACCTAACCTGTCCACCAAGTTTCGTCCAAATCCATCCATAACTTTTTGAGATATCCTATGTATCGTTTTTGGCCCCATCTCCCAATGTTGAAGAATCTCTTAAGAAATTAAATAATTCTCATATCCGAATCCACATCCATATCTTCACCTAAATCGAATATGTTTGTCCTTGTCACAAACACAACATGTCCACCAAGTTTCGTCCAAATCCGTCCACAACTTTTTGAGATATCCTGCTTTTGAGGATATCCTTTGAGATATTTGCATTTTGAGATATGTATCGTTTTTGGCCACATCTCCCAATGGTGAGGAATCTCTTAAAAAATTAAATAATTCTCATATCCGAATCCATATCCAGATCTTCACCTAAATCGAATATATTTGTCCTTGTCACAAACACAACATGTCCACCAAGTTTCGTCCAAATCCGTCCACAACTTTTTGAGATATCCTGCTTTTGAGGATATCCTTTGAGATATTTGCATTTTGAGATATGTATCGTTTTTGGCCACATCTCCCAATGGTGAAGAATCTCTTAAAAAAGTAAATAATTCTCATATCCGAATCCACATCCATATCTTCACCTAAATCGAATATGTTTGTCCTTGTCACAAACACAACATGTCCACCAAGTTTCGTCCAAATCCGTCCATAACTTTTTGAGATATCCTGCCATGTATAGTTAGTTTTTGGCCCTATCTCCCAATGGTGAAGAATCACTTAAAAAATTAAATAATTCTCATATCCGAATCCATATCCAGATCTTCACCTAAATC
Source organism: Myxine glutinosa (assembly GCF_964187855.1). Taxonomy (NCBI): domain Eukaryota; kingdom Metazoa; phylum Chordata; class Myxini; order Myxiniformes; family Myxinidae; genus Myxine; species Myxine glutinosa. The sequence continues at coordinate 88,756,532 of NC_136273.1, read as the reverse complement.
GAATATATTTGTCCTTGTCACAAACACAACATGTCCACCAAGTTTCGTCCAAATCCGTCCACAACCTTTTGAGATATCCTGCTTTTGAGGATATCCTTTGAGATATTTGCATTTTGAGATATGTATCGTTTTTGCCCAGATCTCCCAATGGTGAAGAATCTCTTAAAAAATTAAATAATTCTCATATCCGAATCCATATCCAGATCTTCACCTAAATCGAATCGAATAGTCCTTGTCACACACACAATATGTCCACCAAGTTTCGTCCAAATCCGTCCACAACTTTTTGAGATATCCTGCCATGTATACTTTTTGGCCCTATCTCCCAATGGTGAAGAATCACTTTATAAATTCTAGTAGCCGGATCCGAATCAGGATCTTCACCAAAATCGAATCATTTCGTCCTTGTGACATAACGCTACATCCCTGCCAAATTTCGTCCGAATCCGTCCACAATTTTTTGAGATATTTTGTTCACAAACAAACAAACAGACAGATAAACATACAGGGGTGAAAACATCACCTACATCCATCTTTGGTGGCGGAGGTAATTAGAAAGCATCACTGGAACGGAACTCGGTAGAACATATATGATAGGTAGACTATACAGTGCCCTCCATAAGTATTGGAACAGTGAAGTCAAATTTGTTATTATTTCTATATACTCAAAAAAATTGGATTTGAAATAAAAATATGAATATGAGGCAAGAGTAGAGAAGGTCAGATTTTATTTCTTGGTATTTCGATGTATGTATGTTTTACCGTTGTAGAACTATCACACTTTTTTATGTTCAGTCCCTCCATTTTAGGTAAGCATAAAATAATTTTTAATTATAATAAAATTGACCATTGAATATAATATAATATAATTGAATCATACACACATATATAATTGAATAATATATATAATATAATATAATTGAATTAATAATTTTTAATATAATAATAATAATAATAATATAAATAATATAAATATATATAATATAATATAATAATAAATATAAATATAAATAATAATTAATAATATAATAATTGAATTAATAATTTAATATGAATGCATAAAATAATTTTTAATTATAATAAAATTGACCATTGAATATAATATAATATAATTGAAATCATAATATAATTGAAAATTGGTAATTGAATTTAAAAATAAAATTGAAAATTGAAATTGAAAATTGAGAATTATAATAATTAAAATATATATATATATATATAATTGAAAATAATAAAAATAAAATAATTTTAGGCATATTGACCCATAGGTGTTTCTTTTTGCTCGGGTGTTTCTCAGTTCGGAGTTTGCACATGGCGATTTAGAAACACAGTGTGTGCACGAACCTTCAGGACGGCAGGTTTTGCCATCGGGGTTGAGCGAGAAACCCACATCGCACTCACAGCGAAAAGTGTTCCCCGCCGATATGCACACGTGTTCACAGTCATGAACATTCAGGGAACATGCATCTGTGCACAAAGGTACAAAGTACTTCAATATGAACGAAAAAACATTTGTTCAACAATGAATGATAAGTTCTTATAATATAACGATCGTTTATTATCCCCTCTCCCCAAACCCACAAGTATCAAAACATGTAAAGATCCTAATGCTCTGCAAATTTCCAGCTAGAACAAGGATGATAACTTCTTGGCAAGTAAAGACGGAAGTCAAAAACACAAAAGGTAATCGCAAAGGGCAAAGTAGAAAAGTGAAATGTCACCAAACCTGCGAGTTGACAAGTTGTTCCATCATCATTAAGGATGTGTGGCTTTTGTTGACAATGTGGATTTGTGAGTTGACAATGTGGCTTCCGCAAGGCAAGATCTACCGGTGATATCCTTTCTTACATTACGAATGTCTGGGCCTCTTCTTTGAGAGATTTTGGGGAATCCTTTGTTGTCGGCCTTGATATCTCAAAAGCCTTTGACAGAGTTTGGCATCGGGGTCTGATATCCAAGCTTCCCTCTTTCGGCTTTTCTCCCTCACTCTGCTCTCATATCGAGCTTTCTCTCCGACCGCTCTATCTCTGTAATTGTCCATGGCTCAACATCTTCCTCCTTCCCTATCAACAGCGGTGTCCTTCAGGGTTCCATCCTGTCTCCAACACTTCCATATTATCAATGACCTTTCTTCTACTAATAACCAAATGCACTCATGTGGTGATAACTCGACATTACATTCCTTACATACCAATACATTTTTTATTATGGACGCTAGAGATATCAAAAAGCAATATATATCGAACAAACAGTTTCAAACGGAGCACCTCATGGTCATTAGAGCGTTTAAATTGCATCAGATTGGCAATAAATGTGAATTGTTGCTCCCAGCTCGGTGACAGAAGACGCCATTTTCATTTTTGGCATCTCCATCCCTACCCTGTTTAGAATCCCATCCGGACACGCGGGCAACTTGCTAGTGAGCACAATGAATGGTGCATAAGTCCAAGACCTTCCAAAATAATAAAAAGCTTCTCATTCCGTCCCTCCGCTGCTACCAAGTATCAAAACCTGAAAAGATTCTCATTCTCTGCAAATTTGCAGCCAGATGATGCCGTTTTGCCAGCAAAATAAATAAGGAAGTTGAAAATAAAAAGTTATGGCAATGGAGAAAAATGAAATGTCACCAAACCTGCGAGTTGACAAGTTTTTCCATCATCGTTAAGGATGTAATTTTCATGGCAGATGCAGCGAAAGGATCCCGGAATGCTGAGGCAAAGGTGTTCACAACCATGTCCTCCAAGCAAACACAGGTCTGTGATTTTAAAAAAAGGTCACACAAAGCTCAGATGAGATTCAGCAAACCGGAAATAGTGACTGGAAGGCAAATTGTTGTTTGTGAATGTCTGTTTGGACTTGCTTCTGGACTTTTTGAATAATGATGAACTACACCAGAAGAATACTCACCGGTGGGGAGACAACTCCTTCCATCAGTAGCCAGAGTGTAACCAGATTCACAGGTACACACGTATGAATCACCGGTACTAACACAGCGATGCTCACAACCGTGCTCCAGCACAAGGCACACGTTCATCTCTGTACAGAAACAAGATGGAGAATTCGACTGACATGGTCAGAGAGTCTGTGACCATCTTACAATGTCGGAAAATGGAATTTTCCACCGAGCATTTTCTGGAACTTTCCATTTCCTTCCAGATAAACACGAAACTATAATGAAAATATACGATTTATCTGACTGCACTGACTAAACGCCAGTATTGGCATTTCAATAGCACCGACTGGACTGATTTACGAAACGTATTTTCTGATTTTCCCTGTAAAGACTGCTGCCTCTCCTCGGGCGCTGCCTCTATCTCTGCTGAACGTATAGCTGAGGTTATTGTTGCAGGAATGGAGGCTTTTATCCCCTTCTCTTTCAAGACTATCTCTCCTACCAACTCTTGTTTCAATAATTCCTGCTCTGCAGCCTTTCGTCCATGGGATACAACATATCGGACATGGAAAAACTCTTCTTCCTCCGACTCACATTCACCTTTCATATCTGCCGGAAATCATTGCAAACATGTTATTCGTGAGGCAAAGCATTCCCCTATCTATATATATATATATAAAACACAGTTTGTGTGTGTGTGTGTGTGTGTGTGTGTGTGTGTGTGTGTGTGTGTGTGTAATGTTACCGATAGACTCCTAAACGGAGAGACTCACGTGCTTGATATTTGGCATAGACATGGCCATTGAGCCTGGGAAGAACATGGCCGACCTAGAAAAATTTATTTCATAATATTTTTTTACCATGTTTTTACCTCAGCGCATTTCAGCGAGGAATATTATACACGGAATCTGAGCCGGTGGCAGAGCAGCGTGCCGATTCGCTCAGAGCGATCACGTGATGTTCCTTGCCGCCATACACTCACAGTTATGCGTTCGCACGTAATTCAGAGCGAAAAGCGATTGCGTTTTTTCACATTTCAGCGAGGAACATTGCCATTCACACCACATAGGTTTTTTTTCTTTCATCTTTAGATCCATATATTTTTTCAGCGAGGAATATCATACAGGGAATCTGAGCCGGTGGCAGAGCAGTGCGCTGATTCGCTCAGAGCGATCACGTGATGTTCCTTGCCGCCATAAGCTCACAGCAAGTAGCATAGATTTTAGCATGATTTAGCATGATTTAGCATAGATAGTAGCATGTTTCACATAGATTTTTTTTCAGCGAGGAATATTATACATGGAATCTGAGCCGGTGGCAGAGCAGGGCGCTGATTCGCTCAGAGCGATCACGTGATGTTCCTTGCCGCAATAAACTCACAGTTATGCGTTCGCACGTAATTCAGAGCGAAAAGCGATTGCGTTTTTTCACATTTCAGCGAGGAACATTGCCATTCACACCACATAGGTTTTTTTTTCTTTCATCTTTAGATCCATATTTTTTTTCAGCGAGGAATATCATACACGGAATCTGAGCTGGTGGCAGAGCAGCGCGCTGATTCGCTCAGAGCGATCACGTGATGTTCCTTGCCGCCATAAACTCACAGCAAGTAGCATAGATTTTAGCATGATTTAGCATGATTTAGCATAGATAGTAGCATGTTTCACGTAGATTTTTTTTCACCGAGGAATATTATACACGGAATCTGAGCCAGTGGCAGAGCAGTGCGCTGATTCGCTCAGAGCAATCACGTGATGTTCCTTGCCACAATAAACTCACAGTTACGCGTTCGCACGTAATTCAGAGCGAAAAGCGATTGCGTTTTTTCACATTTCAGCGAGGAACATTGCCATTCACACCACATAGGTTTTTTTTTGTCTTTCATCTTTAGATCCATATTTTTTTTCAGCGAGGAATATTATACACGGAATCTGAGCCGGTGGCAGAGCAGCGCGCTGATTCGCTCAGAGCGATCACGTGATGTTCCTTGCCGCCATAAACTCACAGCAAGTAGCATAGATTTTAGCATGATTAGCATTTAGCATGATTTAGCATGATTTAGCATAGATAGTAGCATGTTTCAAATCGTTTTTTTTCAGCGAGGAATATTATACACGGAATCTGACCCGGTGGCAGAGCAGCGCGCTGATTCGCTCAGAGCGATCACGTGATGTTCCATCCCCGCCGCCAGAGCATTGAACATAAAACACAGTTTGTGTGTGTGTAATGTAATGTTACCTCCCCTCCCCTCCCCCCTCCATCCTCCCCTCCCCCCTCCATCCTCCCCCCCCTTCCCATCCCCTCTCTCCCTCCCCCCTCCGCCCTCCCCCCTCCATCTTCCCCTTCCCCCCCTTCCCCCTCCACCCTCCCCTTCCCCCTCTCCCCTCCCCCCTCTCCCCCCTCCCCCTCCCTTTCCCCACCCTTCCCCTCCCCCCTCCGCCCTCCCCTCCCCCCTCCATCCTCCCCTTCCCCCCCCTTCCCCTTCCCCCTCCACCCTACCTCCTCCCTTCCCCCTACACCCTACCCCCTCCTCTTCCCCCCTTCCCCTCCCCCTTCCACCCTTACCCTCCCCCACCTCCCCCTCCTCTCACCCTCCTCCCTCCCTCCCCTCCCTCTCCTCCCCCTCCACTCCCCTCCCTCTCCTCCCCCTCCACTCCCCTCCCCTCCCCTCCCCCTCCACTCCCCTCCCCTCCCCCTCCTCTCCCCTCCCCTTCCCCCCTCTTCTCCCCCCCCCTCTCCTCCCCTCCCCCCCCCGTTCCCCTCCTCTCCCCTTCCCCCTCCCCCTCCCCTTCCCCGTCCCCCTCCCCTCCCCCGCCCGGCAATGCCAGGTACTTCTGCTAGTCCAAAATAATTGTGACAAACTCTCATCTTCTTCCACGAATAGATCTTTCTGGTCCTTCACTAAAATTATCTCCAACAACTTCTGTCGCTCTTCCTTTCCTTCGCTTTTCCATTCTGATGATACTATCGCTGTCTATCTACCTGATAAAGCAACTCTTTTTGGTTCTCTTTTCTCCTCTAATTCCACTCTGGATGACTAACATTCCATCTCACTCTGATTCACCCCTTACCAATCATATGCCCCTCCCTATAATCTCTTTCCATGCAGTCAAAAAAGTACTCCTCTCTCTGGACACAAGCAAGGCGTACGGACAAGATGGCGTTCCTCCTCCTCATGTCTTGAAGGAGTTTTCTTCAGAACTTGCACCCGTGCTTGCTCGTTGGTTTCGTTTTTGTTTAAAAAAACCAAACTTTTCCTCTTTCCTGGAAACATGCCTTAGTGCAGCCTATTTTAAAGACGGGTGATCATTCAAACCCTTCCAACTACCGTACTATTGCTCTGACTTCTACTATTTCCAAAGTCTTTGAATGTCTTCTCAATAACCATTTCCTCAAGAATCTTGAATCCCACAGTCTTCTATCTGACCATCAATATGGCTTTCGCAAGGCAAGATCTACCGGTGATATCCTTTCTTACATTACGAATGTCTGGCCCTCGTCTCTGAGAGATTTTGGGGAATCCTTTGTTGTAGGCCTTGTGAGAGATTTTGGGGAATCCTTTGTTGTAGGCCTTGTGAGAGAGTTTGGGGAATCCTTTGTTGAAGGCCTTGATATCTCAAAAGCCTTTGCCAGAGTTTGGCATCAGGGTCTGATATACAAGCTTCCCTCTTTCGGCTTTCCCCTTCACTCTGCTCTCTCATATTGAGCTTTCTCTCCGACCGCTCTATCTCTGTAATTGTTGATGATTCAACATCTTCCTCCTTCCCCATCAGCAACGGTGTCCCTCAGGGTTCCATCCTGTCTCCAACACTTCCTTATTTTTATCAATGACCTTCTTTCTTCTACTAATAACCAAATGCACTCTTACTCTGATAACTCGACATTACATTCCTTACATACCAATACATATTTTATTATGGACCCTAGGTATAAAAAACCAACATACAGTCATGTGAAAAAGTAAGTACACCCCATGTAAAGTTTTGACTTTTTCAACATATTTCAACGTACAGCTATTTGATCTTCATTTCAACAATATTGATAGATAAAGGTGATATAATATAACAAATATCATGAAACATTTACATTTTGTAGTCCATTGTATAATTTAAATAAACATAAATGCAAATTTCGCATGTGGAAAAAGTAAGTACACCCCTACATTTATCACTACTTCAAATACCTAAAATTAGAATCAGGTGCACCAGCTCTGGTGCAAATGATTAGAACATCGTTAGAGAGGATCTTGGAGGAACCTGTCTTATTTAAACCTCAGACATTTAGTTTGGTTTGCTCTTTGTTGTTGAAGTGTGCGGTGTTACAATGCCTAGACCAAAAGAGCTCTCTGAGGCCTTCAGAAAGAAGGTTATAGATGCCTACGAGTTTGGGAAGGGATTTTAAAAGATCTCCAAACAATTTGAAATCAATCATTCGACTGTCCGGAAGATCATCTACAAGTGGAGAAGATTCCAAACAACTGCCAACTTGTTCAGGCCAGGCCGCCCCAGCAAGTTCAGCCCGAGAGCAGACCGCAAGATGCTGAAAGAAGTCTCTAAGAACCCCAGAATGTCATCACGGGACCTACAGGTAGCTCTTGCCACTGTTGATGTCAAAGTGCACGAGTCTCCCATTAGAAAGAGGCTGCACAAATTTGATCTACATGGGAGGTGTGCCAGGAGGAAACCTTTGCTGTCCAGAATGAACATCAGGGCAAGACTAAAGTTTGCCAATGAACACCTCGGCAAAGACCAGCACTTCTGGAACAATGTTCTCTGGACAGATGAGTCAAAGGTAGAGCTATTTGGCCACAGTACCAGAAGACATGTTTGGCGAAAACCAAAGACAGCATTTGACCACAAGAACCTGATACCAACTGTAAAGCATGGTGGTGGAAATATTATGGTTTGGGGCAGCTTTGCTGCATCAGGGCCTGGGCAACTCACCATCATATAATCCACTATGAATTCTTCATTGTACCAGAGGGTGCTTGAGGATAATGTGAGGCCATCTGTCGGAAAGTTGAAGATCAACCGAAGGTGGACCTTGCAACATAACAATGACCTTAAACATTTCAGTAAATCCACCAAGGAATGGCTGAAAAGAAAGAAATGGAGGGCTCTGGAATGGCCAAGTCAAAGCCCGGATCTAAATCCCATCGAGATGTTGTGGGGGGATTTGAAACGAGCTGTCCATGCAAGAAACCCCTCAAACATTGCACAGCTGAAAGAATTCTGCATGGAGGAGTGGGCAAAAATTTCTCCCAGTCGATGTCAGAGACTGGTAGACAGTTATAAGAAACGCCTACTTGATGTTGTTTCTGCCAAAGGGGGCAATACCACCTATTAGAGCCAAGGGTGTACTTACTTTTTCCTCATGTGAAATTTGCATTTATGTTTATTTAAATTATACAATGGACTACAAAATGTAAATGTTTCATGATATTTGTTATATTATATCACCTTTATCTATCAATGTTGTTGAAACTAGGGCATGCCCGTACTATATATACTAGGGCATGCCCGTACTATATATATATCTAAAATTATATCCCCCCCCCTCTATTTACATGAAATGGTTTGGTCCATTCGCAAAGCCAAAGCGAACGGCTTGCGAGTACGGTGGCAATCCCCCCCCCCCCCTCTATTTACATGAAATGGTTTGGTCCATTCGCAAAGCCAAAGCGAACGGCTTGCGAGTACGGTGACAATCCCCCCCCTCTATTTACATGAAATGGTTTGGTCCAAAGCGAACGGCTTGCGAGTACGGTGACAATCCCCCCCCCCCCCCTCTATTTACATGAAATGGTTTGGTCCAAAGCGAACGGCTTGCGGAGTTTGGTAAAGAAATCGCCATAGCTCGGTAACTACTTGTCCGATTAATATGAAACCTTGAAAAGGCACATCCTCGGGTCCCCAGCAATATACCTGGCAAGTTTCAAGTATATCGGACCCGTGGTTGTCGAGAAACAGCGGTCACAGACAAACAAACAAACACACAGACACACAGACACACAGAGATTACTGGAATTATAGATAGATATCTAAAATTATATCCCCCCCTCTATTTACATGAAATGGTTTGGTCCATTCGCAAAGCCAAAGCGAACGGCTTGCGAGTACGGTGACAATCCCCCCCCTCTATTTACATGAAATGGTTTGGTCCAAAGCGAACGGCTTGCGGAGTTTGGTAAATAAATCGCCATAGCTCGGTAACTACTTCTCCGATTAATATGAAACCTTGAAAAGGCACATCCTCGGGTCCCCAGCAATATACCTGGCAAGTTTCAAGTATATCGGACCCGTGGTTGTCGAGAAACAGCGGTCACAGACAAACGACACACACACATACACACACACATACACACACACATACACACACACATACACACATACACACACAGAGATTACTGGAATTATAGATAGACTAGGGCATGCCCGTACTATATATATATATCTAAAATTATATCCCCCCCCTCTATTTACATGAAATGGTTTGGTCCATTCGCAAAGCCAAAGCGAACGGCTTGCGAGTACGGTGGCAATCCCCCCCCCCTCTATTTACATGAAATGGTTTGGTCCATTCGCAAAGCCAAAGCGAACGGCTTGCGAGTACGGTGACAATCCCCCCCCCCCTCTATTTACATGAAATGGTTTGGTCCAAAGCGAACGGCTTGCGAGTACGGTGACAATCCCCCCCCTCTATTTACATGAAATGGTTTGGTCCAAAGCGAACGGCTTGCGGAGTTTGGTAAAGAAATCGCCATAGCTCGGTAACTACTTGTCCGATTAATATGAAACCTTGAAAAGGCACATCCTCGGGTCCCCAGCAATATACCTGGCAAGTTTCAAGTATATCGGACCCGTGGTTGTCGAGAAACAGCGGTCACAGACAAACAAACAAACACACAGACACACAGACACACAGAGATTAGTGGAATTATAGATAGATGAAGATCAAATAGCTGTATGTTGAAATATGTTGAAAAAGTCAAAACTTTACATGGGGTGTACCTACTTTTTCACATGACTGTATATCAAACAAACAGTTTCAAATGGAGAACCTCGTCGCCATTAGAGCGTTTAAATTGCATCAGATTGGCAATAAATGTGAATTGTTGCTCCCAGCTTGCCAGTTCGGTGATAGAAGACGCCATTTGCATTTTTTCCATCTCCATCCCTACCCTGTTTGTAATCCCGTCCGGGCACGTGGGCAACTTGCTCGTGAGCACAATGAATGGTGCATAAGTCCAAGACCTTCCAAAATAATAAAAAGCTTCTCATTCCGTCCCTCCGCTGCTACCAAGCATCAAAATCTGTAAAGATTCTCATTCTCTGCAAATTTGCAGCCAGATGATGCCGTTTTGCCAACAAATAAATAAGGAAATTGAAAATAAAAAGTTATGGCAATGGAGAAAAGTGAAAGGTCACCAAACCTGTGAGTTGACAAGTTTTTCCATCATCGTTAAGGATGTAATTTTCATGGCAGATGCAGCGAAAGGATCCCGGAATGCTCAGGCAAAGGTGTTCACAACCATGTCCTCCAAGCAAACACAGGTCTGTGATTTTAAAAAAAAGGTCACACAAAGCTCAGATGAGATTCAGCAAACCGGAAATATTGACTGGAAGGCAAATTGTTGTTTGTGAATGTCTGTTTGGACTTGGTTCCGAACTTTTTGAATAATGATGAACAACTACACCAGAAGAATACTCACCGGTGGGGAGACAACTCCTGCCGTCAGTAGCCAGAGTGTAACCAGATTCACAGGTACACACGTATGAATCACCGGTACTAACACAGCGATGCTCACAACCGTGCTCCAGCACAAGGCACACGTTCATCTCTACAGAAACAAGATGGAGAAATCAAATGAGATGGTCAGAAAGTCTGTGACCATCTTACAAAAATGTCGGAAAATGCGATTTTCCAACAAAACTTTTCTGTAACTTTCCATTTCCTTCGAGATAATCAGGAAATAGTACTAAAAATATGGGTTCTTCAGGGTGTAATTTAAGGTCTCAAGTGTCTGAATTGTCTAAAGGGGTCCAAAGGATCTTAAAAAGTCTAAAAAGGGTCTAAAGGTCAAAGGCATCTAAAGGGTATTAAAAGGTCTAAAGGGTGTAATGTTGTGAGGGTCTAAAGGGGTTTAATGTGTCGAAAGGGTTTGAAAAAGTAAAAAAAGGTCTAATGGGTCTCAACTGTATAAAGGGGTCTAAAGGTCTAAAAGGTACATTCCAATAGTCGCAATTAATAGATGTAGTGACAGTCAAATAATACGTAATTAATAGACGTAGTACTCACATTGCATTATAACGTAATTAATGGACATACTCACATTCCAATATTACGTAATTAATGGGCACCAGTGGGCACTACCACTCTGAGGGCTGGAATACCAATCTCAGCACACCTTGGGTGGGCAATGTGCTGCGTCACATTCTTGGAAATGCATTTTATTATTTTTGAAAGAAATTTTGTTGATCACAACATCTCATATTCCATGTCATAATTTTGAGAAGGTTCCATTATGTGATGAAGATGATTTGTAATACCAGATACCACCAGAGGTGGCACTATTTCCTCCACAATTATACAGTACTGGAGAGGTACCCATGCTGCGCATGGGTGGGAGCCCACATGCAAACAGACAATGTGGACATGGCGAATGCCAAATCGTGAACCAATAATAATCATGAAAAACAACTACACCAGAAGAACATACTCACCGGAGGGGAGACATCTCCTGCCGTCGGGAGCCAGAGTGTAACCAGATTCACACGTACAAATGTACGAATCAGCGGTACTAACACAGTGATGCTCACAACCATGCTCCAGCTCAAGGCACACGTTCATCTCTGTACACAACAAGGTAGATATTTCAATTTGAAAAATTGCAAAGACTGCAGCCAGAGCATGTGAATTGTGTCATAATCTTCTAAATCATGGCCAAAAAATGCAATTTTCCATTTAAAACAAGAACAAAAAGACAAAATGTCATTGCACCCACAGTAGTTTCAGTAATTTTGCTGTACGGAGTTAAAGGCTGTCAGTCGGCCATCTTTGGTCGGATGACAAAACAATATCTTCTGCATATGTATACTCTCATGTATTGTCTTTGTGCCAAGTTTGAAAAAAATCTGTCCATGCATGGCCGAGAAATGGATGGGGACACATTTCAGTAACAAAATGGCTGCCAGTTGGGCATATTGGATTTGATCTCGAAAGAAAATGACGTACATATGTAAGCCATCATTCATTATCTGTGTGCAAAGTTTGAACAAGGTCGGTAAATGCATATCCGAGAAATGGTTGAGGACGTGATCAATATCGGGTTTTCTTTTGCAATTAAAATGGCCACCAGTCAGCCATCTTTGATCGCATCGTGAAACAAATTGATGCGCATATGTATACCGTCATTTGCTGTCTTTGTACCAAGTATGAACAAAATCGGTCGATACATCTTCGAGATATGGCTGTGGACGCACGGGTGGACGGACGAGACCAAATCCATAAGCACCTGTTTTGGACCAAGTCCAACTGCGGCTAATAACCTTATTCTGGATTATTCTATTCGTTCCTCGATAAGCAGGAAACGGTAAATAAATAAAAACTAACTTGCACAAGAGCTACATTTGCTTCTGGATATTTGTATCAGAACATTACTTGCAACATCGTCAAGTCAACATGGGCTGAAAGTTTAGTGCTGTGTTCACCCAGATATTCTGATTAACCGAATTGATATTCATTCCACAGAATCCATATCCAAATCAAGGTGTTGATGAACAAATTGTAATATTGTCGTGTGCCTGCTCTCTGGTGAACACTGCAGGGCGACACAGATAATCAAACGAGCTTTGACTCAGAGGCGTTTAATTCAATGGCAGACCTTAGTTATACGCACGGGAAGCAAGTGGGGGAGAAGCCGTGAGTGCTTACCTGCACGAGTCCACCCGACGCCTTCGACCCTGCAATAATCAACTCAAATGACACGGAATTAAAATACACAAAAATACTGGCTTCATTAAAGAAAATGCCGGTAATAAAATAAAACACGGCAAAACTAAATTCCTAATTAGAGCGCCCCCACACAGACTTGATTATAACACAAGGGAAAAAATAACTGGAACGTAAATATGTGTTATTTTGTGGGCACTTAGCTCTAAGCTGCTCTTGTCAGGAATCGTCAAAGATCGTCTGAGGTCTTTACGTCCTTGCACGTGAAAACGTGCTCGTTCGCGCGCAGTAGGCCTTGGAGCGCAGTTCGATCTTCCAGCCGTGCTTGTCCGCATGACCTCGTTCACCAACACCAACACCACAGCCAGACAATGCAAGGAAATCCAGAGCCTCGACCGTTCATTGTCCAAAAGTCAGGACTCGAGAAGGAAAGAAGAAGAGCGATGTCAGGACACGACTGTTCACCACCAGATCCAGAACCCGAGAGAGAAAATGTCCGCTGTTATAATTGTTTTATACGCGAGGCTCTGACGTCATCCCACGACGTCTCCGTGTCCGCTCCTATCAGCGAGTTCCATCTTAGCAGTCCTTGCGCCAATCAACCCCCGGACCAATCACTGCTCTTTGGGGCGTGGCTTCACAAACCTTTTGTGCCTGTGCGCTCACAAGGTTGATGTTATCCACGGTAGTTCTCAATGTCCTGTTTCTGGTTGGTTTTTATTTAGTGTGGTTAATGGGCGATTCCTTTCTATTTGTGTGTGCTGCTGGTGTCATAAGGAACAGAGGAAAAATAACAGAGGCCATTACATACAGGGGATTAATTACCCATAATCCCTCGCTAATTAACATACCCCACCCGTCTCATGGGGACGAAGACACGCTCTTCCACGACATACGGTCTATACAAATTTCCTACATATTACATGGGGCTTCTTCTTCTTCCTGACAGTCAGAGCACACTACCTATACCATTCTACCTGGACTAAGGTATTGCCTACCCCCCACAAACGTAACAATATTTAATGTGGGTCAGTCGTTCAGTTGTTGTTGCTGTGTTGCCCCAGTCAGTTCTGGATGAACAGGCCAGTGGCACGGACATAGCCAATCGATCTGACAGGAGCGACCCAGAGATACATCAAATCCAAGATGTTGTGCTCTTTCCAATGTGAAGCCAGGACCGCACAGCCTTCCATGATGTGTTTTATTGTGTGTGGAGCAGCCTGGCAGTGGTGGCAGGTGTCGTCAAGTCTATGTTTGTCGTGTAAAAGTTGTGGGTGGTGTCCACAGTGATGGCGTGAAAGGTGAACATGATCAGACCTGGGGAGTAATTTCTCTGTGTTGTTGATGGGTGGGGGTTTTGTGCCCAATATATGTGCCCTTGTGAGGGCTGATATACCGTGTGGTCCAATGTGTTTTAAATGTAAATTGGAGATGTTGTCAGGGCCAGTAGCATGGGAGTTTTTGATGTTTTTGATGATGTTTGTTGTTTGTGTGGGAGTGAATGGTGTGATGGTGGTGTTGGAGGTGTGAGACCTGGGAGGTGTGATTTTGGTGGTGGAGGTGTGAGACCTGGGAGGTGTGATGGTAGTGTTGAGTTAGTGGCTGAGTTTGAATCTTGCAATACATTTTTCTCAGTAGGGAGTAAAACCGGTTGATGTCAAGAGATGGCGTGTAAGTGGATCACCTAACTACTCTTGTCGCTTAACTGAGTGCCGCAGACCCTTACATAGAGGGTCACCACTCTCAGATAGTGAGTTACGTCAGACCAAATGTTTATGCCGTATTTGCATGGATTTCATCCAAACTACTAATCCATGTGCAGAGATTTGCAGATACAAATCAGTTTCTCAGTCATGACATTCATGACATGACATTACCACGGACCCAAAACATTGGGGCAATACCCCTGGTGCTCACCTGGTAGAATAAACAGTATACGACACTGACTAAAGGTATTTTAAACCAATTTGAATGGTTTATAGAAGACAGGGCAGCATGTGGAATCATACTAACATAATCATAACACTTTGAACAAACAAACAAAAAAATACGTATTTTGGTGGGCAACCCCTAACCCCCCCCCCCCCCCACCCCCACCCTCCCAACCCCGTATACCTCCTCAGACCCCAATTTTTCTAATGCCTTGAACAATCATTGGTACATCACGGGTGATGAAGGTTGTGGTGACGTTTCATTGAAATTGTGTATGTAGTTTTAGAGAAAAGAGCAAATACCTATTTTGGGGGAGAACCCCAAAAAGAACCCCCCATACAACCCCTCAGGGCCCGATTTTTTAAAATGCCGTGAACAAACTTTGGTACATAACGGGTGGTGAAGGTTGTGGTAAAAGTTTCATCGAAAGAGTGTGTGCAGTTTTGGAGATAAAAGGAAATTCCTATTTTGGGGGGTCAAACCTGGATCCCCTTTGACCCCGGTAAACCCCCTTAAACCCCGACTCTTTTAATGCCGTGATTAAACTTTAGTCACAACACAACAAATATCATTTGTGAAAAATTTGTTCGCAATCCCATCAGTGGTTTCGGAGAAGAAGTTTCAAGTGTTTACGGACGGACGGACTGACGGACGGACAACGCACCATCGCATAAGCTCCCCTGAACTTCATTCCAGGTGAACTAAAACTGAAAGTCTAACGGAGTAGCCGGGCTTGTAAAATATTATAAACCACAAACACACATGATTAGCTTTTCAAACAGCTGCTAATGCTGCTTATAACATTAAACAAAGAAATTTGGAGGAATCCCGACATCCGTGAGGTAAGTTTTACTTACAGAACTGAGGGAAGATCTACTGTAATCTATATACGCCACAAGTGTTGGGTATGTACCGTTTTGTTGGAAGATCCGTAACGCTGATTCTTTCGATATTTTATGGTCATTTTAACAATCGGTTTGTTTGTGTTTCACACTGAATGAAAAACGTGAAGGTAGAGCGTGGCGATTGTGATATATGACAGGTTCAACGATATGTTTGGCCTGAACGGCATAGGAATCAAAACGGTGGAGTGTGGAGAGTCAGCCACCGTACTGCCGTAATGACATCAGACGTCAGACGTAATCACATCACCCTGCCATGTGACCAGATCCTCAGCTCTGATTGGTATACGTTTGAGGGAACATACATACATACATACATACATACATACACACTGTTACGGATTCGTCACTTCCGATGTGGTGGTTTGCATCCACTGTAAATATTTCCGATTCCATGTATTATTATTGTTGTCATTTAATGGGAATAAATATTTCTAGTTTCAAAAGTTAAAGTTAAAAGAAACAGGAAACCGGATCGGGAACCGGACGACAAACCGGAAGAAGACGAGGAGAAAGGGGGCGGAGCTAGTGAAGTCGGGGAAGAAGCGAGTCATTTCTTCGTCCTGAGCAAACGTTGTCGAACAAGAGTCACGAGTGAATTTTGGGTTTCCTGGAAAGGGATTCCTGTGATAGGGTTGTTATCGCTGTGACTGATCAACCTGCGTGTCAGGTTTGGCGTTGGATTCCGAGGAATCATCGTTGTGTCATTACGTCTCAAGTACGAGCTGTCAGCCATTTTGACTCGCGCGCTTTGCTCATCGCGAAAGGTCTTTGCTTCACGTCAGCCGTTTTCACCATTCCGACGTCTATCTGGGATGTGTGTGTGCAACACGGATTTGGAAGGCAAACCTGAGGCTTGCCGATTTGGAGCTGTAAAACATCCATACCAGAGGGTGTGATTTCCCAGTCGCCTTGAGTGCGCTTTTACGCAGCTTTTGGCCGCGTGACTCTTTGCGCTGCTTTGGCCGCGTACGTCTTTGTGCAGTTTTGGCGGCGTGACTGGGCCCGTCATCTGAACGGGATTCTGGTTTCGATTCGACCTTGCTCTGACGATCGCTGGAGGGGATCAACTTTGAGCATGAAGACGGGAATATAGAGACATTGGGGAATGTTCTTTTTTCACTCACTTGGAGCACAGTGAGTTACCTTATACTAGCTGATAGTACCATCATAAGATATACATTGATTGTACTTTTGATTGCTATTATTGTTGTATTGTTATTCTTGTGTGATTTTTAATACAATATTTGTTTGTTGGTAACAATTGGTGTGGTTTCACCATTGATTTTTGACACAGGATAACACACTTTTCTGCCGTGACTGCTCTCGGGGCTCGGAGGTACACCGTGACCAGGGGGTCGGGGAGGAGCACGTAACAATACATACATACATATATACATACATACATACATACAGACGGACAAACACTGTTCTAGACGGGTTTGACCTATGGGCAACGCCGTAAAAATAGACAAAACAGTTTACAGTACAGGAAAATCGCCGTAAAAGTGTCATCATCAACAGAATAAAGGATAATCAGCGAGATGAGGGCACCTGCAATGTCACAGGTGTGTCCATCTGGTTTAAGAACAAATCCAGGTCTACACCGACAGGTGTAGGAATCTTCTGTTGTCACGCAAGTATGTTCACAGGCGTGGTCGCCAGATGCACAAAGATCCAGAATCGAGATCTCTGCCGGAGAACAGTTTATATCAGTCACAAAATATAATGAATTTTATGGCAGTACACCCACATCACCTCTGATACATGACCTGCAGATGGCCTTTTGTCTGCCAAAGAGTACAACCAAGTAGGCAGCACATTCCCACAAAAGAAAACATAGGGGCAATACCCCTGGTGTTCACCTGGCAGAATAAACAGTATACTGCACTGACTAAAGGTATTTTAAACCAATTTCAATGGTTGCTAAAATACCTATTTTGGGGGGGCAACACCCCCATAGACCACATTAGACCCCGATTTTTTAAATTCCAGGAACAAACTTTGGTACATCGCAGATGATGAAGGTTGAACTCAAGTTCCATCAGAATTGTGTGTAGGTTCTGAGAAAAAGAGCAAATACCTATTTTTGGGGTCAAGTCCCCACCCTCCCCCAATAGACCACCTTAGACCCCGATTTTTTTAATGCCAGGAACAAACTTTGGTACATCTCATATGATGAAGGTTGTGGTCAAGTTTCATCAAAATTACATGTCTAGTTTATGAGAAGAAAGCAAATTCCTATTTTGGGGGGTCAAACCTGGACCCACTTTGACCCCGGTAAACCCACTTTGACTCCAGTAAACCCACTTTGACCCCGGTAAACCCCCTTTGACCCCGACTTTTTGTAATGCCGTGAAAAAACTTTAGTCACAACACAACAAAGATAATTTGTGCCAAATCTGGTCACAATCCCATCAGCGGTTTCGGAGAAGAAGTTTCAAGTGTTTCCGGATGGACGGACGGACGGACAACACGTCATCGCATAAGCTCCCCTGAACTTCGTGCCAGGTGAACTAAAAATCATCCAGCTAAGGTCCAAAGAAAATGTTCTCTCTGTAGGCTAGCACTGCTAGTGAAGGGATAATCTATAGTGTGCACGCACACAGACAGATAGTCAGGGATCCATGGACAGACACACACTGACAGACAGATACACAGACAGAGAGACAGGTTGCCAGGGACACATACACACACATACACACAGGCACCCATAGACATAAACAGACACACAGAGACAGATACATCATTTTCTGTCCCTAGTGGAAAAATATAAAATAAACTGAGTACTTGTGGTTAGACAATTTTCGGATAAAGATTCTATTTTACACCTGCCGAGTGACAGGTGCGTCCATCTGGGTTGAGGATGAATGTGGACTTGCAGCGGCAGATGTACGAATCGTTGGTCGAAACACAAAGCTGTTCGCAGTCCTGCTTTCCAGGTGCACAGTGATCTGAAAAAGGAAAAGTCATTAAAAAAAACCATTTTAACTTCAGTTTAGGGGGATGTGGGCAGCACCGCCATTTTCATCACCTACATTTCACCGCCCAACCCAAGTTGCCATGGTGGTTCACTTTTAATGCCCTCAAGTGCAGCATAGCATCACATATTGAGGAGGTAGAACAGGTAGGTTATGCCCCTTCTTGAAGGTAAATTCCCAGAGGATTATCTGAAGGATTCAAGCAATGCAAGGGTGAGTGTCCAATGTGTCTACCCACCGATGAAGAGGCACCTATGACCATCAGGAGCGAGGGTGTAGCCTTGCTCACACTCACATACATACGACCTGCCGGCAGAGACGCACCGATGCTCACAGCCGTGCTCCACCACCAGACATGTATCTTCACCTGTATGGCATAAAAAAGTCCAAAAGGAGTGAACGTACCTCACAAGATTAGACAGTCACCAATTTGGGAACTACACAAAAATGGACTCCATTCTGGGACTGGGCCTTCAGAAAGATAGAGGTTCTCTCCAGGAGGAACTACCATTCAAATATTGAGTCATACCGCACAGCCTGTCTCTAAATTTGGCGCTGATCCTCTCGATGAGCCCGTAGTTCTCTACATAGTGGATGTGCTCCTCGGTCGGGTGGCTGGCGATGCGCCGCAACGCCGGAGGTTGAGCATGACCGACACCGACCGCATGGAGCTCCAGGCCGGCCTTCCGGGCACGTTCCACCACCTAACTCCACGTGCACATATCATGGAGAAAAAGAACGACAATCTGCTGATGACAATCGGGAATTTTTGGATCCTATTTTTATATGATTTTAGCTCTTATACGAGCCTCGACTTAGTATACAAAAAAAATTTTTTTAATATGAATGGTCCACAGAATTACATTTGCTGGCAAAGAACCACACATCTTCACTGGTCTTTGTTGAGGTCACCTGTTTCACTATCAACTAGAACGGCACTCGGTAGAGCACACACTTCCACCAGGATGAACAGTTCACGTTGTGTATCCCATTGATAGGCCGGATCTGGACTCGGACCTGAACCAAAATCGAATCGGCTTGTTCTCGTCACTTAACTAACTCATCCACATAGTTTTGTCAAAACCCATCCACAATGTTTTGAGATTTCTTTTGATTTTTTTGTACACCAAGTTGAGGCTCGTGCAAACTAACACATAGAACATACAATGAAGGGAGTGGGAAACAAGAGGGGGACAGAGAGGGAAACAAAACAACAGTAGAGAACAGGGACATCAGGAAATATGTGGAAGGGAGAGGACTGAGGCGAGGTACACGGGATAATCAAGATGGACACGACAAAGACTTTCAGGAAGGAAAACGGAATTTGAAGGAGGTGGATTTGGGGTGTAATAATAGTGGTAGAAAAGATCAAGGTTTTGCATGGGGTAAGATAAGAGATGGTAGTGAACAGCTGTTTTGAAGACCTGGAGGAAGGACTGGGATTGAAGAGAGAGAGGGAGTTTTTCCAGAGGTGGGAAAAAGGGGAATTAAATAGTGAAGGTGAATAGAGAGTCTTGATTTTGGAAGTTTCACCAGAAGAGGGTTGCAGGCAGATCTTGTGCGATCTGTAGGAATATTTGGGGGACAGAGCACAGACAGAGCTGGGGGAGCAAGGCTTGAGAGGAGTCGGTAGAAGACAGAAAGACCACCAACCTGCCTGCTGTGAGTGAGTGAGTGAAAGGCCATTAGAATTAGCTTCATCACGGGAGATTCCAATGATTCTGAACGCTTTGGTTTGTACAGCGTGAAGTCGAGCTAGGTGTGAGGCAGGAGCACCAGCCCAGAGGGGAGAGCAGTATTCCATCAAGCTGCGGATGAAAGCTTTGTATGTGGTGAGGAGCTCAGGTGTGCAAAGAAAGGACTTCACGTGACGGAGGATGCCCAATCGGCAAATGGCTTTGGACGCCAGCTTGGAAATGTGGTTTTTCCCAGGAAAGATCATGGCAGATAGTGAGGCTCAAAATCTTGAGTGACAGAACTTATTGAAGAGGATTATTGAGAAAGTAGATGGGAGGGTTGTCCAGTCGGTATTTTCAGAGAGACACAGTGAGATTTGTCAGGATTGAAAGACATGTTCGACTTGTTTGACCAGTTTGTGATTTTGTCCAGGTCTGCAGAGAGTGAGGAGGCTGCAGACTGCCGATCTGAGGGATGAGGAATGGAGCGGCAGAGTGTGGAGGCATCAGATAAGTGATAGAGAGGATTTTCCAGAGAGTCGGAGAGATCATTGAGGAAGACCAGAAAAAGCACAGCACCCAGAACACTGCCTTGGGGAACTCCAGCCTGAACAGGAAGAGGAGATGAGAGAATTCCATTCAGAGCCACACGTTGCCTACGACTAGAGAGGAAGTCCGCCAGCCATACGTGGAGATTTCCATGGATACCAAAGGAGGAGAGTTTGGTGAGCAGAGCTGGGTGCCAGACCGTATCGAAGGCACGAGATATGTCGAGGGAGACAGCTCTAATTTCCTGTTTGGCATTCAGGACCTCTATCCATTGTTGAGACAGCAGAAGCAGCATGTCTAGAGTAGAATGACCTGGTCTGAATCCAAATTGATGATCGGTGATCAAGCCATTTGAGAAGAGGAAGGATTTGATATCCGAAGCAATGATGGATTCCATGACTTTGCTGATAATTGGGAGCAGGCTGATTGGTCTGTAGTTCCAAGGATCTGTTTTTGCACATTTTTTGTGTAAAGCGGTGATGTTGGCTGATTTCCAAGCTGATGGCAGATGACCTTGAGCAAAAGAGAGGGTGAAGATAACAGAGAGAGGGAGTGAAAGAGCGGAAGAACAGGATTTTAGGACCCGTGGGCTGATGCCGTCTGGTCCAGTTGTAGAATCAGAGTCGAGGTTTGACAGAAACTTTTCCACCTTGTCAGGACTTCCTGGCTCTCCTGAGGGTAGACACACACAGCTTTGTGAAAGGAGCTGAGATTACCTTCAGTTGGATTTGCCTTCCATGAGGCAAAGGCAAGTTGTTTCGGGGCAATTGCCTCATCACAAGCTTCAGTGTACCATGGACGGGAGGAAGGGTATGATCGTGGGACCTGGATTCATTACACGACAGCTAATTGTGATGCCTGACATCCGATTTAAAAAATATGTCCAACGAGCTGTTGTGTTACTGTACTGTATTGTGGAATGGCACGATTATGATAAAACAGCGGATGGTGAGGGACAACAAATAGTTGTGCGATGAGTCACACACCTCATCAACCTTGTCCTGAGGCCTCCCATCAGTAACAATGATGGCGACTCGGGGAATTCCCTGTGACTTTGGTCGTGCTCCGGCTTCTTCAGTAAACGCCGTGTCCAATGCGTACGCGATGGCGAGGCCAGTCATGGTGCCAGTCGAGAGTGGCTGCATCAACTCCACCACTGCCAACATGTTCTCCTGATTGGAGAGGGGGCACAGTGGAGTAGTGATGGGGTAGAGATGTACAAAGCTAGTAACAAAAAATGTATCTTCGATGGATAAAAGGTGTTTATCTTTTATTTATAAACTGTTATGTAAGACTCAGAGGAGTATATAATCATATGCAGAACAGGTAGATAAAAATACCAGAACGGTACTCGGTAGAGCGCATACCTCTGCCAGGCCGAGCAGTTTATATTTTGTATCCCACCGATAGGCCGGATGTGGATTCGGACCAGAACCAAAACAAAATCGGCTTGTTCTTCTCACCTCTCCAACTCATCCACCAGGTATTGTCAGAATCTTCTACTTTAGAATTCTCGTATTCACAATTTGAATTATTCGAACTACAGACTTGGCATTTAATATGGAATATTTTTTTATGGGGGTGAACTTACTTTTCAAGATGTCTTAGAACCAAAAGTTCATTGGAATTATGTTGAAATTATTCTAGATTTTGTTAATGTGACGTTTAAAAGAAACAAAAACCACATTTGACATTTCGAAACAAATAAATTGATCCTTGAAAGGGATGTAAACTGATATCGAACTCAATTCATGGACAGTACTGTGTTAAACTTCTGTGCGTTTTCCAGAAGTATCTCTTTATTTTGCACATTAGCCAAAATTTTTTTTAACAAAAACAAAAGTTAAATTACGACTGGGATTACGGACAGTAAAATTACAGTTCAGTACTTCGTGTAACCCCCACGAGCATTCAGGAGAGCACGTACACGTTGGTGCATGCTGTTCACGAGATTTGCCAAGGTTTGGACAGGAATCGCTTGCCATGCAGTGACAATAGCCTGCTGCAATTCACGCACAGAGGTCGGCTGCTGGTCCAAGTGGTCGATTTGACGCGTTATTTCTGCCCACAAGTTCTCTATCGGATTCATATCCGAGGACATGGCAGGCCACTCCATATGCTCTACACCACGGTCAGCAAGAAAGTGTTGGATCATGCGAGCACGATGAGGCCGTGCATTGTCATCTTGGAAGACAAAGTTTCCTCGAAAGGCTGCACGAGCAAATGGAAGCAATGTTTCTTCCAGAATGGCCCTGTACTTGAACTGGTTCAGGTTTCCATTCAGAACAACCAGGTCAGTTTTGCCCCCTGCATGAAAAGCAGCCCAAACGGTCACCCCACCACCTCCAGCTTGGACTCTTGGCACTATACAATCTTTGTTGTAGGCTTCATGCACTTGTCTGCACACTCGGACGCGGCCATCTTGACGATAGACCAGAAATCTAGACTCGTCACTGAAGATCACGTGATTCCAGTGTCCTGGCTGCCATTGACGGTGCTCTCTGGCCCACTGCAATCGGCGCTGGCGGTGTTGTCTGGTCAGGCGTGGCTTTCTCAGGGGACGCCTGGCACGATAGCCTGCTTGAACCAGTCGTTGGTTGACTAGCCTTCTGGATACAGGCACATTTGTCAGTTGCTGCCACTCAGCCTTAAGCCGATTAGCTGACTTGGTACAGCCATTGCGGACTAACTGGTGCAGCTGGAGATCATCCCTCCTTGTGGTTCTGCGGGGACGTCCTGGCCTCGGTATTGGAGTAGGGACACCCCTCTGAGCATTTCGTTTCAGGATATTTGACACCTGACCTTGAGTGATGCCATACTGCCGAGCAATAGCACGCTGTTTCATGCCGTAATTTCGTAAAGCCACCACTCCATGACAAACAGCATTGTCGAGTTGACGGACCATCTCCAGAGGAAGCGGGAATAACTTTTGGAGACGTGCAGCAGTTGTTTTCCACTAATACAGAACGCAACAACCCTTGTATACCCGACTGTGAAGCCAATCATCAAATGCACCTGTCCGTACATTTTGCCACACCACCTGTGATATAATCCTGCTGTTGACTTCTTGCTGCGACAGACAATCAGTGACATGGTTCTTTTAACAAATAAATCACCAAAGTGTAAAAGAAACTCACCAGATTGATATACTGAGTTAAGAAAGTAAACCCAAGTCAAGAAAAAAAAAATTTCCATATTAAATGCCAAGTCTGTATATAATGATAAGCAACCTTAACTTTTTGATCCAAAAACAACAAAGCAATCGCCTTCTAGCTTTTGATTGGTGAACCAACTCAGTGACCCAATATGCAAATTCTTAAAATTTCAGGTCAATTGGATGAAAATCGATGAGGTAAGGTGACGCTGACCTTTGCCCTTTTGATAATTGTTAATTTGGTTTTTTTCATATTCTCATAATAAAGGTATTGTTGCGAATATGGAATTTGGCCTCCATATCCGCTTGTAAATATTCCCCTATTTTCTCCAATACTCCCCAACTTTCCCCAATCCCCCATTCCCTAGTCCCATTGCATGTAAATAACAATCAGTAGAGCCGACCTTCCCCTTATTCCCCCATTAAATGTCGTGCCCAGGTCCACCGCACCACACGTAGCCAACTTTCGGACATCTTCCTAGTTATTCTTAATCTATGTCAGTTAAGGCCTCGTTTCCATTAATTATGACTCTTCGTTGCACCAGAATGTGATTATATGGCATCAGTAGTGAGTTTAGGACCTTTCCCATACCTCCTCCCATCTTCTTCCCCAAACAACAACAATAACAACAACTACAACAACAATTACAACTACAACTACGACTACAACAACAGAGGGGCGGGGAGTGTGCGTCCTCACACCGGCTCGGTTACCCGCCATGACCATACGCTCCACGGCGTTACCCCGAAGGGGCTGGCTGTCAGCTCCTCGTCAGGGGCGGAGCCAGTAACCCCCCCACGCACCCAATGAGAAGCAACGTGCCGATTCCACGAGGCGGAGCTAACGAGCCGAGGGCGTGTCACTCCCCGCCGGATATACGCGGCCCCGCGCCGGATGTGACGTGAGATGCGCCCCCAGCCTGGAGAGAGAAGTCGCCACCCCTCGAGCGCTGCAATACCTCCACCGCATCTCTTAAACTGGACCGTACGTGATCCTGCCCTGAGCCCAGGTGCACCTGGAGCGATCGCTACCCGCCTGTCCTTTGCATCAAACCCCGTGTGAGTGAGCCTTGTCCCGTTTATCTGTCGTCCGTTGGGGTTAATATAAGTGTGTTTAAGTGCCCACCTTCCTATGTTTCCCTCTTGTCCCTGTAATCTAAACCTTCCGCATTATTGTAATAACAACCTTTGAGAACCGTATCCCTGGTGTCGTGTCGTATTAATTCCAGCCGTGTGTCTTCTTTTTCCTTCATTGGTCTAGCATAGCGCGATTAGTCAACGTTCGGGCACAATCGGGTAACTTGTGCAGACGTGGTCATACCATAAAACCGCTCGGTAAATAACATCCAAGCCACGTCTGTAACAATTGGTGTCGAGGAGTGGAATTCGAACCCGGGACTAAATTAGTTAGGCCCAAATTTTGGGAGGGAAAATCGAGCCGGAGCGCGTACGGCGCTCGACCGAATCGATTCGGAGCGCGTTTCCCGCGCGAAATTATAACGGCGAAATTTGAATTTGTTTTACGAAAATAAAAAATAAAAACCGAATTTTGAAAGTCGCGCTATGGCGGATCAAGACAGCTGGGGTCCGGTAAAGGAGAGTGAGGTAGGGTCGATCCAGGACCAAAATGAGGGACAGGAGGAGAGCGAAGCAGTGAGGGCGGCAGGTTCGCAAAATAGCGCCGTCACGCACGAAGAAGCGGGCGCGCAAAATGGCGCCTCGCTGGTCACCGTGCCCGCGACCGAAGTAGCGCCGCTGGGAAGATTGGAACTTTTTTTTATACAAATGACGGCCCTTATGGAAAAGAATAGTGAGCGATTGGAAAACCAAATGGGGGTAATGGGAAACCAAATGGGGGTAATGAGGGACGAAGCGAGGGCTCGGAGTGAGCAATTGGGGGTAATGAGGGACGAAGCGAGGGCTCAGAGTGAGCAAATGGGGGTAATGAGGGACGAAGCGAGGGGTACCAGTGAGAAGTTAGACAATAATTTTGAGGGGTTAGACAACGGGATAAAAGAAGTGAAAAAGGGGTTAGAGGGGGTAGAAAATAGAATGGCTGCCCAGGAGAATCAGATAGAGGGAGTGAAAAATGGGTTAGAGGGGTTAGAAAACAGTATGGAAGGCAAATTGAGGGACATGAGGGACCAAGCGGAAAGGGAAGTTAAACAAATGGAGCAGCAGATAGAGGGGGTCAGAATGGGGGTAGAAACCAAACTGGATGCTCACAGGGAGGAAATGGAGCAGATGAGGGTGGCATCTGGGCAGGAGATGCAAGTGATGGGAGAGGAGATCAGAAGAGGAGTGAGTGAGGAGGTCGGAGGAGTGCGCGAGGAGGTGAGGCACTGTAAGGAGCGCATGGAGAAAGAGGTGAGAAAGGGGACTGTAAAGTTACAAGGGGGCATAGAGGTCCTGACGCAGGAGGTGGAACAGCTGACGGAGGGACAAAAAGGACTAACGGAGCAGGTTCAAAGGAACACTGCGGTATTAGGAGGTTTAAAGGCGACACAGAAAGAACTAAAAGATGACTTGGTAGCGACGAAGAGGGAATGTCAGATGGTACGTGAGGGACTGACAACGAGGTTGGACGAGGTGGTAGAGGTAATGGAGACGAAGGACCGGCAGGTGAGGACGCACCTGGAAACGGTCAAGGTAGCCTTGGAGGACGAGCTTGAGGAGACGTACCGGGGAATAAAAGAGGTGAAGCACAAATTAGAAGAAGTGGAAGAAGGGATGAGCGAAATTAAGAAGCGACGGAGAGGGGATAAGAAAGAAATAAAAGAGGAGATAAAAGAATTGGTCCAAAGTCTGTGTTTGGATCGTGATGATGTGCTCATTAACCGGATGAGGGATTCGCAGGTGATGGAGGAGAAGCGAAGAGGAAGAGGACCCGGTGTAAGTGGTGACCAATATGGTCGTGCGTATGATGCGCCAGGGGATTTAAAAAGCTTGGGGATTGGTTTGGATCCGGGTGTTCGTGAAAGGCCGTTGGTGAGGTGTGTGACAGGTCTGGTGTGCGAAAGAGGAGGTGTGCGAGAAAGTCCGACTCTGGGGTGTGTGAGGAAAAAGTGTGTGCCAAGGAGTGAGGGTGCTGGCGAGAGTGAGTCGGTCGTAGCGCGTGTGCGAGGGGGCACATGGAAGCGTGGTGTGGTAAGTGTTACAGAGGGTGTGACGGGAGAGTGTGCGCAGGAGTGTGCGCGAGAAAGGTGTGTGACGGACAGGTGCATGAGGAAAGAGTGCGCTGTCAGAAGTAAGGAAGAGTGTCCACCTGTGGTGAGTGTTACAGAGGGTGTAACGGGAGAGTGTGCGCGAGAAAGGTGTGTGACCGACAGGTGCATGAGGAAAGAGTGCGCTGTCAGAAGTAAGGAAGAGTGTCCACCTGTGGTGAGTGTTACAGAGGGTGTAACGGGAGAGTGTGCGCGAGAAAGGTGTGTGACGGACAGGTGCATGAGGAAAGAGTGCGCTGTCAGAAGTAAGGAAGAGTGTCCACCTGTGGTGAGTGTTACAGAGGGTGTAACGGGAGAGTGTGCGCGAGAAAGGTGTGTGACGGACAGGTGCATGAGGAAAGAGTGCGCTGTCAGAAGTAAGGAAGAGTGTCCACCTGTGGTGAGTGTTACAGAGGGTGTAACGGGAGAGTGTGCGCGAGAAAGGTGTGTGACGGACAGGTGCATGAGGAAAGAGTGCGCTGTCAGAAGTAAGGAAGAGTGTCCACCTGTGGTGAGTGTTACAGAGGGTGTAACGGGAGAGTGTGCGCGAGAAAGGTGTGTGACGGACAGGTGCATGAGGAAAGAGTGCGCTGTCAGAAGTAAGGAAGAGTGTCCACCTGTGGTGAGTGTTACAGAGGGTGTAACGGGAGAGTGTGCGCGAGAAAGGTGTGTGACGGACAGGTGCATGAGGAAAGAGTGCGCTGTCAGAAGTAAGGAAGAGTGTCCACCTGTGGTGAGTGTTACAGAGGGTGTAACGGGAGAGTGTGCGCGAGAAAGGTGTGTGACGGACAGGTGCATGAGGAAAGAGTGCGCTGTCAGAAGTAAGGAAGAGTGTCCACCTGTGGTGAGTGTTACAGAGGGTGTAACGGGAGAGTGTGCGCGAGAAAGGTGTGTGACGGACAGGTGCATGAGGAAAGAGTGTGCTGTCAAGAGTAAGGGTGAGTGCGCTGTCAGGAATGGAGGTGAAAGTAGTGAGAGTGACAAGGAGAGTGAGTTAGTTGTGACAGGTGAGCGAGGATGTACACCTGGGATGGAAGGATGCACACCTGGAATGGTAGAGCGTGAGTGGGAATGCACGCTGGAGTTGGTGGTGAGGCACGTGGTTGGGTGTGCGAATGAGAGCACACCTGTGATTGTCACAGAGGAGGTGACAGAGGAGGGGGCGCGAAGCGGTGTTTTGGTGAGGTGTGCGACCAACGAATGTGTGCCAAAGTGTTCGGTGGTCAGGTGTGTGACCAAGGCTGTGAGTGGAATGAGAGTACCTGGGTGTGTAAGGAAAGGTACGAGGAGCATGGGCACGGCTGGATGTGTGAGCAAGGAACGGGCTGCGGGGTGTAAGCATGCAGGTGAAGCATCGACGTTTCACAGGTTAAAGGTTAGGTCGACTTTTAGCCGAAGCGGGCCCTCGGTGCGTGCCGGGTTTCGCGTGCCGCGAGAACCAGCGGGGATCCGAGCCACGGCGGGTTCGAAAGGACCGCCGTGCGCGATCCGTGCTGGGCCTCGCTTTGAACGTCCGTGCTCCACTAGGCGGAGCGGGCGGCTGGATAGGAAGGGTCGTCATGGCGACCACGTTTTGTTGAGACGTGCCGGCAGGTCGAGATCGGGACATTGGATGGCTCCACGCCGAGGTGATGCGTGGGATCTCGGCCCGGGTAAGCCCCCGTCCCTGCCCCGAATGCCGGACGCATCCAGCCGCAGGCACAAAACAACCAGCATCCATTGCTTGGCTTTACGAAGCCGGGCTTTGGACAGGGATTGGCGCACCGAGAGGTATTAGTGAGTCGACTGGGTGATGAGGTTAGTGTTTTGGACCCAAAATTAGAGAAAAACAAAATTTGATGATTGGCAAGGGATTGGCAGTAGTGATTGGCAGATGATGGGCAGTGATTGGCAAATTTTTAATTTGTTGAAATTTGATGTGCAAAATTGGTAGTGAGAGACCCCCGATGTGGTGGGATGGCAAATCCACCATCCCTCACAGGGGGGGGCAAAGGAGCAATAGTTTATGGGGTGTATGGCAGTGAAAACTAGCCCGGGTGGGTTAGGATATTGTGTGTAGGGATCTAGAGAAGATGACAGTAGGTAACGTTAAGGTTAGTTAGTGACTGATACCTGTAGTGGGGACGCAGGTAGATTAGTGTGGATTATAATGACGAGGGAGCGCAATAGTTAAAGGGACGACTGGGAAGCGCAAGTTTCAGAAGGGAGTAGTTAGCTGAGATGATGCCGTGTTTGTGAGAATTGGACAGGTGTGTGGAGCAGTGTATGAGTAGTGAGTGTGTGGATCAGCGCGAATGCGCTTGGGGAGAGAAGGGTGCAGGTGGCACCAGGTGTGAGAGCACAGGTGTGCAGGTACAGGTGTGTGGAGAGAGTTGGAGTGAGTGGTACGGAGTGGTGTGCATGGTGCGAAGGTGTGGATGGGGGAAGAGTGGACCCCTTTCACGAGTACCCGGGGCGGGTAGTGTAAGTGTTAGGTAGAGGGTACAGGTAAATTGTGGTTGGATATTGGCATTTGTGGTGCGGTTGCAGAATGGTGTTGTGAATGGGTGCATTAGTGTTGTGGAAATGGCTGGGCGTGTAGCCTGTTAGTGTGTGTAGTTGGTTGGGCACTCCACCACTGTGAGGATGTCGGCCAGGTGAGGCCGCAGGTGGGCTCTGGGAGCCGGTAGAGTTGTGGATGGGGCCCGAGGATCCGGAGGATGGACCCGGGTAGCCCAGTGCCAGAGAGGGCACCGAGTGGGGAGAGTGCCAGAGGGCCTTCCCCAGGTAGTTAGGTTAGGGCAAGGAGCAGGTAAGCTCGGAGGCAACTGCAGTGGTGGAGGTGTGCAGGTGAGTA
This sequence comes from Myxine glutinosa, assembly GCF_964187855.1. Taxonomy (NCBI): domain Eukaryota; kingdom Metazoa; phylum Chordata; class Myxini; order Myxiniformes; family Myxinidae; genus Myxine; species Myxine glutinosa. The sequence goes on along the minus strand of NC_136273.1, from coordinate 88,726,455 downwards.
GACCCACTGGGAGAGGTACACGCCACAGCCCAGAAATTGTACGAGGGCACCGGGAGATGAATCGGGGGAGTGAGACCCCAAATTGAAGAGCACCACAGTTTGGCCAATGGGAATTGGTTTTTAGAACCCATAGTGTAAGAGGGCCAATGGGTTGGCCGGAGAAAGCCCCCGGGTAGTGTAAAGTTGTTAAAGTCATTTAGGAGATAGTTAGGATTGATGAACCTGTCGCACCATACGCAGCCACTTACCTGTGGTGATGATGATGACTCCACACCTGTGTTTTCTTTGTTTTGTGCAGGAAATGAGATTGCTGTGAGGATTTGTGAGACGCATCACGACGTGGATGAGACATTGGGGTGATTCCATCTCTCCCTCCCTAGGAGGGACTGATGATGAATTGGTGATGGCAAATTCTGATGTTGAGTTGGAGATGGCAAATTTTGATGAGAGTTGAAAATGGCAAATTTGATTGGTTAGGAGGGAGAGAAGACGAATTTGGTATATGGGAGGAACGGGGAAGACAGTAGGGATGTTTGTTGATTTGTAAAGTAGATGTTTATGGGTAGTGTTGTGTTGTGTGGATACAGTAAGGGGTAAGGGAGGGGCCATGTAGGTTACCTGGTGGGGGGGGGGGGGGCGTACGATGCGAACGTACCTGTCTCACCTGGTTCCCATGTGCCCCCAGTGTGCATTACCTTATATTGCGTGCACTTTTGCGCCCTTACCACCTTACTCACTTGTTTCTTCTTTTGTCTCCCACCTCCGAGGATCTGGCTTTGGGGTAGAGAGAGAGGAGAGAGAGGTGCTGGCTGCGCAGTTGTGGGCCTGCACTTTCGCTGTTTGCTGCCGGGATCGATACACCATATGGACCGCAATGTTTGTGGCCACCCACAATGGACCGCAGTTCGTTTGCGGCCAAGCACCACCCGGGGATGGACCTATGGGTCAACGTGGCACCTATGCCATACAGGTGAACCACTTTTAGTTGACACCAAGTGCACCACAAGAAGAGCAAGAGACACCTGCAGGGTTAGGGGTTGTCGCATTTATTTTTAATCATTGAACAATGGTGACTGCACCGATTGGTGATGGGGTGGTGCTGTTGATGCTCGGAAAGGGTGCTCTGCACGTTATTAAAGGCCGTCGGCCACAGAGCACTCGTGGGTTGGTGTATCGATGTTGGCAAGCGCGCTCTCTCTATGCATAACATCTGCATGTGTTCCTCCAAAAACAGGTCCTGGATCGTAGTGTAAATAGCAGCGTAGTCGTGTAAATAATGCTCCCTACCGGCTGTATGTTTAGTTTGAGAATTCTTTCCGGATTCGGTTATCCTGTGGGTGTGTTTCTGTGAGGAGAAGGGTGCAACGTCGCAGGGGGACATATTTACTCATTTGTGAATATCTGTAAAACTGTCGCACTCAGGGTAGAGTTAATAGTAGAGGGAACTACATTGCGTGCCACACTAAAGTAGGTAAAAATTTATCGGGTCGGGACGCCCCGAGGGTAGAGAAGGGTGCAATGTTGCGAATATGGAATTTGGCCTCCATATCCGCTTGTAAATATTCCCCTATTTTCTCCAATACTCCCCAACTTTCCCCAATCCCCCATTCCCTAGTCCCATTGCATGTAAATAACAATCAGTAGAGCCGACCTTCCCCTTATTCCCCCATTAAATGTCGTGCCCAGGTCCACCGCACCACACGTAGCCAACTTTCGGACATCTTCCTAGTTATTCTTAATCTATGTCAGTTAAGGCCTCGTTTCCATTAATTATGACTCTTCGTTGCACCAGAATGTGATTATATGGCATCAGTAGTGAGTTTAGGACCTTTCCCATACCTCCTCCCATCTTCTTCCCCAAACAATAACAACAACTACAACAACAATTACAACTACAACTACGACTACAACAACAGAGGGGCGGGGAGTGTGCGTCCTCACACCGGCTCGGTTACCCGCCATGACCATACGCTCCACGGCGTTACCCCGAAGGGGCTGGCTGTCAGCTCCTCGTCAGGGGCGGAGCCAGTAACCCCCCCACGCACCCAATGAGAAGCAACGTGCCGATTCCACGAGGCGGAGCTAACGAGCCGAGGGCGTGTCACTCCCCGCCGGATATACGCGGCCCCGCGCCGGATGTGACGTGAGATGCGCCCCCAGCCTGGAGAGAGAAGTCGCCACCCCTCGAGCGCTGCAATACCTCCACCGCATCTCTTAAACTGGACCGTACGTGATCCTGCCCTGAGCCCAGGTGCACCTGGAGCGATCGCTACCCGCCTGTCCTTTGCATCAAACCCCGTGTGAGTGAGCCTTGTCCCGTTTATCTGTCGTCCGTTGGGGTTAATATAAGTGTGTTTAAGTGCCCACCTTCCTATGTTTCCCTCTTGTCCCTGTAATCTAAACCTTCCGCATTATTGTAATAACAACCTTTGAGAACCGTATCCCTGGTGTCGTGTCGTATTAATTCCAGCCGTGTGTCTTCTTTTTCCTTCATTGGTCTAGCATAGCGCGATTAGTCAACGTTCGGGCACAATCGGGTAACTTGTGCAGACGTGGTCATACCATAAAACCGCTCGGTAAATAACATCCAAGCCACGTCTGTAACAGTATTGTTGCGAATATGGAATTTGGCCTCCATATCCGCTTGTAAATATTCCCCTATTTTCTCCGATACTCCCCAACTTTCCCCAATCCCCCATTCCCTAGTCCCATTGCATGTAAATAACAATCAGTAGAGCCGACCTTCCCCTTATTCCCCCATTAAATGTCGTGCCCAGGTCCACCGCACCACACGTAGACAACTTTCGGACATCTTCCTAGTTATTCTTAATCTATGTCAGTTAAGGCCTCGTTTCCATTAATTATGACTCTTCGTTGCACCAGAATGTGATTATATGGCACCAGTAGTGAGTTTAGGACCTTCCCATACCTCCTCCCATCTTCTTCCCCAAACAACAACAACAACAACAACTACAGCTACAACAACAACAACAACAACTACAGCTACAACAACAACAACTACAACAACGGCGCGCGCGGGGAGTGTGCGTCCTCCCTCCGGCTCGGTTAGCCGCCATTATCCATGCGCCCCACGGGGTTACCACGAAGGGGCTGGCTGTCAGCTCCTCATCAAGGGCGGAGCCTGGTAAACCCCCCCCGCACCCAATAAGAAGGGCGGACCGATTCCATCTGGGCGGAGCTAACGAGCCGAGGGCGTGTCACTCCCCGCCGGATATACGCAGCCGCTTGCCGGACGTGACGTCAGATGCGCCCCCAGCTTGAGACGACAAGACGCCACCTCGAGCGCTGAGAGACCTCCTGCATCTGTTGGGCCGCGCCATCCTGTCCCTGAGCACAAGGTGCACCTTGTGCTGGCCATCGAATACCCGCTTTCCTTGTCATCAATCCCCGTGTGAGTCAGTTTTTGTCCTGTTTCTCTGTGGTCTGTCGGGAATAATATAAGGTTGTGTCTAAGTGCCTGTCTTCCTATGATGTACCTCTCGTCCCTGTAATCTGACCTTCCGCACGAATATAACCTCCTCCGGAGGTCTTGAGAACTGAACCCCTGGTGTCGTATTGTGTCATTATAACCCAGCCGGGTGTCTTCTCTTTCCTATTGAGCCAGCGTAGCGCGGCTTCGTCGACGTTCGAGTACAATCGGGTAATTTGTGCGGACACGACGGCCATTCCGCTCGGCCCACCTTAACATCAAAGTCGTGTCTGTAACAATTGGTGTCGGGAGTGAGATTCGAGGCCCGACCAAATTTTGGAAAAAAAGAAAAAACGAATAGAGGAAAAAAAAAATTTGGTCAAAATTTGGAGCGGCCGAAATTTGTTTTGTTTTACGAAACTCGAATTTTGCAAGTCGCGCTATGGCGGATCAAGACGGCTGGGGTCCGGTAGGGGAGAGTGAGGTAGGGTCGATCCAGGACCAAAATGAGGGACAGGAGGAGAGCGAAGCAGTGAGGGCGGCAGGTTCGCAAAATAGCGCCGTCACGCACGAAGAAGCGGGCGCGCAAAATGGCGCCTCGCTGATCACCGCGCCAGCGACCGTGGCAGCGCCCCCGATGGATTAGGGCCTTTTTTTCATACAAATGAAGGCCCTTATGGCCCAGAATAGCGAGAAAATGAGGGAGGAAACGAGGGCTAATAATGAGCGATTGGGTGAGCGGTTGGGAAACCGGATGGATGCTCAGGGTGAGCGATTGGAGGGCCAAATGAGGGGTACCGGTGAGAAGTTAGACAATAATTTTGAGGAGTTAGACAAGAAAATTGGGAAGTTAGACAATAATTTTGAGGGGTTAGACAACGGGATAAAAGAAGTGAAAAATGGGTTAATGGGGGTAGAAAATAGAATGGCTGCCCAGGAGAATCAGATAGAGGGAGTGAAAAAAGGGTTAGAGGGGTTAGAAAACAGTATGGAAGGCAAATTGAGGGACATGAGGGACCAAGCGGAAAGGGAAGTTAACCAAATGGGGCAGCAGATAGAGGGGGTCAGAATGGGGGTAGAAACCAAACTGGATGCTCACAGGGAGGAAATGGAGCAGATGAGGGTGGCATCTGGGCAGGAGATGCAAGTGATGGGAGAGGAGATCAGAAGAGGAGTGAGTGAGGAAGTCGGAGGAGTGCGCGAGGAGGTGAGGCACTGTGAGGAGCACATGGAAAAGGAGGTGAGAAAGGCGACTGTAAAGTTACAAGGGGGCATAGAGGACCTGACGCAGGAGGTGGAGCAGCTGACGGTGGGACAAACGGAGTTAGTGGAGCAGGTTCAAAGGAACACTGCGGTATTAGGAGGTTTAAAGGCGACACAAAAAGAAATTAAAAACGACTTGATAGCGACAAAGAGGGAATGTCAGATGGTACGTGAGGGACTGACAACGAGGTTGGACGAGGTGATAGAGGTAATGGAGACGAAGGACCGGCAGGTGAGGACGCACCTGGAAACGGTCAAGGTAGCCTTAGAGGATGAGCTTGAGGAGACGTACCGGGGAATAAAAGAGGTGAAGCACAAATTAGAAGAAGTGGAAGAAGGGATGAGCGAAATTAAGAAGCGACGGAGAGGGAATAAGAAAGAGATAAAAGAGGAGATAAAAGAATTGGTCCAAAGTCTGTGTTCGGATCGTGATGATGTGCTCATTAACCGGATGAGGGATTCGCAGGTGATGGAGGAGAAGCGAAGAGGAAGAGGACCCGGTGTAAGTGGTGACCAATATGGTCGTGCGTATGATGCGCCAGGGGATTTAAGAAGCTTGGGGGTCGAGATGGACCCGGGTGTTCGTGAGAGGCCGTGGGTGAAGTGTGCGACAGGTCTGGTGTGCGAAAGAGGAGGTGTGCGAGAAAGTCCGACTCTGGGGTGTGTGAGGAAAAAGTGCGTGCCAAGGAGTAGTGAGGGTGCTGGCGAGAATGAGTCGGTCGTAGCGCGTGTGCGAGGGGGCACATGGAAGCGCGGTGTGGTGAGTGTTGCAGAGGGTGTGACGGGAGAGTGTGCGCGAGAGAGGTGTGTAACGGACGGGTGCATGAGGAAAGAGTGCGCTGTCAAAGGCAAGGAAGAATGCACACCTGTGGTGAGTGTTACAGAGGGTGTAACGGGAGAGTGTGCGCGAGAAAGGTGTGTGACGGACAGGTGCATGAGGAAAGAGTGCGCTGTCAGAAGTAAGGAAGAGTGTCCACCTGTGGTGAGTGTTACAGAGGGTGTAACGGGAGAGTGTGCGCGAGAAAGGTGTGTGACGGACAGGTGCACGAGGAAAGAGTGCGCTGTCAAGAGTAAGGGTGAGTGCGCTGTCAAGAATGGAGGTGAAAGTAGTGAGAGTGACAAGGAGCGTGAGTTAGTTGTGACAGGTGAGCGAGGATGTACACCTGGGATGGAAGGATGCACACCTGGAATGGTAGAGCGTGAGTGGGAATGCACGCTGGAGTTGGTGGTGAGGCACGTGGTTGGGTGTGCGAATGAGGGCACACCCGTGATTGTCACAGAGGAGGTGACCGAGGAGGGGGCGCGAAGCGGTGTATTGGTGAGGTGTGCGAGCAACGAATGTGTGCCAAAGTGTTCGGTGGTCAGGTGTGTGACCAAGGCTGTGAGTGGAATGGGTGTACCTGGGTGTGTAAGGAAAGGTACGAGGAGCATGGGCACGGCTGGATGTGTGAGCAAGGAACGGGCTGCGGGGTGTAAGCGTCCAGGTGAAGCATCGACGTTAGACGGGGTCGAGTTTAGAACGACTTATAGCCGAATCGGGCCCTCGGTGCGTGCCGGGCTTCGCGTGCCGCGAGAACCAGCGGGGATCCGAGCCACGGCGGGTTCGAAAGGACCGCCGTGCGCGATCCACGCTGGGCCTCGCGTGGGACGGCCGCGTCCGTGCTCCACTAGGCGGAGCGGGCAGCTGGATAGGAAGGGTCGTTATGGCGACCACTTTTTGTTGAGACGTGCCGGCAGGTCGAGATCGGGACATTGGATGGCTCCACGCCGAGGTGATGCGTGGGATCTCGGCCCGGGTAAGCCCCCGTCCCTGCACCGAGTGCCGGACGCATTCAGCCGCTGGCACAAAACAACCAGCATCCATTGCTTGGCTTTACGAAGCCGGGCTTTGGACAGGGATTGGCGCACCGAGAGGTATTAGTGAGTAGACTGGGTGATGAGGTTAGTGTTTTGGCCCCAAAATTAGAGAAAAACAAAATTTGATGATTGGCAAGGGATTGGCAGTAGTGATTGGCAGATGATGGGCAGTGATTGGCAAATTTTTAATTTGTTGCAATTTGATGTGCGAAATTGGTAGTGAGAGACCCCCGATGTGGTGGGATGGCAAATCCACCATCCTTCCCATGAGGGGGGGCAAAGGAGCAATAGCTTATGGGGTGTATGGCAGTGAAAACTAGCCCGGGTGGGTTAGGATATTGTGTGTAGGGATCTAGAGAAGATGACCTTAGGTAACGTTAAGTTTAGTTAGTGACTGATACCTGTAGTGGGGACGCAGGTAGATTAGTATGGATGATAATGACGTGGGAGCGCAATAGTTTAAAGGGACGACTGGGAAGCGCAAGTTTCAGAAGGGAGTAGTTAGCTGAGATGATGCCGTGTGTGTGAGAATTGAACAGGTGTGATTGCACAGGTGTGCAACTGGACAGGTGTGTGGAGCCGTGTATGAGTAGTGAGTGTGTGGATCAGCGCGAATGCGCTTGGGGAGAGAAGGGTGCAGGTGGCACCAGGTGTGAGAGCACAGGGTGCAAGTACAGGTGTGTGGAGAGAGTTGGAGTAAGTGGTATGGAGTGGTGTGCGTGGTGCGAAGGTGTGGATGGGGGAAGAGTGGACCCCTTTCACGAGTACCCGGGGCGGGTAGTGTAAGTGTTAGGTAGAGGGTACAGGTAAATTGTGGTTGGATATTGGCATTTGTGGTGCGGTTGCAGAATGGTGTTGTGGATGGGTGCATTAGTGTTGTGGAAATGGCTGGGCGTGTAGCCTGTTAGTGTGTGTAGTTGGTTGGGCACTCCACCACTGTGAGGATGTCGGCCAGGTGAGGCCGCAGGTGGGCTCTGGGAGCCGGTAGTTGTGAGTGGGTGCCTGAGGATCCCGGGTGTGGATCGGGCAGCCCAGTGCCAGAGAGGGCACGGAGTGGGGAGAGAGCCAGAGGGCCTTCCCCAGGTAGTTAGGTTAGGGTGAGGAGCAGGTAAGCTCGGAGGCAACTGCAGTGGTGGAGGTGTGCAGGTGGGTAGACCCACTGGGAGAGGTACACGCCGCAGCCCAGAAATTGTGCGAGGGCACCGGGAGATGAATCGGGGGAGTGAGACCCCAAATTGAAGAGCACCACAGTTTGGCCAATGGGAATTGGTTTTTAGAACCCATAGTGTAAGAGGGCCAATGGTTTGGCCGGAGAAAGACCCCGGGTAGTGTAAAGTTGTTAAAGTCATTTAGGAAATAGTTAGGATTGAAGAACCTGTCGCACCATACGCAGCCACTTTCCTGAGGTGATGATGATGACTCCACACCTGTGTTTTCTTTGTTCTGTGCAGAAGTAAGGATTGCTGTGAGGATTTGTGAGACGCATCACGACGTGGATGAGACATTGGAGTGATTCCATCTCTCCCTCCCTAGGAGGGACTGATGATGAATTGGTGATGGCAAATTATGATGTTGAGTTGGAGATGGCAAATTTTGAGGAGAGTTGAAAATGGCAAATTTGATTGGTTAGGAGGGAGAGAAGACGAATTTGGTTTATGGGAGGAACGGGGAAGACAGTAGGGATGTTTGTTGATTTGTAAAGTAGATGTTTATGGGTAGTGTTGTGTTTTGTGGATACAGTAAGGGGTAAGGGAGGGGCCATGTAGGTTACCTGGTGGGGGGGGGGGCGTACGATAGGAACGTACCTGTCTCACCTGGTTCCCATGTGCCCCCAGTGTGCGTTACCTTATATTGCGTGCACTTTTGCGCCCTTACCACCTTACTCACTTGTTTCTTCTTTTGTCTCCCACCTCCGAGGATCTGGCTTTGGGGTAGAGAGAGAGGAGAGAGAGGTGCTGGCTACGCAGTTGTGGGCCTGCACTTTCGCTGTTGGCTGCCTGGATCGATACACCATATGGACCGCAATGGTTGTGGCCACCCACAATGGACCGCAGCTCTTTTGCGGCCAAGCACCACCCGTGGAAGGACCTATGGGTCAACGTGGCACCTATGCCATAAAGGTGAACCACTGTTAATTAACACCAAGTGCACCACAAGAAGAGCAAGAGACACCTGCAGGGTTAGGGGTTGTCGAATTTATTTTTATTCCAATGAACAATGGTGACTGCACCGATTGGTGGTGGGGTGGTGCTTTTGATGCTCGGGAAGGGTGCTCTGCACGTTATTAAAGGCCGTCGGCCACAGAGCACTCGTGGGTTGGTGTATCGATGCTGGCAAGCGCGCTCTCTCTATGCATAACATCTGCATGTGTTCCTCCAAAAACAGGTCCTGGATCGTAGTGTAAATAGCAGCATAGTCTTGTAAATAATGCTCCCTACCGGCTGTATGTTTAGTTTGAGAATTCTTTCCGGATTCGGTTATCCTGTGGGTGTGGTTCTGTGAGGAGAAGGGTGCAACGTCGCAGGGGGACATATTTACTCATTTGTGAATATCTGTAAAACTGTCGCACTCAGGGTAGAGTTAATAGTAGAGGGAACTACATTGCGTGCCACACTAAAGTAGGTAAAAATTTATCGGGTCGGGACGCCCCGAGGGTAGAGAAGGGTGCAATGTTGCGAATATGGAATTTGGCCTCCATATCCGCTTGTAAATATTCCCCTATTTTCTCCGATACTCCCCAACTTTCCCCAATCCCCCATTCCCTAGTCCCATTGCATGTAAATAACAATCAGTAGAGCCGACCTTCCCCTTATTCCCCCATTAAATGTCGTGCCCAGGTCCACCGCACCACACGTAGACAACTTTCGGACATCTTCCTAGTTATTCTTAATCTATGTCAGTTAAGGCCTCGTTTCCATTAATTATGACTCTTCGTTGCACCAGAATGTGATTATATGGCACCAGTAGTGAGTTTAGGACCTTCCCATACCTCCTCCCATCTTCTTCCCCAAACAACAACAACAACAACAACTACAGCTACAACAACAACAACAACAACTACAGCTACAACAACAACAACTACAACAACGGCGCGCGCGGGGAGTGTGCGTCCTCCCTCCGGCTCGGTTAGCCGCCATTATCCATGCGCCCCACGGGGTTACCACGAAGGGGCTGGCTGTCAGCTCCTCGTCAAGGGCGGAGCCTGGTAAACCCCCCCCCGCACCCAATAAGAAGGGCGGACCGATTCCATCTGGGCGGAGCTAACGAGCCGAGGGCGTGTCACTCCCCGCCGGATATACGCAGCCGCTTGCCGGACGTGACGTCAGATGCGCCCCCAGCTTGAGACGACAAGACGCCACCTCGAGCGCTGAGAGACCTCCTGCATCTGTTGGGCCGCGCCATCCTGTCCCTGAGCACAAGGTGCACCTTGTGCTGGCCATCGAATACCCGCTTTCCTTGTCATCAATCCCCGTGTGAGTCAGTTTTTGTCCTGTTTCTCTGTGGTCTGTCGGGAATAATATACGGTTGTGTCTAAGTGCCTGTCTTCCTATGATGTACCTCTCGTCCCTGTAATCTGACCTTCCGCACGAATATAACCTCCTCCGGAGGTCTTGAGAACTGAACCCCTGGTGTCGTATTGTGTCATTATAACCCAGCCGGGTGTCTTCTCTTTCCTATTGAGCCAGCGTAGCGCGGCTTCGTCGACGTTCGAGTACAATCGGGTAATTTGTGCGGACACGACGGCCATTCCGCTCGGCCCACCTTAACATCAAAGTCGTGTCTGTAACAGTATGTTGAAAAGGTGATGACAAAACCTGGAAGGGTAAAAACGTTATGCCCGGACAGACGCACGCACTCACGCAGGAATAACTGCAAACCTCCACCTGTGTGAAGGTCAGGCTAATAAGGTGAGGATGCATCAAAAGGTAATTCTGACATTGTCGCCAAAGCCCTAAACACTGAAATTTATTTAATTTTAAACAATTCATTTTAATTTCGTGGATGTTCTCCTGCATTATCCAAAGGACTGCAAGGATGGCCTAGAGGTACGCACGCTCACCTGAAAGCTGTCTAGCCTGGGATCGAATCCTGACCCAGGTATAAACTGTCATCCTGGTGTTTCACAGGCAGGATGGTCCAATCTGGAGGTACGCACGCTCACCTGAAAGCTGTCTAGCCTGGGATCGAATCCTGACCCAGGTATAAACTGTCATCCTGGTGTTTCACAGGCAGGATGGTCCAATCTGGAGGTGCGCACGCTCACCTCAAAGCTGTCTAGCCTGGGATCGAATCCTGACCCAGGTATAAACTGTCATCCTGGTGTTTCACAGGCAGGATGGTCCAATCTGGAGGTGCGCACGCTCACCTCAAAGCTGTCTAGCCTGGGATCGAATCCTGACCCAGGTATAAACTGTCATCCTGGTGTTTCACAGGCAGGATGGTCCAATCTGGAGGTGCGCACACTCACCTCAAAGCTGTCTAGCCTGGGATCGAATCCTGACCCAGGTATAAACTGTCATCCTGGTGTTTCACAGACAGGATGGTCCAATCTGGAGGTGCGCACACTCACCTCAAAGCTGTCTACCCTGGGATCGAATCCCGACCCAGGTATAAACTGTCATCCTGGTGTTTCACAGGCAGGATGGTCCAATCTGGAGGTGCGCACGCACACTCACCTCAAAGCTGTCTAGCCTGGGATCGAATCCTGACCCAGGTATAAACTGTCATCCTGGTGTTTCACAGACAGGATGGTCCAATCTGGAGGTGCGCACACTCACCTCAAAGCTGTCTAGCCTGGGCTCGAATCCCGACCCAGGTATAAACTGTCATCCTGGTGTTTCACAAATTACAGCCATAATTACTGCTGGGAAAGCAATGGCAAACCACCTAGTGCAACGCTTGTCAAGATATCAGAATCAGTACATCGGTGCAAAAAGGTGAGACAGGTATGCAATGACGTCATGAGGAGTAAAACGATGTCGCGGAGTCAGACGAACGACCTTGTGCCAATGATCCCGCAACGAGAACTCGCTGTGCACCGTGCTGCCGTACTGGACGATGCCGACACGTGTGGCCAACGGACCAATGGGTAGGACGCTGATGACGTCAGTAATGAAGCGCTTCACCTGGTGAAACTGCGGCAGAAGCACGCTGCGGGAACTGTCGATGATGAACAACAGGTCCACGGGCTTGCTCTGCTCACAGAGGCGCGCACCTGGAATATGAATGGAGGAATCTTAAAGTAATCTAGAAACGAATGAGCGAACAAAGAGGTTTGATTATAGCACGACTCACTGTTATTGGTGGGAAGTGGTGAGGTAGGTACACCTGGAGGAGTTCGCGCCTCTATTCCACTCTCACGTGATGACAAAGTGATGGATTCTGCTGGGAGAACTCGAAACGGCGAAAAAGCAGAAAATGTCCAAAATCCCAGGAACATGAGAGAAACCTTCATGTCTTAACCTGCAGGTACGATTGGCAAGCACGAGCGAGGGTGCGCAGGTATGAGGATCGCTGGGTGAGCCGGAGACCCGGAGTAATGGAGGCGACTTAGTTGCACGACGGTCGTTCCTGGCTCCTTCTTCACGCAGACTGAACCAAGAAAACCACCGACACCGTTTAGGAATTTAGGATCACCATCCCATCTGTCGCAGTCGAGTTCACAGCTCTGTGTCCGGAGCCTTGGAGCCCCAAGCCCATGAATGGACGCCCTGTTGGGGGTATTTGCCCTTTTGGAGAATCTTCCTCTTCAGCTTTACCTCAATGGAAATCGTTTTTATTTTGTCCCAAAACCTAAAACATCCATTATGATCGACCTTTACATTATGGTCTACCTTCATACATACATTATGGTCTCCCTTCATACATTATGGTCTACCTTCATACATACATTATGGTCTCCCTTTATACATACATTATGGTCTACCTTTATACATACATTATGGTCTACCTTCATACATACATTATGGTCTCCCTTCATACATTATGGTCTACCTTCATACATACATTATGGCCTCCCTTCATACATTATGATCTACCTTCATACATTATGGTCTACCTTCATACATTATGGTCTACCTTCATACATTATGGTCTCCCTTCATACATTATGGTCTCCCTTCATACATTATGGTCTACCTTCATACATTGTCTACCTTCATACATTATGGTCTCCCTTCATACATTATGGTCTACCTTCATACATACATTATGGTCTCCCTTTATACATTATGGTCTACCTTCATACATTATGATCTACCTTCATACATTATGGTCTCCTTTTATACATTATGATCTACCTTCATACATTATGGTCTCCCTTCATACATTATGGTCTACCTTCATACATTATGGTCTACCTTCATACATACATTATGGTCTCCCTTTATACATTATGGTCTACCTTCATACATTATGATCTACCTTCATACATTATGGTCTCCCTTTATACATTTATGATCTACCTTCATACATTATGGTCTCCCTTCATACATTATGGTCTACCTTCATACATACATTATGGTCTCCCTTCATACATTATGGTCTACCTTCATACATACATTATGGTCTCCCTTCATACATTATGGTCTACCTTCATACATTATGGTCTACCTTCATACATTATGGTCTACCTTCATACATTATGGTCTCCCTTCATACATTATGGTCTACCTTCATACATACATACATTATGGTCTCCCTTTATACATTATGGTCTACCTTCATACATTATGATCTACCTTCATACATTATGGTCTCCCTTTATACATTATGATCTACCTTCATACATTATGGTCTCCCTTCATACATTATGATCTACCTTCATACATTATGGTCTACCTTCATACATACATTATGGTCTCCCTTCATACATTATGGTCTGCCTTCATACATACATTATGGTCTCCCTTTATACATTATGGTCTACCTTCATACATACATTATGGTCTCCCTTCATACATTATGGTCTATCTTCATACATTATGGTCTACCTTCATACATACATTATTGTCTACCTTCATATATTATGATCTACCTTCATACATACATTATGGTCTACCTTCATCCATTAGGGTCTACCTTCATACATACATTATGGTCTACCTTCATACATTATGATCTACCTTCATACATTATGGTCTCCCTTTATACATTATGATCTACCTTCATACATTATGGTCTACCTTCATACATACATTATGGTCTCCCTTCATACATTATGGTCTACCTTCATACATACATTATGGTCTCCCTTCATACATTATGGTCTACCTTCATACATTATGGTCTACCTTCATACATTATGGTCTCCCTTCATACATTATGGTCTACCTTCATACATACATTATGGTCTCCCTTTATACATTATGGTCTACCTTCATACATTATGATCTACCTTCATACATTATGGTCTCCCTTTATACATTATGATCTACCTTCATACATTATGGTCTCCCTTCATACATTATGATCTACCTTCATACATTATGGTCTACCTTCATACATACATTATGGTCTCCCTTCATACATTATGGTCTGCCTTCATACATACATTATGGTCTCCCTTTATACATTATGGTCTACCTTCATACATACATTATGGTCTCCCTTCATACATTATGGTCTATCTTCATACATTATGGTCTACCTTCATACATACATTATTGTCTACCTTCATATATTATGATCTACCTTCATACATACATTATGGTCTACCTTCATCCATTAGGGTCTACCTTCATACATACATTATGGTCTACCTTCATACATTATGATCTACCTTCATACATTATGGTCTCCCTTTATACATTATGATCTACCTTCATACATTATGGTCTCCCTTCATACATTATGGTCTACCTTCATACATTATGGTCTACCTTCATACATACATTATGGTCTCCCTTCATACATTATGGTCTACCTTCATACATACATTATGGTCTCCCTTCATACATTATGGTCTACCTTCATACATTATGGTCTACCTTCATACATTATGGTCTCCCTTCATACATTATGGTCTACCTTCATACATACATTATGGTCTCCCTTTATACATTATGGTCTACCTTCATACATTATGATCTACCTTCATACATTATGGTCTCCCTTTATACATTATGATCTACCTTCATACATTATGGTCTCCCTTCATACATTATGATCTACCTTCATACATTATGGTCTACCTTCATACATACATTATGGTCTCCCTTCATACATTATGGTCTGCCTTCATACATACATTATGGTCTCCCTTTATACATTATGGTCTACCTTCATACATACATTATGGTCTCCCTTCATACATTATGGTCTATCTTCATACATTATGGTCTACCTTCATACATACATTATTGTCTACCTTCATATATTATGATCTACCTTCATACATACATTATGGTCTACCTTCATCCATTAGGGTCTACCTTCATACATACATTATGGTCTACCTTCATACATTATGATCTACCTTCATACATTATGGTCTCCCTTTATACATTATGATCTACCTTCATACATTATGGTCTCCCTTCATACATTATGGTCTACCTTCATACATTATGGTCTACCTTCATACATACATTATGGTCTCCCTTCATACATTATGGTCTACCTTCATACATACATTATGGTCTCCCTTCATACATTATGGTCTACCTTCATACATTATGGTCTACCTTCATACATTATGGTCTCCCTTCATACATTATGGTCTACCTTCATACATACATTATGGTCTCCCTTTATACATTATGGTCTACCTTCATACATTATGATCTACCTTCATACATTATGGTCTCCCTTTATACATTATGATCTACCTTCATACATTATGGTCTCCCTTCATACATTATGATCTACCTTCATACATTATGGTCTACCTTCATACATACATTATGGTCTCCCTTCATACATTATGGTCTCCCTTTATACATTATGGTCTACCTTCATACATACATTATGGTCTCCCTTCATACATTATGGTCTATCTTCATACATTATGGTCTACCTTCATACATACATTATTGTCTACCTTCATATATTATGATCTACCTTCATACATACATTATGGTCTACCTTCATCCATTAGGGTCTACCTTCATACATACATTATGGTCTACCTTCATACATTATGGTCTACCTTCATACATTATGGTCTCCTTTCATACATTATGGTCTACCTTCATACATTATGATCTACCTTCATACATTATGGTCTACCTTCATACATTATGATCTACCTTCATACATTATGATCTACCTTCATACATACATTATGGTCTACCTTCATACATTATGATCTACCTTCATACATACATTATGGTCTACCTTCATACATTATGATCTACCTTCATACATACATTATGGTCTACCTTCATACATTATGGTCTATCTTCATACATACATTATGGTCTACCTTCATACATACATTATGGTCTCCCTTCATACATTATGGTCTACCTTCATACATTATGATCTACACTATATGCCCAAAAGTATGTGGACACCCAAAGATCGAGAATCTCATTCCAAAATCATGGGCATTAATATGGAGTTGGTCCCCCCCCCCCCCCCCCCTTTGCTGCTATAACAGCCTCAACTCTTCTGGGAAGACTTTGCACTAGATCTGGGGTTCTTAACCTGGGGTATCCATACCCCGTGGGGGTATGGGGACCAAAATCTGGGGGTATGGGACTCGTAATCTATCTATAATTCCAGCAATCTCTGTGTGTCTGTCTGTGTGTCTGTGACCGCTGTTTCTCGACAACCACGGGTCCGATATACTTGAAACTTGCCAGGTATATTGCTGGGGACCCGAGGATGTGCCTTTTCAAGGTTTGTAATTAATCGGACAAGTACCTACCGAGCTATGTCCAAAAAACGCTTCAACCAATCAGAGAGCAGCGAGCTATCACGTGTGCCGAACCGTTAATGCAATGCAAGCGTTAATGCGTTAATGCAAGGCTTTTCTTTTTTTCCCTCTTCTCTTTCTACTTTTCCTTGCGATTAAATTGCAAACAGCCAAAATACGTTGGCGCTAATTGAATAATTGGCCATTAACACTAAAATAATCGTAACTGCGATATGCCAACTTCCGGACAGTGCAGCCTTCCATGTTGTTGTTGTTTGCAGCAGCTGTTTGCAGCAAGGCAAGGCTTTTCTTTTTTTCCCTCTTCTCTTTCTACTTTGCCTTGCGATTAAATTGCAAACAGCCAAAATACGTTGGCGCTAATTGAATAATTGGGCATTATGTTTTACAACTAATAAAAACGAATTTGCGATTCATTCGCTTTCCTGCGCGTTTGTGTACGCGATGGCGATTTCTTTACCAAACTCCGGAAGCCGTTCGCTTTGGACCGAACCATTGCATGTAAATAGAGGGGGGGGATTGTCACCACTCGCAAGCCGTTCGCTTTGGACCAAACCATTTCATGTAAATAGGGGGGGGGATATAATTTTAGATATATATATAGTACGGGCATGCCCTAGTAAATAATAATAATGAATTGTAATAAATTCAATGAAATATCAACTTTAAATATATAATAAATATGTATATCTGTGAAACAGATATCTGCATTATTGAACCTGAAATCAAAGTGGAGAAATCGACTTGATGTGTCCGATGATATGCGAGTGGCGTTGTCACGAACTGTGCCCCGATTCCATATTCTGATTGCACGAAAACAGCAGCAACAATCTCACTCGATTAGTAAAACCGCCTGCATAAAACTTGCATGTTTTAGTTTAGTTTGTTTTGTTTCTTTGTTAACAAGCAAATAAATAATTAGGGATAAAATCCTAATGATTTTCGTTCCTGTTCTGTTCCTCATTATCCATATGTAAAACTAAGCTATTGAGATATTTTGAAGTCACACTGGAACCTAATGGGACTGGTAATGAGGCGCGGATCCCCGAACTTGGCCCATTTTCTGGGTAATAAGTTACCAATTTTCACCCCAAAAAATAGGCAATTAAAGAAAGAAAAAAAAACCCCCTCAGAATGCCCCACAGAGCACCTAGATATCAAAAAAATTCATTTTTATGCAGGTATTTGCTTCCATTCAGCCACAAGAGCATTCGTGAGGTCGGGCACTGATGTTGGACAATTAGGCCTGGCTCACACTCGGCATTCCAATTCATCCCAAAGGTGTCCAATGGGTTTGAGGTCAGGGCTCTGTGCAGGCCAGTCAAGTTCTTCCACACTGATCTCGACAAACCATTTCTGTATGGACCTAACTTTGTGCATGGGGACATTGTCACACTGAAACAGGAAAGGGCCTTCCCCAAACTGTTACCACAAAGTTGAAGCACACAATCGTCCAGAATGTCATTGTATGCTGTGGCGTTAAGATTTCCCTTCACTGGATCTAAGAACTGGAACTGGAACAGCCCGACCATTATTCCTCCTCCACCAAACTTTACAGTTGGCACTATGCATTCGGGCAGGTAGCGTTCTCCTGGCATCCACCAAATGCAGATTTGTCCGTTGGACTGCCAGATGGTGAAGCGTGATTCATCACTCCAGAGAACGCGTTTCCACTGTTCCAGAGTCCAATGGCGGCGAGCTTTACACCACTCCAGCTGACGCTTGGCATTGCGCATGGTGATCTTAGGTTTGTGTGCGGCTGCTCGGCCATGGAAACCCATTTCATGAAGCTCCCAACGAACAGTTGTTGTGTTGACTTTGCTTCCAGAGGAAGTTTGGAACTTGGTAGAGTGTTGCAACTGGGGAAAGACGATTTTTTAAATGCGATATGCGATTCAGCACTCGGCGGTCCCGTTCTGTGAGCTTGTGTGGCCTACCACTTCACGTCTGAGCTGTTGTTGCTCCTAGACGTTTCCACTTCAAAATAACAGCACTTACAGTTTACCAGGGCAGCTCTAGCAGGGCAGAAATTTGATGAACTGACTGGTTGGAAAGGTGGCATCCTATGACGATACCACGTTGAAAGTCACTGAGCTCTTCAGTACGGCCCATTCTCCTGTCAATGTTTGGCTATGGAGATTGCATGGCTGTGTGCTTGATTATATATACCTGTCAGCAATGGGTGTGGCTGAAACAGCTGAATCCACTAATTAGAAGGGGGGTCCGAATACTTTTGATCATGTAGTGTACTTCATACATTATGATCTACCTTCCTACATTATGGTCTACCTTCTACCTTCATACAAACAAGTTTCCCAAGTACACGGATTGCAATGATGTTCAGTGGATCCGTTGCGTCCATTGGACCAAATGTTCATTGGTTTTCACAGCCTTATATCATATCTGCCTGATGTAGCTACTGCTTGAGCATTTAATTAGCTTACCTTTCACAAAGCACAGACGTTCTTGGGCTGCGCAGTAATTATACATTCGTTATTATTATTGCCAAATAATACTAATATAATTATTGTAGTTAATATGAGTATTAATGAATATATACTTTGTTACAATATTATCATTGTTGATGTTATTAAGTTTTTAATTATAAGGCCAGGCCGTCGAAGGAATGATTAAGCTGCTCTATACACCTTAACATGGCGTGCGTTTAGACACATGGAAATTCTTCCGGATTATTTGTAATTAATTATCCGAATCAACTCAGGAGATCATAACGATCATTTCGGTGCATCATATTCCACATCAGAAAACTCCAACAGAAGTCCACAAAAAACATGCCACACACAAACACAAACCAAGGGAGGTGGATACATTGAGACCGGGAAGATCTCCGTTAAATCTCCTGAACCCACCCATGTGTGCAGATAGTCAACAATAGCAACTTGCACACACATATAGGTGCACACACTCTTACACACACACACGCGGATACTGTTATGTTTTGTGGTAGAGATTAAATACCTTGGCCGAGATAGAATTGTGTAGGTTTAGAATGCTCCGAGTGTCGCCAAGAAGAAGAACCCATCTCTATGTAAATTAAGTTAGGCCGACTGTCCAAATAAGATCGTATATGTGTCTCCATACGAGGGGTGGAGCTATGTTAAATAGGTAGGGCTTAAGGATAAACCCCAGTGTATAATTGCCCTGTGATTTTTCACTTCATTGTTATTGCATCAAAAAGGGCCACCATTACAGCGACAACAATCGTACTGTAAATGGACTCATTCGCTCCCAACACCGCCAGGGCTAACCAGCATCCAGCACAATTTCCGATTGGCAAGGGAACGACATCATCCGAACATTCCCGAAGATTGGACTCCACCCCCGATGACTCGTAACGGGGAGGCCACGCCCCGGCATTCATGATCGAGTCAAGATCGGTGATTGGACAGAGTGTGACGTCAGCGTGGAACATTCGGGAGAGCTGAAGGCAAAACGAACGCGGTCTTGCCATTTTGTCTCTCTCTCTCTCTCTCTCTCTCTCTGTCCTGGCGCTGGTTGGAGTTAGTCGCATTTCCTCCTTGTTCCGGCTTGGTCACAGGCGTGTGGTCTTGGTTTGTGTGCTCTCTTGGGAAAGGGCTGGTGAGAAACAGCGGTTCGGAACAGTTGGAACTACAAGGCACAGGATCGACGTCGGAGGTGGACTGGGTCCGTGTCGTGTTTCCTCTGGACGTCGAGGAGCGCACTCCGCGCCATTTTGTGTTTCCCGCATTGTAGTTTGGAGGTGACGAGCGACCACAAAGCCTTACCAGCCATTTGGAGAAGCAAAGCTGAGTGCCGGCCGATTACCACAGCATCATTTATTTTCTTTTACTTTCGTTTTCCCGTTGTTTGTATACGAGTCAGAGTGGAGACATCTCAATTAGGAATTTTAGTTTTTACCTCACCTTTCATTGTTATTTGCATTTATTTTCATTAAATCATTATTTGTCGAATTTCACTTTCCTTGTATTGTGGAATTTGCTGTCCCATCTTTGTGTTTGTGGGGATTGGATAACCCCTGCATGTGTTCCGATCAGATAAGGCCTTGACCTTCCTGTGCGTGTGAAAAGATAATACCGCCAAGTTGGGTATACACATCAGAGTAAAGCGCGTTTTGGTCATTCGTCCTCTTGGGGTCTTAACCCTGGGGACACGACAATACTTCGAGACCTGGAAGGGCTCCATTTCGGCTTCTGAGGCCCGCATGTGGAGATAACCAACGACGCACACGTGTGTCCCCAATGGAAATGTGTGTACACGTGTGTGGGCGTGTATATTTGTGTACGGTATGTGCGTTTATGTTGTCCTCGTTGCCCGCTATTACCACACGTGGGTGGGTTTCAGGGGGTGGAACAGAGACCTACCAGGGTTCAAAGTATCGTGTGTGTGTGTGTGTGTGTATATAATATATGCGTGTACGAGATGTCTGGATGCTAAAGATCATCTGTTGCGTATGAGGGGCATGTTAACGTTCCTATGCTCTCATTCCGATATGGAATGTTGAGGAATTTCTCCCGTAACCACTTATCCTCCCCAGGGAGTCTTATTTTGCAGACTATTATTTATCGCAAATAATTCATAACATTGTGACGATCTGTGTTGTGTACCCGCCATTTTGACTGGCTTTTCCCTTCAATAATAAGCAAAATCCCGGGTGGTGCAAAGCCGACAATGCATTCGAAGTAAAGTTAATTGCAGTGCACCCCCGCCCCTTGTGCCCTCAACCCCACCACACCAAATCAAAATTACAAATTATTAATGACACTGGGTTTAGCTGACCCTCCCGTCCAGTGGAGATTATCTCTGTTGCAAAAATTCCATCACACAAGAGAAAAAGTGAACTGTCAAAAATCACTCGTTTTATTCCGTGTATCATGCAACGGTCTTTGTATTTGGCAGATTTAAAACAGAAAAGTATCCCATCTGCCTCAATCTTCAAGGGAATGGGGAATGGGCTGTGGAAACAAGTTCATTTGTGTGGAGGGGGAGGGGGAAAACAACCTGCCTTTTCACCCTGATAATTTTAGTTACACCGATAAATGTTTCAAAGAGACTCAAATTTTAAAACGGTGGAGTAATGCAGGAAAAGTGCATGACGTATAACATAAAAATGGCATGTTAAAGCAAACCAAACACGGAAAAAAATAATAAATGCAGTTTGATGCGGATTTGAAGCTACATGGGGGGAAAAAAAAACAAAGGAAAGAGGAGGAGAAGAAAAAGAGAAGAAGAAGAAAAGAAAAAAAAGAATCCCATTTACATTTTAATCAGGACCAGCAAATTTATACATATTTTGCTTGGAAGGCGATGCACCCATTAGAATATCTTAGTAAAAGCTCGGATAATGTTTCAGGCACCGAATTGCAACCATAGAAACACGAAAGGTGTCGCTAGGCTACTTCGCATGCAGGCTGCAGACAATCTCGGTGCTTTTCGTTCACGTTGTGCCCGAGGGTCTGGCTCGACACCCATCATGCAGAGTAAGGTGGAGGTGCCACCTTGTTCGGAATGGCAATTGCAGTGTCGTAGCTTGGAGGCAAAAATTGCTGCAAAAATAATTAAAAATAGATTTAAAAATATATACTACCCAAATACTGTTAAGAATAAATAAAGAAATAAATCGATAACAAACACAAACTTGCAATGTGACAACCAGGTCAGGTTCTTGGCCAAATCAAAACGAGATGGCGACACACGCACACACACACACACACACACACACACACACACACACACACACACACACACACACACACACACACACACACACACACACACACACACACACACACACACACACACACAAAAACAAGAGAAAACTATTCCACGAGAGGAGGAAATTTCACATCCGTATGAGGAATGCCTTGGACAGGCTCGTACAGACTGGGCGAGTGAAGCGAAGTTCGCCCAAATGAAATGAGCCATTTGTCAAATAACAATCACGGCATCATGAGCTTTTGCCTACAAAAAGTTCTGATCGCGACTTTCCATGGTCGGTGCATGTCAAGATGGAAAAAAAAAACGATTTATTTTGATTTCCAACTGTTACACAACTTCATTTTGCTTTGCAAGTCTCGGATGCAAAGCTGCCTCAATTCACCCGTGCACTTCCATATGCATCTCAATCAAGCTCTGTGCCCCAAGCTATGCATGGACAAATAAATAAAAAGGACTCCTCATTTATACATTTCTGGTGGCGTTCCATCTGAGTCTGACACCCTATGGGAAGCCCCTTGGCGACGACAGCAGAGAAACCAAAAGAGAAAAGTTCTGCCTCTATTCCCAGTGGACACTCCTGGGGGCCTCGGTGAGAAAGAGCCCGAAGGCTGTGCCACGACATGGATTCGCAGGAAGGAGGACGCACCTGTGCAGCTCTCCACTTTCTCAGTCGGCCACCTGTGCATCCAGGCACCGTGACCCAGGCAGCGAAGATGCTTCCATGGACCACCAGCGAGCCCAGTCTCCAGCAGCGTTTGTTCCGCCCAATGAGCCAACCCGTACCAGTGTACCACAACCACTTACAATAAACACCTCTTGGCTGACCAAATGTCTTCTTTTCATCTCGAGGGTTTGACAATTATCTTTCTCAGGCCTGACACCATCTCAATAATATCACTGCTCAGAATTATTGTTCAACGAGTGGTTTAATGCTCATGCCACCACCTTCGCTGCCAGGATTGATGAATACAATTCAACTTGCATCATCTGTTGCTGTTGTCGAAGATTTTTAATCAACATGTACAGGCAGACACACAAACACAGACACTGACATCTATTTACGGAGTGTGAAGATGTTCCAAAATAAAGTGTTTTAAGTAGATGATCATATGCTTGGTTGGAATACAATGGAGGCTATGCGGTGTTAAAAGGAACGGTTTCTGTGTTGAGCAGCCGTGCCACACTCGTGCAGCCCAGGTGAAATGGCGGGGTGGGGTTAAGGTCAGCCAACGTGTGTAGCTCATGGTCATAGTGGCCTCTGTTTTGGAATTGATAAATGCAAACACGTTTGTACTCACATCTCACAAAAGGAAACATTTGCTTTATTTTGTATTCATACGAAATTTAAATGTTGCATCTTCAATGTTAACGAAATCGTTACCATTTTAAATGGTCGTGAATTTGAATGAAAATGTTGGCAAATTAGTTAGATGTATTTTGGTTAATAAAATGGTCTTAATATATGAATTTTCATACAAAGGTCAAGATGCCCTGGGCTCCAAGATGTCTGCAATTCCTCTCGCTTGTACGTGGCACAACCTATGGTCTACTGTGGCATAATTCAAACATTGCATCTGCTGTGGTCTCGACTGATGAGATAATCGAGTTGTGTGCTGAAGTATAAAAATGAAATCACTGGAGTATCCAGGGAGAGAGAGAATCCCAGAAAATGTCTTGATTGGTTAAAGGTTTGATTGGCAAAATATAACTAAATGTGCGAGGTCCTCTCCCCTGCTTGCATAAATTAACTTTGTAACTGTAACATCTTTATGTAAGTATTAATAAATTATTGAACTCTGTTATGCTTGGAACTTGATTGGAGAAGTCTAATTTATTTTTAATGTTTCAACTGAAATACTTTGAAGCTGACAGAAGAGTGGAGGAAGATTCCTCAACATTGTGGAGCTAAATTGCCAGCCTGGATCATCTAAGACTTTTACTGCCTCTCCTCTAATCGATTTCCCTTTCGTCTCTCCGACCCTCCAGGACATACGCACCCTTCCACTACACACCTCCTGGTTAAACTCACAAAACCCAAACTTACTGCACACCTCTCTTTTCTCAAATTTGTGGGTCCACCTTCTTAAGGCCATTTCAATCCCATTCATCCCTCAAAATAACTTCAAGTAGCACAACACTACAATCTCATGTCATCCCCCACACCCGTCTGCAATATTTTCTAGCTGCATTAACTCTACGTAACCTAACACAACACTCTTATACTTATAAGATATTGCATTTCCTTCCCTCCTCTTTTCCTGTTCATTCATTCCTTCTTAATGTAAAACTGTTGCACTACTGCCCGTTTGCCTCTTTACCACCCGTCACTTTGCTCTTCGATGAGCCTCGACCTTGTACAGAGAAAAAAAGCAAAACCATTTAAAAATGTTAATATTCCGAAACTCAAATGCAAAGAAAACATGATGGGTTCAGCATTATGGAGTGCACATCATTTGGCAAAGTGTTTTGTTTGTACGTCTGATGTGCAATAGAAAAGCAAGAAATGAACAAACATCAAAATGCATGAAAAAGGGGGAAAATATATATATTTATATATATATATAAATAAAGGGAGAAACTCGGTATAAATCAGACCAGTGTGCCCCCATCACCGATAAAAGGTGTCAAAGTTTCATTGAGAAAATAAATTTAAATGACAAATAAATAAAAATTCATGCAACAAACCATTTCTTAAAATGAATAAATAAAAGACAGAACATTAGAATGATCTCACCTCGACATTGCGGTCAGAAAACACCTGTGCATTGACTGCGTAACGGTTAACAATGTACTTGTAGCAGTTCCAGACACAGCACAAGAAGTAAGCCTATGTTGGCACAGGAATGGAAATAAAACACTTTAAACACGTCAACGGTCATCCATCAGATTCTGCTGGTTTTGCTTGTTCAGCACTTTTCAACAATCAAACCACCAGTTTTTAATTTGGGAGATCTCCCTCTTAAAATATGATAACCCAAACGAGAAGTAATTGAGGTAAGTATGTTAAGCAGATCAGGCTTGAACACGAGTTTATCTTTGGATAGCAATTGGCTTAAAATGCAGAGCTAAGCATCTCTTACCTTCAACACCAGAAAAAGGCCACAAATCAGAAGCAGGAATGCAATGAGCCAGTTGGTATTTAAATCCCACAACTCATTTTTGTACTAGGAAAAAAAAACAAAAGTACATCAGATATTATTTATTGGTTCATCGTTCAGGGGGATATTTAAAAAATAAAAATCAACTAGAGCGACACTCTTCGACGTCATGACGTCGACCGATATACCTCCGCTCACATTATTACATCATTCTAATACATGTACTAAGTTTGATTTAAATCCATTCAGCTGTTCTCAAGTTGTCACATTTTTACCTCTGACCTTTTGACCCCAAAATTTAGTCAGTCCATGTTTACATCATTTTACATACCTGCACCAAGTTTTAATTTAAATCCCTTCAGCTGTTCACAAGTTATCACATTTTTACCTGACATGACCTCTGACCTTTGAGAGAGAGGGGGAGAAAGAGGGGAGAAAGAGGGGGAGAGAGAGCGGGAGAGAGAGGGGGAGAGAGAGGGGGAGAGAGAGGGGGAGAGAGAGGGGGAGAGAGAGGGGGAGAGAGAGGGGGAGAGAGAGGGGGAGAGAGAGGGGGAGAGAGAGGGGGAGAGAGAGGGGGAGAGAGAGGGGGAGAGAGAGGGGGAGAGAGAGGGGGAGAGAGAGGGGGAGAGAGAGGGGGAGAGAGAGGGGGAGAGAGAGGGGGAGAGAGAGGGGGAGAAAGAGGGGGAGAAAGAGGGGGAGAGAGAGGGAGGGAGAGAGGGAGGGAGAGGGAGGGAGCGAGAGGGAGAGAGAGGGAGGGAGAGAGAGGGGGAGAGAGGGAGGGAAAGAGAGGGGGAGAGAGAGAGGGAGAGAGAGGGGGGGAGAGAGAGGGAGAGAGAGGGAGAGAGATGGAGAGAGAGGAGAGAGAGAGAGAGAGAGAGAGAGAGAGAGGAGAGAGGGAGAGAGGGAGGGGGAGAGGAGAAGGAGAGGGAGAGAGAGGGAGAGAGATGGAGAGAGAGAGAGAGGAGAGAGGAAGGGAGATTATTCGAAGACCAATTTCCATTCCTTCCAACTTCGTTTTCAGAAAAACCAAAAGAAAGTCTGAATCGCACACAAGGATTACAATTTTTTTGACAACCATACACCAATATATTTTAAAAATAAAAATAACCGAAATTCATACAATTACACTGAACCATGACGTGACCATTTAGTAAAAATGGCGTGACTTGTCCACACGTTACAGTACGTTAACAAACGGAAAGTTTGAAAGTGAAAGCACAGGTTTTAAAATGAGAAATGACCCTGGATAACAAATCAAACATTTCTCAAATGAGAAATTCAGATGAATCAAAAACAAAAAAGAAAGTCAGAACGAACGTTAACAATGTTTTACCAAGTGGGCTTGAGCTTTCAATGTGGGCAGGGTCTTCAGAAAGCCGAGCATCATCAAGCAGTGGATCGCAAAATCGAACATTTGGTAGCAGAGGAATGGTACGAGCCAACCGGAGCGGTGCTGCAAGAGGATCAGGGAGAAGTCACGGATTTGTTACATCAGCGGGTTCACAAGAAAAATCAAATAATTTATTTATAGCAAAGACATTCTGATTATGCTGCAAAAAGTCAAAATAGATATCAATGAGCAAGACTGTTAACATGAAAGACAGACACAAAATACCGAAAATGGATGTCAAGAGTATCAACAATTTACTGAAAGCTTCCATTGAGTGTTTTCTACCCTTATAACAACTGTTATTAATACAGCTTAGTTTGGGTTAGAAGACACCAAACTTCTCATTTAGCAATCTTACATTCAAATGGATCAGAATATTCAAAAACTTGTGATCACACCAACTCAAAGTAAACTACATATGAACAGTTATTACGAAGTGTCGAGCAGCTAATCAATGACATTTCCCAATCAAATCTAATTGATGACTCATTGTCGGGTGTGAAGAGAATGACAGAGATCTGTAATCTGGTGGTGAAAGAAGGCCGCATTCCAGTGGATTGGGAACTGAGTACCCTCGTCTCTCTATACAAGGGGAAAGGTGACACTCTGGAGTGTGGCTCGTACCGAGCGATAAAGTTATTGGAGCATGGAATGAAGGTATTGGAAAGGGTGTTGGAGAGGAGGATAAGGAAGAAAGTGAAGATCGACGAAATGCAGTTTGGATTTATGCCAGGAAGAGGAACGACAGATGCGCTTTTCATTGTGAGGCAGTTGCAGGAGAAGTACATGGAGAAGAGGAAGAAGTTGTTTCTTGGGTTTGTTGATCTGGAGAAAGCATTCGATCGGGTTCCACGCAAAGTATTGACATGGGCATTGAGGAAGTTAGGAGTGGAGGAATGGTTGATCAGAGTAGTGATGGCAATGTACAAAAGAGCGCGCACAGCTGTAAGGACGAAGGACGGGAACAGTGGTGAGTTTGAGGTGAAGGTGGGAGTGCATCAGGGGTCGGTACTAAGTCCACTACTATTTGTAGCTGTGATGGAGGTGCTGGCTCAGAACGTAAAGGAGGGTTTACCGTGGGAGTTGTTGTATGCAGATGATCTGGTGTTGATTGCGGAAAGTATGGGTGGACTGAAGGAAAAGATGAACACGTGGAAAGAATGTATGGAGACAAAAGGTCTGAAGGTGAATATCGGAAAGACGAAGGTGATGGCAAGTGGTAAAGCATGTGGTGAGGTGGAAAGAACTGGGAAGTGGCCGTGTGCTGTGTGCAGGAAGGGTGTTGGAGTGAACTCCATTCAATGTACAATGTGCGCTGAGTGGGGTTTTTTTTTTTTTTTTTTTAATGTATACAAGATCGAGGCTCGTGAAAGAGCGAACATTAATCACACAGAAAGACAAACAGACACACAAAACAAATAACATCGGGAGCGGTAGACAAGATGGGGAGAGAGGGGGAAGGACACAAACACAACATTTGAGAGCAGGGACCGAGAGACATGGAGACATCGAGAGAACTGTGGGAGGGAGAGGGCTTTGGGGGGGAGGCATGGGAAGGGGGGGGGGGGGGTGGGAGAGGTATAAAACATATGGACACTGCCAAGACTTCCAGGAAAGAAGTTGGAATTTCAAACAAGGTGGATCTGGGGTGAATTAGTGGGGGTAGAAAAGATCAAGGTTTTGGATGGGGGAAGATAAGAGATGGTGGTGAACAGCTGTTTTGAAGACCTGGAGGGAGGAGTGTGATTGAAGTGAGTGTGGGAGTTTGTTCCAGAGGCGGGAGAAAAGAGGAATGAAAGAGTGAAGGTGAGCAGAGCCGAGATTTCGGCAGTTTAACCATCAGAGGGTGGCTGGCAGATCTTGTGCGACCTGTAGGAATATTTGGGGGACAGAGCACAGAGAGAGCTGGGGGAGCAAGGCCGGAGAGGAGTCGGTAGAAGACAGAAAGACCACCTACCTGCCTGCGGTGAGTGAGTGAAAGGCCCTCAGAGATAGCTTCATCGCGGGAGATTCCAATGATTCTGAAAGCTTTGGATTCAACAGCGTGAAGCCGAGCCAGGTGTGAGGCAGGAGCACCAGCCCATAGGGGAGAACAGTATTCCATTGAGCTGCGGATGAAAGCCTTGTATGTGGTGAGGAGCTCAGGTGTGCCTAGGAAGGACTTCGCACGATGGAGGATGCCCAGTCGGTGACTGGCTTTGGAGGCCAGCTTGGAAATGTGGTTTTCCCAAGAAAGATCATGGCAGATGGTGAGACCCAAAAGCTTGAGCGACAGAACTTCTTGGAGAGGATTGTTGAGAAAGTAGATGGGAGGGTTGTCCAGTCGATCTTTTCGGAGAGACATAGTAAGAGTGTGAGATTTGTCAGGATTGAAAGACATGTTCCACATGTTTGACCAGTCTGTGATTTTGTCCAGGTCTTCAGAGAGTGAGGAGGCTGCAGACTGCCGATCTGAGGGAAGAGGAATGGAGCGGCAGAGAGTGGAGTCATCAGCAAAGAGATACAGAGGATTTTCCAGAGAGTCGGAGAGATCATTGATAAAGACCAGAAAAAGCACAGGGCCCAGCACACTGCCTTGGGGAACTCCAGCCTGAACGGGAAGGGGAGATGAGAGAAATCCATTCAGGGCCACACGTTGACTACGACCAGAGAGGAAGTCCGCAAGCCATGCATGGAGATTTCCATGGATACCATAGGAGGAGAGTTTGGTGAGCAGAGCTGGGTGCCAGACCGTATCGAAGGTACGTGATATGTCAAGGGAGACAGCTCTGATTTCCTGTTTGGCATTGAGGACCTCCATCCATTGTTGAGACAGCAGAAGCAGCATGTCCAGAGTAGAGTGACCTGGTCTGAAACCAAATTGATGATCAGAGATCAAGCCTTTGGAGAAGAGGAAAGATTTCATATCCGAAGCAATGATGGATTCCATGACTTTGCTGATAATTGGGAGCAGGCTGATTGGTCTGTAGTTGCAAGGATCTGTTTTTGCACCTTTTTTGTGTAAAGCGGTAATGTTTGCTGATTTCCAGGATGCTGGCAGATGACCTTGAGCAAAAGATAGGGTGAAAAGAACAGAGAAAGGGTGAGATAGAGCGGCAGAGCAGGATTTTAGGACCCGTGGGCTGATGCCATCTGGTCCAGTTGCAGAATCAGAGTCGAGGTTTGACAAAAACTCCTCCACCTTGTCAGGAGAGAAGGTCACAGAGTCCAGGAGCAGTTTGGTTCGACTGGGAAAGGTGGGAACAGAGAGAGATGGGTTTGGGACTAAGGATTTTGAGGCAAACACAGAGTTGAGGCATTCGGCTTTGTCACGTGCGATGTCAACTGTGTGGCCATTTGAGGTAAGGGAGGGGATGGAGGGGGAACAAACACCAGAAACGGGTTTGACCAGACGCCACCAGGATTTGGAGGAAGGAGACAGGTTTGAGAGTTCATTCTTGAGTGAGGAGAGATAGTGCTTCCTGGCACTCCTGAGGGTAGACACACACTTGTTCCGAGCTTGGTGGAAGGAACTGAGATTTCCTTCAGTTGGATTAGCCTTCCAAGAGGCAAAGGCAAGTTGTTTCAGGGCAGCTGCCTCACCACAAGATTCAGTGTACCATGGACGGGAGGAAGGGTAAGACAACTGAAGGCGAGATGGGATAAATCTGTGCATGAGAGAGATCAGTTTGCTTTGGAAGAATTCCCAGGAAGAATTGATGTCAGAGGCAATGGAGATGGGAGACCAATCCAGACGATTGATGGCTGCTTGAAGACCGTCCCAGTCGGCCTGAGTGAAATGCCAGACTCGTCGACGCTGAGGAGGCTCTCTGAGAATGGCCAGAGAGATGTCCACTTTGACAAGCACATGATCAGAAGAACCGATTGGAGCAGAAGAAGAGCAGCAGACATTAGCAGGGAAGTTAGTCATAACCAAGTCTAGAAGAGAAGATACTCCATTGGCTGAGATCCGGGTCGGTAAATTGACAGATTGTGTCAATCCCAGTGAGTCACAGAAGTCCTTTGCTGAGGTGCCATGACTGGTGAGAGAGGAACCCACACCCAACCAGGTGGCATGATGACAATTGAAGTCACCACATATGAGGAAGAGAGAGTTGGGATGAGTGGATAGAAGTTGGTCCATGTTGTCGGACAGTGAAATGTAGATGGAGTCATCACTGTTTGGGGGACGGTACAGAACACATATGAACAAAAGGTGGGAGCGGAGAGGAAGCCGTAGCCAGAGGTACTCCTGGGGGTGAGGAGGAGAGAGGGCAGTGCAAGGAGAGTGAGGAAGAGAGTTTTTGATAAAGATAGCCACCCCACCACCAGGCCGAGGCTCAGGTCTATCATACCGGAGGAGGGAGTAACCAGGAAGAGATATTAAGGAATCAGAGACATCTTGAAGGAGGAAAGTCTCTGTTAAGCAGATCAAGTCTGGATTGTCAGAAGCAACCTGTATGGAGAGATCAGTCAGGTTTGAGCGAAGGCCCCGGATGTTTGAGGTCCATACCGTTAATGAAGAGAGAGGGGGAGCATCGGGTACAGGACAGGGGAGGGGAGGAGTAGGGTAAGATGAAGGATGAGAGGGGGAGGTAGGGAGAGCAGTTGTTAGTGTGTCAGCGATTGCAGAAGAGTTCCAAGAAAGGGAAGGATGAGGAGGATGAAAGGTTTGAAGGTGAAGGGATGAGGCACAGTGAGGGGTTGTTTGAGGGGGGGCAGAGGAAAGAAGAAGGTTGGGGGGGGGTGGAGGTATGAGATAGAAGGGAGACGAAGTGGGGAGGAGGCAGCTTTGAGGAGGAGGGAGAATTGGAGAGGAATGGTATGGGGGGAGATTTGAATGGGAGGGGTTGGGGGGGAGTTTTGAAGGGGAGGAGTGAGGGGGGAGTTTAGGAGGGGAAGGGCAAGGGGCGAGTTCAGGAGTGGAGGGGCAGGGGGGGAGTTTAAGAGTGGCGGGGCAAGGGGGGAGTTTAGGAGTGTAGGTGCAAGGGGAGGGATTTGGATGGGAGGGGCAAGAGGGGAGTTTAGAAAGTGGATGATTAATGAAAGACGAATATTGAAAACAAATTGGGTTTGTTGTGATTTTCAAGTTAGCAATCCGGTTCAGAATGATGGAGGAGGGATGGAATGAATGTGAATTTAGACCATGTAGTGAGGGAGACGTATAAGATATTGAATTTCTTTTTTTTGAGGTGGAATGAGTTGGAGAGGAAATTGAGAAAAGCCTTTTAAATAGGAAGAAAAACAGCGTGTTGTAAAATACCACTGAGTAAAACACTGAAGGGGAAAGGTTATACATATTTAAATAATATTTAAACAGAACCGTGAACAATCTTATGTGCACAAAAATACCAACGGGGGGGAGAGCCGAGAGGGACCACCACGAGTCACGTGAAGGGCAAACGGTGGATGGCAAGGTTCATCAAAAATGTAGTGGTCTGAGAGGGTCATTAACCAGTGTGGCAGCTACATTCAAATGTAAGTTGTGCACAGAGGGAGCTGCAGATGGAGGAAATGTTGAGTTGGATCTTGGAGACGGCATGAAGCTGGAAGGTGTGAAAACATTTTGCTACCTCGGAGACATGCTGAATGGAGAAGGTGGATCAGACTCGGCAACGGTTGCTCGAGTGAGATGTGCATGGAAGAAGTTTCGGGAACTGAGTGGCGTGCTGATGAGGAGGGGAGTGTCGTTGAAGCTGAAGGGAAAGGTGTGTGCTGCATGTGTGAGAAGTGTTATGATTTATGGGAGCGAGACATGGGTAATGAACGCAGAGCAGCAACGAAGGTTGGAAAGGGTGGAAATGCAAATGGTTCGATGGATGTGCGGAGTATCGTTGAGAGAGAGGAAGACAAATGATGAATTGCGAAAGATGATGGGAATAGAGCCTGTGATTGATGCTGTGAAGAGGAACAGGTTGAGATGGTTTGGTCATGTGTTGAGGAAGGATGAAAGTGACTGGTTGAGAAGAGTGATGGAAATGAATGTAGAAGGAAGTAGAAGACGGGGAAGACCGAGAAAGACTTGGCTAAAGATGGTGGAAGAAGAAATGCGGGCAAGGGGGTTAACAAGGAGAGATGCAGAAAATAGGGCAAAATGGAGAAGATTGTCATGGGGACCGCAAGGCTAACCCCCGCTCTAGCAGGGAAAATGGCCTTTAAAATGCATGTTGTTAAAATGCATGTTGTATTGTCGGGTGTTGCTCAACATTAAATTTATCTCTACACATCCATAAAGCTAAAAACCCACTTTTCATACTGCAGAATACAGGTTATCAGGATTAACCGTTAACTTAAAACAAAATAACTAAAATTTCAGTGGAAGATCGCCATCTAATTGTTTCTGCATAAAGAAGGAAAAAACAGAGTGAAATAGCTCACATCATGGCGTCAGGAAGGGCATCCGGCCATAAAAAAAAACCATTGCCTCAAACAGGGAACCATGATTGTCATGGGGCCCGCAAGGCTAACCCCCGCTCTAGCAGGGAACAATGGCCTTAAAACGATCATTCATTCATTCATACTGACGACATGCCGTGATGGTTTCTACCTTCTAAACGTGAACTTTGCGGTTCGCCATATGCAGATTCGCCACGGTCCCACGATCGATGTTTCTGTACGTGAACGTACCCGTTTCTTTGCGAACGGGTACGTTTTTCATGGAAGTCCTTCACGAAATTGCTGTCCATGTCTGACGTGCGACTGCGGGTGCTACAGGAATGTGGAATTTATTGGTTTCATGCTTTATCATTCGCCCTATCTGCATTGCCTGTTTGCTTCTGGCCTCCCACCCGTGCATAGCACGGGCATCTCATTAGTCATTAAAATTCTACAGGTGGAGTTATGACGTCTTATGACGTCATTCACTATGGTGAAACTTTCCTGTCAATCAGACTAATGGTTGCAGAGAAAATCATATTTATTCTGTGCGGACAAACAGACAGACAAAAGGACTCAAATGCAATACCCTCTCCTCGGGCGAGGGTAACTAGAACGGCACTTGGTCGAGAACATACCTCTCGCAAGCTGAACAGTTTATGTTTTGTATCCCACTGATAGGCCGGATCTGCATCCGTACCTGAACCAAAATCTAATCGGCTTGTTCTCGTCACCAAACCAACTCATCCACCAAGTTTCGTCCAAATCCGTCCACAACTTTGAGATATTATGCTATATATCGTTTTTGGCCCCATCTATCAATAGTGAAGAATCACTTTAAAAAATTCTATCAGCCGGATCCGAATCCGGATTTTCACCAAAATCTAATCATTTCGTCCAGGTCACATACTCTACCTATCCGCCAAATTTCGTCTGAATCCCTCCACAACATTTTGAGATATCTTGTTCACAAACAAGCAGACAGTCAGACAGAGGTGAAAACAACCTCCCTCCACCTTCGGTTGAAGAGGTAGTGAACAAGTACAGAGAAATATGTGTAATCAATCGACAAACCCAGGACGAGAAGACCCAAAAAGCTGTCTAAAGGATGAGCAATAACTGAAGATAATGGCTCGATTGCATAAAATTCCCTTATCCTGAAGGATAGGCTCCCCTTAAGGTACACAGATTCCTTGGCGAAGGATTTCCTTGAGGGCTGTTTAATTAAACAACCCTTAGGAAATCCTTAAGGATTTACTTCAGGTTGAGGAAATTCTTTGAGCCGTTGCTATGCCAGACAACCAATCGGATTAGTGAAAGGAAGAGGTGTACGAAAGCAAGACGGCAGTGAAGTGACGCTTTTAAATGGCACTAGTTATACAATATTGTTGCATACACGCTTATTATATGTTGCATGGGGAACATGTGCTTCCGTATAAAGGAGGAATAAAATGATTCTTGTTTAAAATTCATCCGATTCAGTTCTCATTGAGCATTTTATTGTAAATGTGTTGATGTGTGCAGTAGATGTTTGGAAACTTTCCAAGAATAGTGTAAGTGCGAAATTATCAAAGTGAAATATGGTTGCGAAACAACAAGCAAAACATTCTGGATGTCATGAAAGAGTGAAAATGTTATCCAAGTCACTGTGCCGCCGCTCAGAGGGCGTTGCGCAACATGCAATCATTTCTCCATTGCGGAAGTAATGTTCTATCAGCCTCTGGCTCAGCGACATCCGCAACATGTTTGTGACATCTTTAATCGGCGCTGAGGAGGCTCTCTGAGAATGGCCAGAGAGATGTCCACTTTAACAAGCACATCAGAAGAACCGATTGGAGCAGAAGAAGAGCAGCAGACATTTGCAGGGAAGTTTGTCATAACCAAGTCTAGAAGAGAAGATGCTCCATTGACTGAGATCCGGGTTGGGAAATTGACAGATTGGGTCAGTCCCAGTGAGTCGCAGAAGTCCTTTGCTGAGGTGCCATGGCTGGTGAGAGAGGTACCCACACCCAGCCAACTGGCATGATGACAATTGAAGTCGCCACAAATGAGGAAGAGAGAGTTTGGATGAGTTGATAGAAGTTGGTCTATGTTGTCAGACAGCGACATGTAAATGGAGTCATCACCGTATGGAGGACGGTACAGAACACATATGAACAAAAGGTGGGAGCGGAGAGGAAGCCGCAGCCAGAGGTACTCCTGGGGGTGGGGTGGAGAGAGGGCAGTGCAAGGAGAGTGAGGAAGAGAGTTTTTGATAAAGGTAGCCACCCCACCACCAGGACGAGGCTCAGGTCTATCATACCAGAGGAGGGAGTAACCAGGAAGAGATATTAAGGAATCAGACACATCTTGAAAGAGGAAAGTTTCTGTGAAGCAGATCAAGTCTGGATTGTCAGAAGCAACCTGAATGGAGAGATCAATCAGGTTTGAGCGAAGGCCCCAGATGTCTGAGGTGCATACCGTTAAAGAGGCGAGAGGGGGAGCATCGGGTGCAGGACAGGGGAGGGGTAGGGTCAGATTAAGGATGAGAGGGGGAGGTAGGGAGAGCAGTTGATAGTGTGTCAGAGATTACAGAAGAGTTACAAGAAAGGGAAGGATGAGCAGGACGAAAGGTTTGATGGTGATGGGATGAGGCAGAGTGAGGAGTTGTTTGAGGGGGGGGGGGGGGGGGCGAGGAAAGTAGAAGGTTGGGGGAGGTGGAGGTATGAGATAGAAGGGAGACAAAGTGGCGAGGAGGCAGCTTCGAGGAGGATGGGAGATTTGAATGGGAGGGCGAGGGGGGAGTTTAGAAAGTGGATGATTAATGAAAGACGAACATTTATAACAAATTGGGTTTATTGTGATTTTCAAGTTAGCGATCCGTTTAAGAATGATGGAAGAGGTGGGGAATGAATGTGAATTTAGAGCATGTGGTGAGGAAGAATTGTAAGAGATTGAATATTTTTTTGAAGTGGAATGAGTTGAAGAGGGAATTGAAAAAAGCCTTTTAAATAGAAAGAAAAACAGCGTGTTGTAATATACCACTGAATAAAACACTGCAGGGGAAAGTTTAAACATATTTAAACAGAACCGTGAAGAACAATCTTATATTCACAAAAATACCAACGGGGAAAGGGCCTCGAGGGACAACCACGAGTCACGTGAACATGGCAAAAAGTGGAAGGCAAGGAGATAATGGGGGTGGAGCGAGACAGCGCACGTGGACAGGAGCACACGATGGGTCAACAGCACACGTGGAGAAAGGGAAATAAACGTTGTTTTTTTGTTTTTTATGCGGGGGGGGGGGGGGGGGGTTAAAGTTAAAACCTTAGACAAAGAGTAGATGTTCAGGGAGGTTTGGGGGAGAAGGGAAAAATCTAAGAACCAAGCAAAAACAGCGAAGGAAGGAACAAACTTCGACGGGGGGAGCCTTGGGCTATAAGGCCGCACACGCTCGGCAAACAGAAACGATTAATTTATGAAAGATTAACACCGAGAAACTTCCTAGGGACACACTATAGGTACACACACCAAAAGATAAATACAGTTTCGACAAAATACAATTGTGAACAATTACTTAACTTCGAAAACGTGGAGAACGTGTACAGCTTCGAAAATCCGTGCCGTCGCCGGCAAGATCTCGCGAGATCTATCAAGTGATTCTTCACCATTGAGAGATAAGGCCAAAAAGGATTTATAGCACAATATTTCAAAAGGTTGAGGACAGTTTCGGACAAAACTTGGTGGACAAGTTGGGTGTGTGACAAGGAACGATTGATTCGACTTTGGTGAAGATACGGATGTGGATCCGGAAACGAGATTTGCTTTTAAATTTTAAGTGATTCTTCACCATCGAGATGGGACCAAAAAACAATATACATTTTAGCATGGTATTTCAAAGTATTGTGGTCGGATTATGACAAAACTAGTTGGATGAGTTGGTTAGATGACAAGAACAAGTCGATTAGATTTTGGTTTAGGTCCGAATCCCGATCCGGTCTATCGGTGGAATACAAAACGTAAACTCTTCAGCCTGGCAGAGGTATGTGCTCGACCGAGTGCTGATCTAGTGATATATAATTTAATCCTATTAGATTAGATTTCATTCACAATATCTCTGTTAAAACATTGATAGAGCCAAACATAAAGAAACCAAATGCTATTTAGTTACTTGATGCAAATAAACGATATCTTAAAGGAAATCAGATACAACTAGAACGGCACTCGGTAGAGAGGATACCTCCAATAAGCTGAACAGTTTACGTATTGCATCCACCGATAGGTCAGATCTGGATCCAGACCTTAAACCAAAATCTAACCGGCTTCTTGTCACCTAACCAACTCGATCACCAAGTTTTGTCTTATGTCAACTTTTTGAAATATCATCCTATATATCGTTTGTGGTCCTATCACTCAATGGTGAATCACTTAAAACAAATTAAAAATAATCGTATCCAGATCTGCATCCAGATCTTCACCAAAATCAAATTTATTTGTCCTTGTTACACATCAAACCTGTCCACTAAGTTTCGTCCATATCAGTCCAAAACTTTGAGATATCCTGTTCACAAACAGGTACAGACAGGGGTGAAAAGATAAGCTCCATCCACCTTCGGTGGGGGGGAGGTAAATATTAAATAATTAGTTGTTTTTATGACCGAGTGCAAGAATAAAAAAATTAAATAAACAAAAGAAATTTCAAAATTAAATAAATTGTACAGAATGGGAGCATGCTCTATTTTACTGGTGGGTAATGATTGCACTCCAGTTCAAAACCTCTGTGGCTATTCCAAATGTACATAGCTAAACATCAATGAAAACTACAAAACTTGATTAACGCTATCCCCATGGATAAAGGAGGGTGAACACTTCAATAATCCCCTTGCCCCCCTTAACCAGATGCTTAAAAAAAAAAAAACACGCTCTGTCATTTCTCCACCAGAAGTTGAGAAAAATATCTTCTGTCACTCACAGTGAATGCTCCATAGATCATCATGGCACCGATTACCATCACAAAGAGAGAAACTCCAATGGGAAAAATGGTGTCTGAAAAAACAACAACAAAAAAAAACATCAAAAGGTGAAAAAAATTAAAAATCAAATAAAAATGTCTTCAATGTTCACATGTGTAAAGGAAATAAACATCAGGCTTAATGCACCTCCAAGGGCCCAAGGTTCAACATGCAACAGCACACCTCCCGTAATTGATAGAATATTCAATGAAAACAAGGGACTAAAAAAAATTAAAACAAATACATTAACAATGCAAACAAATACCAAAAAAATATAAACACCAATGGAGATGAAGAAAAGGGTGAAGGGAAACATTACATGAACGTCAACCCTTGGTCATGTGACAATTAATCGTACCAGCTATAGTGATTCACGGCTAACAAATCAATCAAAATCTCACCAGTACAAAGTCGATAAAAACAAAGGCAGAAGGACATATGCTACCAAGTTATCAAAGTCATAATCCAGTAATACACACCTGTTCTATCAGTTCAATTTTTTTGAAAAATAGGTATTCGGGTAACCAACGAACCAAAACTAAAACATAGGGGCAATACCGCTGGCGCTCACCTGGTGGAATAAACAGTATACTGCACCGACTAAAGGTATTTTAGACCAATTTCAATGCTTGCTAGAAAACAGGGAAGCATGTAGAATCATACCAACAAAAATGATAAGACTTTGAACAAACAAAAAAAAATACCTATTTTGGGGAGGCAAACCCCACCCTCCTCCAACCCCATATACCTCCTCAGACCCTAATTTTTCTAATGCCTTGAACAAACATTGGTACATCACGGGTGATGAAGGTTGCGGTGAAGTTTCATCGAAATTGCGCGTGTAATTTAAGAAAGCAAATACCTATATTGGAGGGCAACCCCCCCTGTAGACCCCCAAAGAGGCAGGTTTTTTTCATGCCTTTTGCAAATAGTGTGTGTAGTTTCAGAGGAAAAAGCAAATATCTATTTTGGGGGGGGGGGGGGGGGGTCAAACCTGGATCCACTTTGACCCCGGTAAACCAACTTAGACCCCGATTTTTAAAAATATAATATGAATATGAATGATCGTTTTGAGGCCATTTTTCCCCGCTAAAGCGGGGGTTAGCCTTGCGGGCCCCATGACCTCATGGTTCCCTTTTTGAGGCAGTTTTTATGGCCGGATGCCCTTCCTGACACCAACCCTTAGTCACCTCTTACGATGAGCAGGGATACGGTGTACCTATTCTAAACCGGGGTACACACCAGGATCATTCATCCCAGCAAGCTGGTACTCAATTTGCCGACCTCGGAAGGATGACGGCTGAGTCAACCCCCCTGGTGTTAATTCAGTGATCGACCGGGATTCAAACTCAGGATCCTAGGATCCCAAGCCGGCACCCGAACCACAGTCAACACCAGGCTGGTTAATGCCATGAACAAACTTTAGTCAACACAACAAATATCATTTGTGCCAAATTTGGTCACAATCCCATCAGCGGTTTCGGAGAAGAAGTTTCAAGTGTTTACAGACGGACAGACGGACGACGCGCCATCGCATAAGCTCCCCTGAACTTCGTTCCAGGTAAGCTAAAAATAAAATAACTTTTCCAATTTTTAAATTATTCTCTCTTCAAAACATGACAATTTTTCGTCATTATTTTCTCTTTAAAACATGACAAAACAGTTACAGTGTGGCATCTGCTGCTCACTTCCTCAAACGCAAGTTCGGTTCACGGGCCCAGTCGTGCTCAACTTGGAGAACGTTCTGGAAGTGATACTCAGCGTGATACCGACAGGAAGTCTGAGCTCAGCAAGGGTCGTTCGTGATGTTGATTGCCCGAATCCTAGCTGCTAACGCACGGTACATGGAGGAGGTCGGCCAGTCGCTAACAATGAGAGATGGAGAAATGCCGGGTCAAAATGGAGCAGCTCGAACACAAACCATGAGTCAGGTCCCGTCAAGTCGTCGTACACCAGAGTCGTCGACAGGATGACCGATGCCAGGAACTTTGGCTTGCCAAATCTGGTGCCAAACTGCTTTTGAATAACCAGGAGACCGCTGTCAGGCCTGATTTTGCACATGCGGAAGGCAAGTTATTATAACAAGAAGGCAAGAACGCTTGTGGCGAAACCAGGTCTCTGAACAGTGCAAGAGGCACCAGATTGGCATGAGGAAGCAGAAATGAGGAATCATGAGGAAGGCATGGAGTGCACTCCTGCTAACCTGTCAGCCAACCTCACATTTGGCCAAAGCAGCCAAGT
Source organism: Myxine glutinosa (assembly GCF_964187855.1). NCBI lineage: Eukaryota > Metazoa > Chordata > Myxini > Myxiniformes > Myxinidae > Myxine > Myxine glutinosa. The sequence continues at coordinate 88,686,236 of NC_136273.1, read as the reverse complement.
AAGCAGGGGGAAACCATGAGGGAGATGTGCAAGCAATGCGTATTCCTCTTTTTTCCCCACCACAGGCAAAAACTTCCTTGCTCTCTTCGATCCCACTCCTCCCTCCAGGTCTTTAAAACAGCTGTTCACCACCATCTCATAACCTCCCCCATCCAAAACCTTGATCTTTTCTACCCCCATCAATACACCCCAAATCCCCCTCTTTCAATCTTCGACTTCATTCCTGAAATTCCTCGTAGTGTCAATTTGTTTTATACTGTGTACCCCCCCCCCCCCCCCCCCCTGGGAAATATTGGAAAAGTTGGTTGTGGTGAACTCAAACACTGGATTCGGCAATGAAGCGCTCGGTGTAAGGTATCGCAAGGTGCGCTCTTCGCATGACAGGGTACAGAAAGTGACAATAACCTCGATTTAAATACAGGTGTGAATGCTGTCACGAGAACAATAAGATACACAGAAGCATGGTGTTATTAATTTAGCTTCCTGAAAACTGCTCCCAAGAAGACATGACCAAACCATGAGTTAAAAATGGACATCAAAAAAAAATAAAAAATAAGTACAGATGGGGAGAGGCAACTAAAGAAGGAGACAGGAAGTGGGAAGAGGGGATTACCAAGGACGAAAAAGGGTTTATTCAAGAATTCATTCATTAAATGTCCGATGTCCATCATGTCCGATGTCCCTGCTCTCAAATGTTGTGTTTGTGTGCTTCCCCTTCTCTCCCCATCTTGTCTACCGCTCCCCTTATTATATACTTTGTGTGTGATTTTTTTGTGTGATAAATGTTAGCTCTTTCAGGAGCCTCGATTCTGTATACAAAAAAAAATAAAAAAATAAAAAATAAATTTTTCCTTCAAAATGACAAAAATCGTGAATGAGCTTGTATATTTATTCCGTCCACACCCCACACCTTTGAGAGACGGCAGTGGTGTTTCATTGCTGGGATTGCAAGTAAATTGGATTGGCAAGCAATGCGATGCCATTGCAAAGAACCGTGGGAATTTAGAGATCATCAGGAAATTACGTGCATATTCCCAACTACCCCAAAAAGGATCGGTCCACGAATCCTACGATGCCAGCAGGGATCGGTGGTTCAGAAGTCCCACTCAGACCTGACGTACTGAAATCACAAGGCCCGACAATGTCTGCTTTTGTAAATCAAAAATAGCAATCACAGTTACCATGAAGACAAACACCACTCCCACCCCATCCCCACTCACCCTCCTGCCAAACAGATGAAAGAAAATTGGAAAAAAAAAACTGCTTTAACATTTAATTATATTGTTACAATTAGGTGCTCTAGGGTTCAAGATAAAAACCTACCGCACTGAAAGTTGCCTTCACTGCACGGAATCGGTATGAAGTTTTTTTGGTAAACCTTCAGGCTCTCGGGGTGAAAGGTTAAAACCAAGAGGAGTATGGTAATAGCAGCATGAATGGCCTGCAAAGAGAAAGGACATCGTTACATACCAATCAGGCCTATTAACAGTAAGCAAGACCCGATCGCGATGAATCAACTTGCAGGGTACACGATTTTCATTCACGGAAACATTAATAGTACAATATCCAACAAAATATTAACAGAAAACTTCACCACTCCCCCAAAAGAGGATGAGTAACAAAAACTAGAGCAATGTGACTGCGTCGCCAATATGCCTCCGCGTAGTCCCTGCCCGTGACAACAGGTGGATGCCCTCGTTGACTGTCCTAAAAATAAAGTTTGATTTAAGTCCCTTCAGCTGTTCTCAAGTATCACATTTTTACCAGACAGAACAGATTTCACATTGATCGGTGAAGCGGTTTCGAAGAAGGGATGTTTTTAATTAAATATCGGCTTTCAACCTAATATGGCTGCCACACCATGTGACCGATGACGTTTTCGTGATAAACTTTTAATCGCCATGCCTATTCGATGACGAGTAAAGTTTTGAATAGATCGCTTTGGTGGTTTGGGAGATGCTTTTTAAGGTTTTAGATTAAATCCAATACCGCTGCCAAACCATTTAATGATAATGACCTATGATGTTATAAATTTAATATTTCAATTCAAATTGGTCATTGATCATGTGCATGCAATTTCAGAATGCTCATATCTCAAAGGCATTGGCGCTCATATCACAAAGGCTATACATTTTAAACGAGCTGAAACTTGGAATATACATCAACCAATACATCTAATTAATGGCTTTCAAAACAAATGCCACCTAAGTGCCATAGTTTTTGCTTGGCTCATGGGGGCGAACCCCAAAAAAAGTTTGACAAAGAAAAATTTCGACTCCGGTAGTAAACAATGCAGAATGAAGTTGCGTACCGAGAGAATGAAAAAGGAACAAAAATATTTCTTTGTTGAGGATTGGATTGATACCGTATTTCATGAGTAATGGGAGAGATGGTTTACAGTATCGGGAAAGACCCCCATACAGACCGTGGGAAATAAGTTGGTTTTTAATTAGCGCAATTTAATTTATGTTTGTGATGTCTCCATGTATTTTTTCATCCGTCGTTGTGATTGCCACTTTCTATAGCCACTAGAAAATGAAGGACATTCTTGGGGGAAATGACAGGCATAGAAAGGACCCCTTTATATAAGGGAATGTGCCATGTGGAAAATTCTAGAAAAGAAGGGACATTCCATAAGCTTGTGAAAAATACCAAGCAATATAAAAGAAGGGACATTCCATGGCTTGTGGAAAATGCCAGACGATAGAAAAAGGGGACATTCTGGGGAAAATTCCAGACGATAGAAAAAAAAGGGCATTCCATGGATCCCGCGCCCCCACCTCCGGGCCGACCGGAACGAATCCCAGAGAGACAGAGACAGAGTGAGAGAGGGAGAGAGAGAGAGAGAGGGAGAGGGAGAGAGAGGGGGAGAGAGAGAGGGAGAGAGAGAGGGAGAGAGAGAGGGAGAGAGAGAGGGCGAGAGAGAGGGAGAGGGAGAGAGAGAGGGAGAGGGAGAGAGAAAAACACCCCAAGGGCTCTCCGAGAGGTGTGACAGAAGATGCGCCCAAATGGACAGATAAAACTGATAAAGACCCTCATACTGATTTTGACAAGCGAGCACGGATTGTGGATGCAAGTCTGGTAAGGTGCCAGTGTGGACGTGAGTTCGGATCCATCAGGCCCGGAAAGTGTGTGGGAGTGCACGTGTGGAAGAGGTTGGTCTATGGTGTGATGGTGTGCTTGAGGAGGCATGGCAGGTTCGAGAGAAGTGTGGGTGTGGACGTGAGTTTGAGTCGGTGAGAGGGTTGCATATCCATCAGAGCCGGATGGGTTGTGTGCGTAAGGTGGGTGAGGAGGAGGTACAGCAATGCAGTGCCTTTGAAAAGGGGGCACGTAAGATGACCAGGAGAAACAGCCAGGTAGCAAGCCACAGTGTTGTATGTCCTGGGGTTGTACTTCAGCAGGGAAAGGATGTGAGGAGAGTGAAATGGCCAGGTATGGGAGAAAGGGGAGTATGGGAGAGAATGGATGGAGTGGTGGGTGAGGCACTTCAAAGGTTGAAAGGAAGGGTGGAAGATAGATTGAGAAAGATGAATGAGATTATGTTTGAGTATGCGTGTGTCACGTTTGGAGTGAAAGAGTGTGTAGAGGGGTGAGAAGGAGGCATGTTTGAGCAGGAGGCACAGGGAGCTCCATGAGTTGAGGAGCTTGAATGGAAGATAAAAGAGGGCAGTGGAAGGGGAGAGGAATGGGTTTGAGGTGTTGACGAAGCAGGTGAGGATGAGGTTGGTGAAGTTGGAGTGGAAAGGATGAAGAGGCAAAGAAAGGAGAGGCAGAGGAATAGAAAGAGGTTCTTTGAGAATCCTTTTCAGTTTATGAAGGATCTGTTGGAGCAGTCTCGATCTGGTGTACTGAAGGTACCGAAGGAAGAGTTGGAAAGTCACCTGCGTGTCACGCACACAGATACAAGGAGGAACGAAGTGGTGGAGGACATCGAAGGTTTGGAGAGACCGACAGAGCCAGGTGTTCCATTTGATTTGTCAGAGCCAAAGATGTCTGAGGTCAAGGCAGTTTTGAGGAATGCATGGGTGGCATCGGCTCCAGGACCAAGTGGAGTGCCCAACAAGGTGTGTAAGAGTTGTGAAGGCATCAGGCAGTATCTGTGGAAGGCTCTGAAGGTGGTATGGAAGCCAGGAGTGGTGCCCAATCAATGGAGTAGGGTGGAAGGAGTTTATATTCCAAAGCACTATGAGGCTGTGACACTTGAGTAGTTTAGACCAATATCATTGCTCGATGTAGATGGGAAGATATTGATGGGTGTCTTTGCGGCACGGCTCTCAGGCTTCATCAGAGGGAATTGTTTTGTGCAGAAGGCAGGAATACCAGGATCAGCAGAATGCATTGAACACTCAGCAATGGTCTGGCAAGTGTTACAGGAGGCAAACAGGCAAAGGAAGGATGTTGTGGTGGTATGGCTGGATTTGGAGATTGCACATGGGGGTCAGTCAGTGCCACATGCCTTGATCAGGTATGCCATGGATTTCTTTTGGGTGCCACGGAGAGTTAGGGATTTTTGATGGCATATTATGATCAGTTTTGGATGCGGTTTGCAACACAGTCCTATGTAACAGAGTGGCAGAAGTTGGAAGTGGGGATCCCGATAGGATGTACCATCTCCCCTATTTTGTTTGTGCTGGTTATGGAGTTGTTGATATGTGCGGTGAGTGGACATGGGAAAGAAGTGGAGCTAGCCCCTGGTCAGAGTTTGCCAGCGATGTTTGCATTCATGGATGACCTGACACTGGTCCAACAGTCGGCTGATGCAGCAGTAGAGGTACTGGGACGACTGAAAAGGCAGTGGGCAAGAATAGGCTTTAAAGCAAGAAAGTCGAGGAGTGTGGTGGTGAGATGAGGAGTGGAGGATAACATGCACAGGTTTGAGCTGGGAGGGGAGGTGGTTCCATCATTGACAGAGGCCCCTGTGAAGAGTTTGGGAAGATGGTATACAGTAGAGGTGAATGATGTGGGAAGGGTGGAGGAGGTGAGGAACAAGTTTTTGAGAGGTTTGAAGAGGATTGATGGATGTAGTTTGCCAGGAGAAGGGGAAATATGTGAAAGCAGTCAGACAGGCACAGCAAGGTGCTTGGACATGGTGGGAAGGTGTGCAGGTGAGGACATTGAAGTGGCAAGAGATTTGGAGGATGGAGCCAATATTGTTGAGTTTCCTGTTGCAGGCAACATAGACATATGATGTGCTTCCATCACCAGTAAAAGATTGTGGGGGTTGTTGCAGGAGGAGAGAAGTTATTTGTGTGGAGGTTTGGGAACAGTGCAGCATGCACTCAGTGCATGCTCAGTAGCATTGGCAGCAGGAAGGTACAAGTGGCGGCATGATCAGGTGCTGGCGGAGGTAGTGCAGATGGTGCAACAAGAGCTGCTGAGATCGAGAGAGAGAAGAGTGGAGAAGGAGACCGATGGGGGACGGTTGTTGTTTGTCAAAGAGGGCAAAGTGGTAAGAGGTGGAAAGAGGAGGATGTGGAAATCAAGAGGGCTGTCAGATGCTTGTGATTGGCAGGTGGTGGCAGACTGAAAGCCACAATTGGTATTCCCAGAGGAGATCTGTGACAAGGTTGCGGCCTGACTGTCATCTGGTCAGATGCAACAAGACGGGTCATCTTAAGGGAATTGTCTGTACCTTGGGAAGAGAACATGGAGGAGGTGCACGAGAGGAAGAGAGGAAATTACAGTGAGCTGGAGGCAGAGTGTCGGGAGAAGGGTTGGCGAGTTTCTTGTCAGCCATTTGAGGTTGGGTGTCGATGATATATTGGCAATTCTTTTTCTGCATTTCTTGCTCGGCTTGGAGTGTGTGGGACAGAAAGAAGGAGGATGTGTGACAGAGTTGGTCAGGTTGTCTTGAAAGGCTCACTTTGGATATGAAGGAAGTTTATGGAGGCACATCAAACAGTGTAGGTTGAGGTTGTGGGTGGTGGTTCATTTCAGCCTAAAGGGGTAGTGACTGGGCACGGAAGAGATGGAGATGTGTGAATGGTGTGAATGTGTGTATGTGTGTGTTGCAGGAGTGGGTGCGGGTGTTGCAGAAGTGTGTGTGTGTGCTGCAGGAGTGGGTGTGTGCTGCAGGAGTGGGTGTGTGCTGCAGGAGTGGGTGTGTGCTGCAGGAGTGGATGTGGTTTTGCAGGAATGCATTTTTGTTTGAGTGGTGCATGTTGTAAGGGAAGGGGGTCGGTTGGTTTTTTATTTTTTGGTGTGCGAGTGGGTGAGGGGCTGTGGATTCTGGGAGTAGGGGCGGTTTTGTTGTAGTCCGTGTTCTCACTGTCTGGGGGTTTGGGGGATGTACGCATCCAGGTGTAGCTGCTGCATGTGGAGGCGTATGTGCCCCTGCTGGCCCACCTTAGCTGACCGTATTGAGGTTGAAAGGCCAAAACGGGAGGATGTTGAGGACCTCGACTGAGGACCCGGTCAGTAAGGCACACTTATGAACAGGTGTGTTTTAAAAATTTTGATATATATATATATATATATATATATATATATATATATATATACACTATATATAACCTATGTTAAGAAGCTGATTCTGAGGGCCTTTCACTCACTCACCACAGGCAGGTTGGTGGTCTGTCTTCTACCGACTCCTCTCCGGCCTAGCTCCCCCAGCTCTGTCTGTGCTCTGTCCCCCAATTATTCCTGCAGGATGCACAAGATCTGCCAGAAATCTTCTTCTGGTGAAACTACCAAAATCAAGACTCTCTGCTCACCTTCACTCTTTCATTCCTCTTTTTTCCCCGCCTTTGAAACAAACTCCCACACTCTCTTCAATCCCACTCCTTGCTCTCGGTCTTCAAAACAGCTGTTCACCATCTCTTATCTTCCCCCATCCAAAACCTTGATCTTTTATACTCCCGTTAAAACATCCCAATCCACGTCTTTCATTCTCCAACTTCATTCCTGAAATTCCTCGTAGTGTTAATTTGCTTTATACCATGTACCCCTCCCTACTCACCCCCACCTCCTTCCCCCCCAGCCCTCTCGCTTCCACAGATCTACCGACGTCCCTGTGTTCTTCTGTTGTTGTACTTGTATGTTTTCCTCTCCCTCGCCCTCTTGTCTCCCGCTCCCGTTATTGTACGTTTTATGTATCCATGCATGTTTTTGTGTGTAATCGACTTTGTATACAAAAAAAAGAAAAATTATATAAAATAAAATAAATAAAAAAATATGAAGGGCACCCCTTTATATGAACTTTCTAGAGTATTACTTGGTTCCTCCTAAGAACACAAAGTTAGTCCAGTATGCACACGAGATTTTTTAAATCTGCCTTATTTTTTATAGTGTGACATTTTCTACAAGCTATGGAATGTCCCTTTTCTGTAGTTTGACACATTGCAAATACCATATAAAGGGGCCATTTCTATGCCCCTGACATTTCCCCAGGAATGCATATTGTAAGCTGTCATGATGCCCAGGGGTGTGTTCATTTACCAAGCAGCTATATAGCGCTTGCCAAGCCAGCCCTTCCTGAATAGTTTTGAGTGGACCGCTTGCTTGAGTGCTTTAGCACTTGGCGAGTGCGCTTCAAGAAACTTGGTAACTTAACACACCTCCGATTCATTGCATGGTGATGAGGATAAACATACCATGACTTTTCAGCCATATCAATGAATTTGTCTCTCAGGGATGCAGATTTTGACAACACCTGGCAAGCTAGAGGGGATGACGTCAAATTATTTATTTGTCCCAAACGTGGTTGGAAACACTATTTACTGTCAATGCCACGAAATACACCAAAATACAACATAGTCAACCAGTAATGATGAGGTTCCAAATAATACACTGCAAACTCGGTGATTGGGTGAGACTGCACCCTCATACCCTCGCTCTCCCGATCCCCACCTCCTCCTTTTTTTGGTGTTACCATCAGCGAACCGACGGTTGGTATTGTGCGAGAACCCTGCGGTGTGGCCCCATGGTGTTCATACATGTCTATTATAGAAGTGCTGAGTGAGTGACATGGTAAGGTGAAGCGAACAATGAGGTTCCACCATCACATTCCCGCAACAATATACAGTACATGTCGAGTACCCATTCATCAGCATATTACCTCAGATGCGTTTGGGGAAACATTTGAGGTGATGGATAATGGCTTGGATAAGCAAACTGGGACGATATCAAAACGCAGAATAATACAGAAGGGAATATGGACAACTTGCCCACTTGTGTCCTCAACAAAATGCATCGATGGAACTTTCACTGTGACATGGAGGCTGCGATAGCCGAGAGGCATGCACACAGCTTAGAGCAGGCAGCTTAGAGCTGTCTCGCCTGGATTTGAACCTCAACCCAGCTATAAACTGCCATCCCGGGGGTTTGCAGGCAGGGTGAGGCATCTGTGTATGTCGTTCCTCAGAGCGACATTAAATTTGAGGACCGGTTTGCCAACACTGGTCATTGGTGGACATCAAGACCACACATTCTCTAACGAAGAATAGGCGAGTTATTGCCGGCACCCTGGAACAAATTACAAATTCCTGCCCGAACTGACTGCTGGGACACAATGTAGTGCGGTATTTGAACAATACAGAATTACACTGTGCAGCTTGGAAACTACAATCGTCCTGTAATCGAGTTAGCCTGTTTTCCTACCCAAGTACTTGGTGAGTGAGGCCACAACCACAGGCTAAAATTACACATCAATTCGTCTACAATATGGAGTACTGTATTTATCAATGCAGAGCCTCGTTGGGGTGTATAGATTATGGTAGATCTGATATAATTAATCATCTATAATATAGCGCATCATCTATATTATAGCGCATCTGCATGCAGACTCTCACACCGATACAATGACAAATTGTACCAAGGCTCTTGTATCCCTTTGGGAATGGGTGAGGCTAATAAGAGACAAAATTGGAGGAGGACTTTCGACAGCAGATACAAAACTGCACACATGGAGAAAATTGAATCTGGAAACAAATTATGTGCAAGTGTGTCTGTTTTGGAGCAATGGCCTGTATCGACCTACAAATTGTACCAACCGAGACAGGTGCACAAACACCAAGCATTTAAGCAATTTCACATGATAAGTGTGATTTTTGTGCCAAAAAAGAATGTAAACATCATCGCTACATTCTTTCACATTTGAAAAAAAAAACGTTACTAGCTTCTGTACTTTAAAAAAAGAAAAGTATTTACATGCAGGACAATTTTATTTTGATTGTACTGTGAATTATGTCGATTATGTGTGAAAATACTTTGCATCAAATCGTTGTACTATTATATAATGGGTAGCAACCACAGCCAAATAGGTGTGCGATTGGCCCTCAGCCAATTGTGTCGTCGCAGGCACGCTCCAACAGGTGGTCCCACCCAGCCCTCTTGGCACTTCATTGCCCTACGTGTAGGTATGCAGCTATTAGTCAGGTTCACTATGTTTTTTCGTTCAAAATTTTTGGAGATTTGCAAAACTATACATTTTTGGAATATTCAGAGCATGAGGAATCCAAAAACTAATGTTGCCATTTGCGTAGACACCTTTGCGAAAATGACACTCAGGACAGTGATGAAGATCTGTAAAAGCATATTCCTGAACGGTATAGACCTCGTAGATCCTGTGTATAGGACTTATAGTTCAATGTGATACTAACAAGGCTGCTTTCTTGCTTTATAAACCCAAACCTATAACTTCAAAGGACTTGCAATATCATGTATTATGTAATAGTTATATCACAAATATAACGACAATGGTTTTCAATTACCTTTGTTTGTTGCTTTTCTATAATCCTGAGCACTATTTTGAGGCCTTTATTGGATTCCTTGACCCAGAAAACATAGGATTAGCATATTTAATTAAGTCTCTAGGTTGACTCGAAGCCGAGATAGCGCAAAATATGTATTGTATGGCGGCCATTTTGAAAATCCAAAATGGCGGCCATGCAGGTGTCTGTGCAAATGCCAACATTGATTTTCGGATTCTCCATGCTCTGATGATTTCAAAAATGTACAGGTTTGTTAAAAACCCAAAATTTTGAACGAAATTATATTTGTTAACATAGTGAACCTGACTATATGTTCGTTTCGTGGAATCCTTTCAAGTTTTGAAAATTCTGAGTAGTCATGCACCTTCCCACACTGTAGATTCGTGTTTAAACAAAGGACAGTCGGTCCGTGTACCATACTCTGTTAAAGGGTGCCGGTGCAGGTGAGGCATAGGTTATTGGCACAGGTTATACCTTGGTGGTTTTCCATTACCTTCCCAGCAGTAAAGGCAGGAACTTGTAATTTCTTCAGGGCACCGGTGATAACAAGCCGACTGTTCACAAAGGACACCGTGGGATCTTAATGTCCACCAACTAATGCCGGCAGAAGGCACACCCAGTCTAACATCCATCCGATGGACGGCACACACGTTGATAAATCACCACTGGGATGGCAGTTTATAGCTGGGACAGGAATTTTTTGTTTGTATTTTGTATAAAGAGTCGAGGCTCGTGGATGAGCTACAACACTGAACAGATCATGATGCATCAAAATAAAAAGAGATAGACAGGCAGTGGAAGAGAGAAACACCAACAGCAGAGTTGAAGGACAAAACAGTGCGATTTGGACAAACAATGGCGGCGGGGAGGATGCGTGGGGTGAACAAGATGGATACAGAAGGAAACTCAGGAAAGAAAAACTGGAAATTTGGATAGAGGAGGGCTTGGGGTGATGATGGGGTCGGGGTTAATGATGGTAGAAAATATCATAACTTTGGATTGCGATGATCTGAGATGGTGGTGAGAAGCAATCTTGAAGACCTTGAGGGAAGACCGAGATTGAAGAGGTTGGGGAAGATGGTTTTTCACAGGCGGGGAAAAAAAGAGGCACAAATGAGTGGACGTGAGCAGCGATTCTGGATTTAGGTAGTTTCACCTGAACGGGGTTGATGGTGGACCGTGTGAGCACTGCAGAAACCTGGGGATGGGAAGGGGGTAGGACAAAGCAAGGATAGAGCAGAGGGTGCAAGGCCAGAGAGGAGGTGATAGAAGAGAGAGAGCACTGGCCTGTCTGTGATGGCGAAGTGATAGGCCCATAGACTCGGCTTCATCGTGGGGGATTCCAATCATCTTGGAGGCCTTGGTTTTCCCCGGTGTCAAGTTTAGCAAGGTGCGAGACAGGGGCCTGGCCGGTAGGTCAGTTTTGCAGCTCAACATTACTGTCCATGTACTTAATGAATGTTGTTGGATGTAAAATCCTCCACAGACGTCAGGTAGGTATTTTATAGGATGCCAAGTTTGTATCTTGGTAGGTATTTTATAGGATGCCGAGTTTGTATCTTGGTAGGTATTTTATAGGATGCCGAGTTTGTATCTTGGTAGGTATTTTATAGGATGCCGAGTTTGTATCTTGGTAGGTATTTTATAGGATGCAGAGTTTGTATCTTGGTAGGTATTTTATAGGATGCCGAGTTTGTATCTTGGTACGTATTTTATAGGATGCCGAGTTTGTATCTTGGTACGTATTTTATAGGATGCCAAGTTTGTATCTTGGTAGGTATTTTATAGGATGCCGAGTTTGTATCTTGGTAGGTATTTTATAGGATGCCGAGTTTGTATCTTGGTAGGTATTTTATAGGATGCCGAGTTTGTATCTTGGTAGGTATTTTATAGGATGCCGAGTTTGTATCTTGGTAGGTATTTTATAGGATGCCGAGTTTGTATCTTGGTAGGTATTTTATAGGATGCCGAGTTTGTATCTTGGTAGGTATTTTATAGGATGCCGAGTTTGTATCTTGGTAGGTATTTTATAGGATGCAGAGTTTGTATCTTGGTAGGTATTTTATAGGATGCCGAGTTTGTATCTTGGTAGGTATTTTATAGGATGCCGAGTTTGTATCTTGGTAGGTATTTTATAGGATGCCGAGTTTGTATCTTGGTAGGTATTTTATAGGATGCCAAGTTTGTATCTTGGTAGGTATTTTATAGGATGCCAAGTTTGTAATTTGGTAGGTATTTTATAGGATGCCGAGTTTGTATCTTGGTAGGTATTTTATAGGATGCCGAGTTTGTATCTTGGTCGGTATTTTATAGGATGCCGAGTTTGTATCTTGGTAGGTATTTTATAGGATGCCGAGTTTGTATCTTGGTAGGTATTTTATAGGATGCCGAGTTTGTATCTTGGTAGGTATTTTATAGGATGCCGAGTTTGTATCTTGGTAGGTATTTTATAGGATGCCGAGTTTGTATCTTGGTACGTATTTTATAGGATGCCGAGTTTGTATCTTGGTAGGTATTTTATAGGATGCCGAGTTTGTATCTTGGTAGGTATTTTATAGGATGCCGAGTTTGTATCTTGGTAGATATTTTGTAGGATGCCGAGTTTGTATCTTGGTAGGTATTTTATAGGATGCCGAGTTTGTATCTTGGTAGGTATTTTATAGGATGCCGAGTTTGTATCTTGGTCGGTATTTTATAGGATGCCGAGTTTGTATCTTGGTAGGTATTTTATAGGATGCCGAGTTTGTATCTTGGTCGGTATTTTATAGGATGCCGAGTTTGTATCTTGGTAGATATTTTGTAGGATGCCGAGTTTGTATCTTGGTAGGTATTTTATAGGATGCCGAGTTTGTATCTTGGTAGGTATTTTATAGGATGCCGAGTTTGTATCTTGGTAGGTATTTTATAGGATGCCGAGTTTGTATCTTGGTAGGTATTTTATAGGATGCCGAGTTTGTATCTTGGTAGGTATTTTATAGGATGCCGAGTTTGTATCTTGGTAGGTATTTTATAGGATGCAGAGTTTGTATCTTGGTAGGTATTTTATAGGATGCCGAGTTTGTATCTTGGTAGGTATTTTATAGGATGCCGAGTTTGTATCTTGGTAGGTATTTTATAGGATGCCGAGTTTGTATCTTGGTAGGTATTTTATAGGATGCCAAGTTTGTAATTTGGTAGGTATTTTATAGGATGCCGAGTTTGTATCTTGGTAGGTATTTTATAGGATGCAGAGTTTGTATCTTGGTAGGTATTTTATAGGATGCCGAGTTTGTATCTTGGTACGTATTTTATAGGATGCCGAGTTTGTATCTTGGTAGGTATTTTATAGGATGCCGAGTTTGTATCTTGGTAGGTATTTTGTAGGATGCCGAGTTTGTATCTTGGTAGGTATTTTATAGGATGCCGAGTTTGTATCTTGGTAGGTATTTTATAGGATGCCGAGTTTGTATCTTGGTAGGTATTTTATAGGATGCCGAGTTTGTATCTTGGTCGGTATTTTATAGGATGCCGAGTTTGTATCTTGGTAGATATTTTGTAGGATGCCGAGTTTGTATCTTGGTAGGTATTTTATAGGATGCCGAGTTTGTATCTTGGTAGGTATTTTATAGGATGCCGAGTTTGTATCTTGGTAGGTATTTTATAGGATGCCGAGTTTGTATCTTGGTAGGTATTTTGTAGGATGCCGAGTTTGTATCTTGGTAGGTATTTTATAGGATGCCGAGTTTGTATCTTGGTAGGTATTTTATAGGATGCCGAGTTTGTATCTTGGTCGGTATTTTATAGGATGCCGAGTTTGTATCTTGGTAGGTATTTTATAGGATGCCGAGTTTGTATCTTGGTAGGTATTTTATAGGATGCCGAGTTTGTATCTTGGTAGGTATTTTATAGGATGCCGAGTTTGTATCTTGGTAGGTATTTTATAGGATGCCGAGTTTGTATCTTGGTAGGTATTTTATAGGATGCCGAGTTTGTATCTTGGTAGGTATTTTATAGGATGCCGAGTTTGTATCTTGGTCGGTATTTTATAGGATGCCGAGTTTGTATCTTGGTAGGTATTTTATAGGATGCCGAGTTTGTATCTTGGTAGGTATTTTATAGGATGCCGAGTTTGTATCTTGGTAGGTATTTTGTAGGATGCCGAGTTTGTATCTTGGTAGGTATTTTATAGGATGCCGAGTTTGTATCTTGGTAGGTATTTTATAGGATGCCGAGTTTGTATCTTGGTAGGTATTTTATAGGATGCCGAGTTTGTATCTTGGTAGGTATTTTATAGGATGCCGAGTTTGTATCTTGGTAGGTATTTTATAGGATGCCGAGTTTGTATCTTGGTAGGTATTTTATAGGATGCCGAGTTTGTATCTTGGTAGGTATTTTATAGGATTGTATCTTGGTAGGTATTTTATAGGATTGTATCTTGGTAGGTATTTTATAGGATGCCGAGTTTGTATCTTGGTAGGTATTTTATAGGATGCCGAGTTTGTAATTTGGTAGGTATTTTATAGGATGCCGAGTTTATATCTTGGTAGGTATTTTATAGGATGCCGAGTTTGTATCTTGGTAGGTATTTTATAGGATACCGAGTTTGTATCTTGGTAGGTATTTTATAGGATGCCGAGTTTGTATCTTGGTAGGTATTTTATAGGATGCCGAGTTTGTATCTTGGTAGGTATTTTATAGGATGCCGAGTTTGTAATTTGGTAGGTATTTTATAGGATGCCGAGTTTATATCTTGGTAGGTATTTTATAGGATGCCGAGTTTGTATCTTGGTAGGTATTTTATAGGATGCCGAGTTTGTATCTTGGTAGGTATTTTATAGGATGCCGAGTTTGTATCTTGGTAGGTATTTTATAGGATGCCGAGTTTGTATCTTGGTAGGTATTTAAAAGGATGCCGAGTTTGTATCTTGGTAGGTATTTTATAGGATGCCGAGTTTGTATCTTGGTAGGTATTTTATAGGATGCCGAGTTTGTATCTTGGTAGGTATTTTATAGGATGCCGAGTTTGTATCTTGGTAGGTATTTTATAGGATGCCGAGTTTGTATCTTGGTAGGTATTTTATAGGATGCCGAGTTTGTATCTTGGTAGATATTTTGTAGGATGCAGAGTTTGTATCTTGGTAGGTATTTTATAGGATGCCGAGTTTGTATCTTGGTAGGTATTTTATAGGATGCCGAGTTTGTATCTTGGTAGGTATTTTATAGGATGCCGAGTTTGTATCTTGGTAGATATTTTATAGGATGCCGAGTTTGTATCTTGGTAGGTATTTTATAGGATGCCGAGTTTGTATCTTGGTAGGTATTTTATAGGATGCCGAGTTTGTATCTTGGTAGGTATTTTATAGGATGCCGAGTTTGTATCTTGGTAGGTATTTTATAGGATGCCGAGTTTGTATCTTGGTAGGTATTTTATAGGATGCCGAGTTTGTATCTTGGTAGGTATTTTATAGGATGCCGAGTTTGTATCTTGGTAGGTATTTTATAGGATGCCGAGTTTGTATCTTGGTAGATATTTTGTAGGATGCCGAGTTTGTATCTTGGTAGGTATTTTATAGGATGCCGAGTTTGTATCTTGGTAGGTATTTTATAGGATGCCGAGTTTGTATCTTGGTAGGTATTTTATAGGATGCCGAGTTTGTATCTTGGTAGGTATTTTATAGGATGCCGAGTTTGTATCTTGGTAGGTATTTTATAGGATGCCGAGTTTGTATCTTGGTAGGTATTTTATAGGATGCAGAGTTTGTATCTTGGTAGGTATTTTATAGGATGCCGAGTTTGTATCTTGGTAGGTATTTTATAGGATGCCGAGTTTGTATCTTGGTAGGTATTTTATAGGATGCCGAGTTTGTATCTTGGTAGGTATTTTATAGGATGCCGAGTTTGTATCTTGGTAGGTATTTTATAGGATGCCGAGTTTGTATCTTGGTAGGTATTTTATAGGATGCCGAGTTTGTATCTTGGTAGGTATTTTATAGGATGCCGAGTTTGTATCTTGGTAGGTATTTTGTAGGATGCCGAGTTTGTATCTTGGTAGGTATTTTATAGGATGCGAGTTTGTATCTTGGTACGTATTTTATAGGATGCCGAGTTTGTATCTTGGTAGGTATTTTATAGGATGCCGAGTTTGTATCTTGGTAGGTATTTTATAGGATGCCGAGTTTGTATCTTGGTAGGTATTTTATAGGATGCCGAGTTTGTATCTTGGTAGGTATTTTATAGGATGCCGAGTTTGTATCTTGGTAGGTATTTTATAGGATGCCGAGTTTGTATCTTGGTAGGTATTTTATAGGATGCCGAGTTTGTATCTTGGTAGGTATTTTATAGGATGCCGAGTTTGTATCTTGGTAGGTATTTTATAGGATGCCGAGTTTGTATCTTGGTAGGTATTTTATAGGATGCCGAGTTTGTATCTTGGTAGGTATTTTATAGGATGCCGAGTTTGTATCTTGGTAGGTATTTTATAGGATGCCGAGTTTGTATCTTGGTAGGTATTTTATAGGAAGCCGAGTTTGTATCTTGGTAGGTATTTTATAGGATGCCGAGTTTGTATCTTGGTAGGTATTTTATAGGATGCAGAGTTTATATCTTGGTAGGTATTTTATAGGATGCCGAGTTTGTATCTTGGTAGGTATTTTATAGGATGCCGAGTTTGTATCTTGGTAGGTATTTTATAGGATGCCGAGTTTGTATCTTGGTAGGTATTTTATAGGATGCCGAGTTTGTATCTTGGTAGGTATTTTATAGGATGCCGAGTTTGTATCTTGGTAGGTATTTTATAGGATGCCGAGTTTGTATCTTGGTAGGTATTTTATAGGATGCCGAGTTTGTATCTTGGTAGGTATTTTATAGGATGCCGAGTTTGTATCTTGGTAGGTATTTTATAGGATGCCGAGTTTGTATCTTGGTAGGTATTTTATAGGATGCCGAGTTTGTATCTTGGTAGGTATTTTATAGGATGCCGAGTTTGTATCTTGGTAGGTATTTTATAGGATGCCGAGTTTGTATCTTGGTAGGTATTTTATAGGATGCCGAGTTTGTATCTTGGTAGGTATTTTATAGGATGCAAGTTTGTATCTTGGTAGGTATTTTATAGGATGCCGAGTTTGTAATTTGGTAGGTATTTTATAGGATGCCGAGTTTGTATCTTGGTAGGTATTTTATAGGATGCCGAGTTTGTATCTTGGTAGGTATTTTATAGGATGCCGAGTTTGTATCTTGGTAGGTATTTTATAGGATGCCGAGTTTGTATCTTGGTAGGTATTTTATAGGATGCCGAGTTTGTATCTTGGTAGACATTTTGTAGGATGCCGAGTTTGTATCTTGGTAGGTATTTTATAGGATGCCGAGTTTGTATCTTGGTAGGTATTTTATAGGATGCCGAGTTTGTATATTGGTAGGTATTTTATAGGATGCCGAGTTTGTATCTTGGTAGACATTTTGTAGGATGCCGAGTTTGTATCTTGGTAGATATTTTGGAGGATTTGTTTTGTATTAAACACAGGTTGTCCATGCCATCCCCACACAAGATGTCCACCAACTTTCTAATATAGTACTCAGGCATATCTCGCAGATTATGTTTTATCCTTTACAACAAATGCAAGATCTTAAGCAAAGAACGATCAAGCATGTATCGAAGAAATACATCTGCGTACTTGCAAAGGTCAAAACGGTGACGTGAATTTTTTTTGCCTCAAAACAGGTTTCGCCGACAAGATCTTGAATTTGTGGAAAATGTCTGACATTCTCTTTGCATGAGCACGTGATTTGCTGTGCGTGCAGAATGTCAACAATAGAGGAAGTAACTCTCCAAATAAAAGCGATTCGGAAACAAACAAGCCCAAGTGACCCGAATGGCCGCCTCGCGTATACACGGTATCGCCTTGGCCGCCTCGTGTATACAGGGTATCGCCTTGGCCGCCTCGTGTATACAGGGTATCGCCTTGGCCGCCTTGCGTACACAGGGTATCGCCTTGGCCGCCTCGCGTACACAGGGTATCGCCTTGGCCGCCTCGCGTACACAGGGTATCGCCTTGGCCGCCTCGCGTACACAGGTATCGCCTTGGCCGCCTCGCGTACACAGGGTATCGCCTTGGCCGCCTCGCGTACACAGGGTATCGCCTTGGCCGCCTCGCGTACACAGGGTATCGCCTTGGCCGCCTCGTGTATACAGGGTATCGCCTTGGCCGCCTCGCGTACACACGGTATCGCCTTGGCCGCCTCGCGTATACACGGTATCGCCTTGGCCGCCTCGCGTATACACGGTATCGCCTTGGCCGCCTCACGTACACGGGGTATCGCCTTGGCCGCCTCGTGTATACACGGTATCGCCTTGGCCGCCTCGTGTATACAGGGTATCGTCTTGGCCGCCTCGCGTATACACGGTATCGCCTTGGCCGCCTCGCGTACACAGGGTATCGCCTTGGCCGCCTCGCGTATACAGGGTATCGCCTTGGCCGCCTCGCGTATACAGGGTATCGCCTTGGCCGCCTCGCGTATACAGGGTATCGCCTTGGCCGCCTCGCGTATACAGGGTATCGCCTTGGCCGCCTCGCGTATACAGGGTATCGCCTTGGCCGCCTCGCGTATACAGGGTATCGCCTTGGCCGCCTCGCGTATACAGGGTATCGCCTTGGCCGCCTCGCGTATACAGGGTATCGCCTTGGCCGCCTCGCGTATACAGGGTATCGCCTTGGCCGCCTCGCGGTATACAGGGTATCGCCTTGGCCGCCTCGCGTATACAGGGTATCGCCTTGGCCGCCTCGCGTATACAGGGTATCGCCTTGGCCGCCTCGCGTATACAGGGTATCGCCTTGGCCGCCTCGCGTATACAGGGTATCGCCTTGGCCGCCTCGCGTATACAGGGTATCGCCTTGGCCGCCTCGCGGTATACAGGGTATCGCCTTGGCCGCCTCGCGTATACAGGGTATCGCCTTGGCCGCCTCGCGTATACAGGGTATCGCCTTGGCCGCCTCGCGTATACAGGGTATCGCCTTGGCCGCCTCGTGTATACAGGGTATCACCTTAACCTCTACAAGGGACAAACTTGAGTGCAGGTGTAAAGATTATAAAAGGATTCACTAAGGTTACCAATCCAATTGTCCAAGCACAAACAACAAGGCGCTGCCAAGTTTGACAAAACAAACAGAGGACGTGAGGAATCCCGACAACTGCACTGTGCTGATCCATCCCCACGGACAAAATGCAACATAGGCTACAATAGAGCAGATTACAATCTGTTGTTGTCCTGTAATCGGATTGGTCCGTTCTCTTATCTGAGCACAAGAAGCACAAACTAAAATGACATGTCCATTTGTCTCTCGACGTCCTTGTAATTCATGTACAACTTCACCAAGGTTACTTAATGTCTGTTCTGCGTGCGGCTTATCTAAAAGTTTTTCAACGAGGGTGAAGAACTTGTTTCTCGTTTTCGTAAACGACTCTTTGTCGGGAAAAGGCACCAGGAATCTCGCACCAGGTGGTGGCGCTTTTAGTTATTTACTTTTTATCAGCAGGTGCCGCAATACAATAACAGGTGACGGTCATTTACAAGAGGTTTGTGATTATACACATCGAGGTAATTTTTTTTTTTGGTCAACTTGTTTCACTTTGATCGTCGTGAGCCCTTACAGGTACGAATTCTTAGCTACTCATGGGATAGCTCCACTGCTCATACACTCACAGAAAAAATAAAATAAAACTACGTAAAAATCTGTTCACCTGTTCTCCAAAATCGACAGGTGTCTTAGTGACCAAAATTATTTATATAAATCAGCCTTCCCCATGTGCACATCCTTTGGAGATCCTCACCCCTTCGCACCCCCCACAAAGGGCCCTTACCAGATGCCCCTCAATACTACATTCTTCTTCTTCTTTAACGGCCAATGAGTCCCAGGTTCTTGTGTGGTTGGCCTAGGGAGGCTTGGCCCGAGTCTTTTACAAACAGGATGATCAGGCCTGATATTTGACTATGGTTAGGGCAGGAATTTGTAATTTGTTCAATTCACCTCCTCTTCACAAAGGACACCGTGGGATAGTTTAAGACCACAAACCAAGTCCGGCAGATGGAACGCCCAGCTCAACGTCCGTCCGATGAACGGTACACACATTCATTGATCATCTTGCCTGTGAACCAGATGACAGTTTAAAGCCATCAGCTAGTGTGTGTACCTCGAGGACAGAGTCCATCAGGCCAGCCCTTCAATGCCAAAATTGATCTATACCAGGAGAGCCATGCTTGTCTGGCTGCATGTGTCGCCATTTTTCTCAGTGATGGCCAAACGGATCTTTCTCAAACTTTCAGATCTTCACCTGTGAGTGCCGTGGAATGCTTTGGGTAAAAACAAAAAACTGAAATTTTTGGGAAAAAAAAGAAAAAGAAAAAGAAAAAAAAAGGGTTTTTTCTTAATCACTCTGCAGTACCTAAGCTAATACCTACCTCAGTACTGAATACCCAAGCTGTAGGTATTAATGTTAAATGATAACCGACTTCATTGCTTAGTGGGTTAGTGAAGTGTTTTAGGCCCACGCAGAAAATAGAAAAGAAACAAAATTTGATTTCTTAAAAATGCCAACAGGATTAGAACAGCAGCGGGCAATGCCAGGTGACCACCGGGAGACCACCTGGCGGACCACCTGGCGGACCACCTGGCGGACCACCAGGAGACAACCTGGCGGACCACCTGACGGACCACCTGGCGGACCATCTGGCGGACCATCTGGCGGACCACCTGGCGGACCACCTGACGGACCACCGGGAGACAACCTGGCGGACCATCAGGCGGACCACCTGGCGGACCATCTGGCGGACCACCGGGAGACAACCTGGCGGACCACCTGGCAGACCATCTGGCGGACCACCGGGAGACAACCTGGCAGACCACCGGGAGACAACCTGGCAGACCACCTGGCGGACCACTTGGCGGACCATCTGGCAGACCATCAGGCGGACCACCGGGAGACAACCTGGCGGACCATCAGGCGGACCACCGGGAGACAACCTGGCGGACCATCAGGCAGACCACCGGACGACCACCGGGCACTCCTGCTAGTTCTTCTGCATTGCCATTAGACACCATGGGGAAACAGCAAATCAGGCTTGAAGCTTTCTGACGACCTGATGAAGCTCCCAACAACAGCCGACCAGCATGAACAACGGGATTAAATAACCATGAAGCTGATGAGTCAAGGCAACTCTGCTGATCGGCAAACAATGTTCCACGACAGCCAATTCAGCAGAAAGCGACCTGTTCTCATTACCCACCAATCGGGATATGTACTCTGGTTTACAAGAGACCCCAATACAATACCCACTGTGCAGGATTATGTTACCGAACTGTCAATAGGTACCCTAAAAAAATCAGAAAATCAAAAAAATAAAATCATTGAAAATCATAGATTCGTCAACGGAAAACCAAATTAACAACCCGGAAAAAGGACAATCCGCAGCGGGTCCGAGCGTATGGAACAGCCGGCTTAATATCCCCCAAAATAAATAAACAATCGGAAACAGGGACCACGTGACAATAAATCGGGGTTTATAAGTGGAGGAGAAACACGGATAAAATAAGGGATGGGGTTGGGGATAGACGCCTTACCATGTACGACGCTCCGAGAACGATGGTACCTGTGCGAACATGGAAACAAAAGCAGCAGCTTGTCGAGTACGTGCGGGTTCGTTCCGTGAACATCTTGAACGTCATGCCTGCGATTGCTGGAAAGATGAAGTCTGCGAAGCCCAGAGAAGAGAAATGCGTCGAAGCAAACCGAATCCGAACCAAACGAGCAAGCACGTCCGGTATGACGATTAACCAAACCAAAGCCTCGGTCCTCGGCCACGCCCCCTTGATAAAACGATTTCACAGATCTACGAGGTTCCACTGACACCACGTAATGCATGCAGTTGTCGGTATGACGATTAACCAAAGCCTCGGTCCTCGGCCACGCCCCCTTGATAAAACGATTTCACAGATCTACGAGGTTCCACTGGCACCACGTAATGCACACAGTTTGTCGGCAAAGCCGAAGTCCTAGGCCACGCCCCCTTGATAAAACGATTTCACAGATCTACGACGTTCCACTGATACCACATAATGCACGCAGTTTTTTTGGTTTTTAAACTTGACTTCTGGCAAATTAGTCGAAATTATTTACTTTTCTTAAAGAATGACTGTTGTGAAGTACGTGGTTCCATAATTTAACCATCCGTTATGTTCCAAATGCGTAATTTGAATATACATCTTCAACTTGTTTGAGCAGACGTATTTAA
The DNA here is from genome assembly GCF_964187855.1 of Myxine glutinosa. Taxonomy (NCBI): domain Eukaryota; kingdom Metazoa; phylum Chordata; class Myxini; order Myxiniformes; family Myxinidae; genus Myxine; species Myxine glutinosa. The sequence goes on along the minus strand of NC_136273.1, from coordinate 88,664,261 downwards.
ATATTATTCTTTATAAAAAAAAACAGAGTAGGCCACTTGTACATCATTCATGGATGCTGAGGTATCATACCACTTGCGAAGGATTTTATTTTCCCGAATGGCGCAGTCGGCGTAGCTGCAACGTCAACAACACGTGACCGTTTAATTCGGTTATTTTTTTGTTTATTAAAAAAACCATTAGTCCAGCGTTCTCGTAATTACATAATGATCCTAAAGTTTGAGATGTGATGCGCAAGAGATCGTAAAATAATATCGGCCAAAACACATATCTATCAGTCGACGTGATGACGTCATTTCGTTTTGTAAACAATTTTACGTCAGCATAGCGCAGTGTCGATCTCAGCAACGCAATTACGTCAGCGTTCGGGCCGCGCGCGTTCTAGGCCGTGGCGGATGGGTCGACTTTGAGTGGATGCTTTAACGTGGATTGAAGAAGATCGTTTGTTCTGTTGGTCTCCGGCGTACCTCAGCACAGGTGGGCAAAACGGCCGTTAGAAAATGTAGAATGTACGCGAAGCCAAGGCATGATGAGTCACTCATTGCCGACAGTCAGTCGGGTACGTCCGTACGTGCTGTGTGTGTTGTTTACAAGTTTCGTTCAAATTTAGCGGAGTCAGGGGATTGGTGCCCGTTTGTGGTGCCAGTTTGTGGTGCACGTTCATTTGTGGTGCACGTTCATTTGTGGTGCACGTTCATTTGTGGTGCTCGTTCATTTGTGGTGCACGTTCATTTGTGGTGCACGTTCATTTGTGGTGCACGTTCATTTGTGGTGCACGTTTGTGGTGCTCGTTCATTTGTGGTGCACGTTCATTTGTGGTGCACGTTCATTTGTGGTGCACGTTCCTTTGTGGTGCACGTTCCTTTGTGGTGCTCGTTTCGTTGTGGTGCTCGTTTGTTGTGCTCGTTTGTGGTGCACGTTCCGTTGTGGTGCTCGTTTGTTGTGCTCGATTGTGGTGCTCCTTTGTGGTGCCCGTTTGTGGTGCTCCTTTGTGGTGCTCGTTTGTGGTGCACGTTTGTGGTGCTCCTTTGTGGTGCTCCTTTGTGGTGCTGTGTACTCTTGGCTCTTGACTGGGCCTGTTCCCATTTAACCATCTGCCCTACAATCGAGGGACCCCTGGTTCAAATCCCATATGTACCATATGTATTATCTATAGTCCACTAATTTAAATGTAATTCGGGTTAAAGTATAGTGATGTGTACCAATGTATTTGTCCTGCACGCGTACAAACTTCTCCATGAGCCTAAGATAACTGTTAAATAAAATGATCATATGTATCGACATATATGGCTGGTAGGATGGATGAGCCCCGAGAATTACCTCTAGGGCCTAGAGGTAGGCAAACTCACCTCGAAGTTGCTAGCCTGGGATCGAATCCCAACTCAGCTATAATCTGTTATCCTGGTGCTTCACAGGCAGGGTCGTCTATCAATGTGTGCGTCGTCCCTCGGATGGACATTAAACTGCGTATCCCAACTGCTTGCGGTAGTTGTTGGTAGTTAAAAAGCCCACGGTGTCCTTCGCTCAGAGTAGGCGAGCTATCACCGGCACCCTGAACAAGTTACAAATTGTTAGCCTAACTGCTACTGGGAAGGCAATGGCAAACAGCCCACCATGACCCTCGCCAAGAAACTACTTCGGCAGCACCAACGCTCAGTACCAGAGTTTGACGCATCAGAGATATATATATATACACCCACCCACAACAACACAAGAACAACAGGCATTTTAAGGCCATTTTCCCTGCAAGAGCAGGAGTTAGCTTTGCGGTCCCCATGACAATCTTCTCCATTTTGCCCTATTTTCTGTATCACCCCTTGTTAACCCCCTTGCCCGCATTTGTTCTTCCACCACATTTAGCCAAGTCTTTCTTGGTCTTCCCTGTCCTCTACTTCCTTCTACATTCATTTCCATCACTCTTCTCAACCAGTCACTTTCATCCTTCCTCAACACATGACCAAACCATCTCAACCTGTTTCTCTTCACAGCATCCATCACAGGCTCTATTCCCATCATCTTTGGCAATTCATCATTTGTCTTCCTCTCTCTCAACGATACTCCGCACATCCACCGAACCATTCGCATTTCCACCCTTTCCAGCCTTCATTGCTGCTCTACGTTCATTACCCATGTTTCACTCCCATAAATCATAACACTTCACACACATGCAGCATACACTTTTCCCTTCAGCTTCAACAACACTCCCCTCCTCGTCAGCACGCCACTCAGTTCCCGAAACTTCTTCCATGCACTTCTCACTCGAGCAACCGTTGCCGAGTCTGATCCACCTTCTCCATTCAACATGTCTCCGAGGTAGCAAAATGTGTTTCACACCTTCCAGCTTCACGCCGTCTTCAAGATCCAACTCAACATTTCCTCCATCTGCAGCTCCCTCTGTGCACACCTTGCATTTGAATGTAGCTGCCACACTGGTTAATGACACTCTCAGACCACTATATTTTTGATGAACCCACTCGGCGCACATTGTACATTGAATGGAGTTCATTCTGACACCCTTCCTGCACACAGCACACGGCCACTTCCCTGTTCTCTCCACCTCACCACATGCTTTACCACTTGCCATCGCCTTCGTCTTTCCAATATTCACCTTCAGACCTTTTGTCTCCATACATTCCTTCCACTTGTTCATCTTCTCCTTCAATCCATCCATACTTTCCGCAATCAACACCAGATCATCTGCATACAACAGCTCCCACAGTTAACCCTCCTTTACGTTCCGAGCCAGCACCTCCATCACAGCTACAAATAGTAGTGGACTTAGTACTGACCCCTGATGCACTCCCACCTTCACCTCAAACTCACCACTGTTCCCGTCCTTCATCCTTACAGCTGTGCGCGCTCTTTTGTACATTGCCATCACTACTCTCATCAACCATTCCTCCACTCCTAACTTCCTCAATGCCCATGTCACAACTTCACGTGGAACCCTATCGAATGCTTTCTCCATATCACCAAACCCAAAAAACAACTTCTTCCTCTTCTCCATGTACTTCTCTGGCAACTGCCTTACAATAAAAAGCGCGTCTGTCGTTCCTCTTCCTGGCATCAATCCAAACTGCATTTCGTCGATCTTCACTTTGTTCCGTATCCTCCTCTCCAACACCCTTTCCAATACCTTCATTCCATGCTCCAATAACTTTATCGCTCTATACGAGCCACAGTCCAGAGTGTCACCTTTCTCCTTGTACAGAGGGACGAGGGTACGCAGTTCCCAATCCACTGGAATGTGGCCTTCTTTCACCACCAGATTGCAGATCTCTGTCGTTCTCTTCACACCCCAACTTCCTGCTGCCTTCAACATATCTCGCACAACTCCCGTCGGCCCTCCCGCTTTTCTACCCTTCATTGCTTTTATCACTTCCTCAACTTCTTCTCAGTTATCTTCTCTGCCGGTCCTAAAACTGGGTTACTCTCTATGTTGCCATCCCATTCATTCTCTGCATTCAACAGCATTTCCATATATCCCTTCCATCTTCCTTTAATTCCATCTGGGTCCACAACGATTTGTCCCACCTCTTCCTTCAAGCAACTCACCCCCATCACATCGCACTTCTCTTTCACTATCTGCTTTGCAATCCTGAATACCACTCTCTGACCCTCTTCCGAATCCAAGTGTTCTCCGAACATTTTCCTACATGCTTCCTGCGCCTTTGCTACGTCTTTATTTGCGGCCTTCTTGGCTGCCTTATAACTTTCATGCTCTGCCTTTTCTGCCCCCGTACCCTTCGCCTTCTGCCACTCCTTGAACTTCTTCCTCTTCTCATCAATCCTATTTCCAACTTCATCATCCCACCACCATGTTTCCGAGTGCCTCAGTGGTCCTTTTGTCCATCCACATACCTCACCAACGGATCCCAACAGACTATCTTTCATTGACTTCCAACCACTTTTAAGCTCAACCACATCATCCTCTACCATACTCAGCCTCTCTTTTAATGCCTCCCTCACCGTCACCTCTTTCAACCTCCACACCTTCATTCTCGGTTGGTACTTAACCCGCCGAGCTCTTCTCGCACCTTTCACCCTTATTTTGCAGACAACCAAGTGGTGCTGCGAAACAGCCTCCTCCCCCAGGATCACATTTGTGTCCCGGAAGTTCCCCCTATCTCGCCGACGCACTCCTCCCCCAGGATCACCTACATCGCCGTTGTCGTCGACCCACCTGACGTGCATGTAACAAGCTTATTATCCTTTCTGGAACTGAGTATTACAAATTAACAAACCAGCTACATCAGCAAACTCCAAAATCCTTTCACCTTCTCCATTCCTCGCACCATATCCGTAATCCCCATGAACTCCCTCAAAACCGTCCATACTCCTTCCCACATGTCCATTTAGGTCGCCTCCTACCACAACAACTTCCTCATCTTTCACGTTTTCCATCAGCTTCTCTATTGCACACCAGAACTTGTCCTTCTCTTCATCGCTCCGACCGACCTGCGTAGCATATCCCGAGATGACGTTCACCAAGAGCTTTCCGATCATCATTTTCACCATCATCAACCTTTCACTCACTCTAGTCACACTCACCACACTGTCTACAAACTCCTCAGAAAACAGAACACCAACACCATGCACGCCTTCCGGGCACCCTTGCCACACATACTTGTATTTTGTCCCTGCCCACCCGATGCCATTCTCACACCACTTCCCTTCCATCTCGTCACCTGCACACAACATATGTCCACTCTTCTTCTGAGCAATACTTCCACCACTTCTCCTGATCTCCCTGTCATTGTCCCGACATTCCATGTCCCAAACCTCAGAAACCGATCTCCACGTCGGGCATCAGACGTTTCGTCATCATAAATGGAGTGATTTCCACCCTTGCTTCGATCGGGTTCCCCACCTTGAGTTTTGACAAGAGGGAGTGAGGTCCCCCAAGGGGTACTTTGGGCTGTACCCTGCCCAAATGTCGTTGTAATTGTCATGGTTCCCTTTTTGAGGCAATGTTTTATGGCCGGGTGCCCTTCCTGACGCCAACCCTTTTATATAAAATATATAAATGTCATGTCTATATTTATAAAATGTCATCAACAGGGCTTTTCAATCATTGGATGAAATGATCTCCAAGATATTTCCACATTTCACACACGCACACACCATTCATTTTGATGTTGTACTTACAAACAGGGTTTGCGCTGCATGGCGGGAGGAGAGAGACCTCGAGCTCGAGTCCCGAATCCCCGGCACGTTCCGGCGCTACCGCGAACACCTAGGACTTGTCCGCCAAACGAGGCAGACAGATGTACGTTGAAGACCGACGATTATTGCCTGCAAGCAGCTTTCAAAAAACTACGTGTTGACACCGACGGGTGGGTACGACTGGAGAAGATTTCCCTCAAGAGATGGTGATCTCGTGAGGGTGACCGGTGATACATTTTTCTTTCTCATTGCAGGTCCGACCAGGCAACAACCGGTCCTCAGGAGAAGATCACTGCTGCAAATCCGGTGTTACCGCCAGCACCTGCGGATAGTTGGACGAGGTATGCTGTCCTACGCCGAGTTGTCTTGTTGGAAATGCTGTGTGGGACAAAATGCCTCAAAATATAATGTTTGGTTCAGTTTTAAAGTAAATTAATTATTTATGTTTTGAAAAGTGTACAATTTACTTATAACCATGTATGCATGTCTCGGTCTCCATCTGAATGGTCTCTGGAAGGCCATTCCGCAAATGTGATAAAAGAGGAATAAAGGAGTATGACACATCAGAATCAGAATGTTGGTATCTCAAACCTGAATTTTGGGAGTTTATACAGGAGGAGCTGAGGAGTGAGAGGCCATCGACGTGTCTACAATGCAAGAGCAACATGCCTTGCGCTTTGGCCTCATCATGGGAGATGCAGATGACGTTGAGCTTCAGATCCCACAGATCCCACAGAATCCAGAAGAGTTAGATGTGATGCTGAGGAGTCGGTCTACCCATTCAAAAATCGAGAGTACTCCATTGATCTTTGGCAAAGGCCCTGTAGGCTGTGAGTAGTTATTATTTTCCAAATAAAGACCTGGAGTAATGGAATATTCCCAGTCTGTAATTGCCTTTCAAGGGAAGTTTGGCTATATGTTCAGTCCAAGAGAGGTCATGGCTGATGTTGAGGCCAAGACGTTCGAGAGTTAGTGAAACTCTTTCATTGGCCTACCATAGAACTAGTTAGATAGGTGGGTTCATTTTATGTTCCTTCCAGAACAGCAGGGGAAGACTGAGATCTGCCATGGATTATTTTTTTAAACAAATAAAATGAAGGCTCGGGGAATCAAGAAACAGGAATAAAGGAAGGGGAGGAAATGCAATAACAGATCCAAATGAGGCCCACAAGAGCACGTGATCTAGACAAGGACACACAAAACCCAGCACAAATGCACATGTGAGGTCACTCAACAAGACGTGCAAATACATTACATCAACAAACAAGAAAAAGAGCAATCAGAGATTGCAAACCCTCGCCAGGAAGTATTTTCAGTGGTTTTTAAGGCTTTTGTGTTAAAACAAATATGGCGGCCGAACCACGTGACCGATGATGTCATCATTTTTTTTTTCTCCACTAATTTATTCCGAGATTATGCTCAAGAAATTTCATCTTGATCGGATGATGTTTTGTACTTGTCAAATTATGACATCATATTGGAGGCACTTATGACATCATCATTCACAGATGTTTTTCCACATGGAGAGTTCTTTACAATGAGCAATGTCTCAATTTTTTCTATTCAGCGCTTTCGGAGATATAGAGGTGCAAAGTGTTTCGGTTTTTCCAAGATGGCGGCCGAACCACGTGACCTATGACATCATAATTATCATTAAAAATTCTACAAGTGGAGTTGCACCTATGGTGAAATTTTCCTGTCAATCGGACCAACAGTTGCAGAAAAAATCGTATTTATTATGTGCGGACAAACAAACAAACAAGAAGATGTCATGCGGAGCACGATACTTGCCAAATACGCTCCCCACCCCCAAGAAAAAAAAATTCCATTGATACAGCAAATTGTCCATTTCATCAAGATTAAAATTGACAATCTTGATCAAAGCTCGGGTCAACGGGAAGAAAAGTGACGATTTTTCAGATGAAAAATGATGATTTTGTCAGGTTGACCTAGAGTTGACCTTTGACCTCAAAAATATTTAGTTTCCCTATTTAGTGACTCAATGTGCAAATACTGTTCAATTTTCAAGTCAATCGGATGAAAATTGAGGATTTTAGAAATTTGGCCTATGTTGACCTCAAATATACTTGGTTGAATTCAGTGACCAAATATGCAAGTCCTCTTGAAATTTCAAGTCAATCGAATGAAAATTGAGTGTTTTAGAAATTTGGCAAAGTTGGTGACCTTTGGCCTGTGTTGACCTTTTGACCCCATAAACAATAGGCTTCTCAATTGGAACGACCTGTACAACTTGGTGAAGTTTCGTGACTATCGGTTTCGAATTGTGACCTGTAGGCCGGTGACAAACAAACAGACGAACAAACAGACAGACAGACAGAACCACAAACGCAACTGACCAATATACCTGAAAAATCTTCGATTTTGCAAGTAACAAACAGACTCAAATGCAATACCCTCTCCTCTGGCGAGGGTAATTAACAGGAACGATTTAAAAAAAATTTAAATAGCGGAACAGGCATCAACAACTTTCAAGAAAGCCGTTCATTGCACAAAAGAATGGCGTCTTGCCACTAAGAACCCGGAAACTGGATTGATAGACGTGTTCCGTCTGGCAGACTAGCATAATCTATCTATAATTCCAGCAATCTCTGTGTGTCTGTGTGTCTGTGTGTCTGTGTGTCTGTGTGTCTGTGTGTCTGTGTGTCTGTGACCGCTGTTTCTCGACAACCACGGGTCTGATATACTTGAAACTTGCCAGGTATATTGCTGGGGACCCGAGGATGTGCCTTTTCAAGGTTTGAAATTAATCGGACAAGTACTTACCGAGCTATGTCCAAAAAACGCTTCAACCAATCAGAGAGCAGCGAGCTATCACGTGTGCCGAACGTGGCGATCAGACTCTGCCTCGGACGGCACATTTGACAGCGTATTCATTTATTTCACGTTGGAAAACTATGTTGCCGTTAAACTACGTTTTAAAACGAATTCAAACTGCGATTAAATTAAAACGATTCATCCTAACTGCGATTTGCGAACTTCCGGACAGTGAAGACTTCACTTCCGGCAGCCAATCACAGAACGCTTTGTTGCGTAGGCGTGGCCGATGTCAGAGCGAGCGTGTGCGCCATTACGTGCCTTTTCAAGGTTTCATATTAATCGGAGGAGTAGTTACCGCGCTATGGCGATTTCTTTACCAAACTCCGCAAGCCGTTCGCTTTGGACCAAACCATTGCATGTAAATAGAGGGGGGGGGATTGTCACCGGACTCGCAAGCCGTTCGCTTTGGACCAAACCATTGCATGTAAATAGAGGGGGGGGATTGTCACCGGACTCGCAAGCCGTTCGCTTTGGACCAAACCATTGCATGTAAATAGAGGGGGGGGGGGGGGGGGATTGTCACCGTACTCGCAAGCCGTTCGCTTTGGACCAAACCATTTCATGTAAATAGAGGGGGGGGATTGTCACCGTACTCGCAAGCCGTTCGCTTTGGACCAAACCATTTCATGTAAATAGAGGGGGGGGGGGGGATATAATTTTAGATATATATATAGTACGGGCATTGGCAAGGAACGGGCACCCACGTACGGGCAATGCCCTAGTATAATCAATTCCAGATCCGTAGAGTGCTACAGTGTGGGATGTCTCTGGCAGATCTGGTACAGATCTGGCAGATCCAGTTGCTGTCTCCTACAAGTGGGATGTTCATACGATGATTGACTGGAACAGAATGCAAACTGATACTTAGAGATTGGGTCGTTTGAAAAGAGGAAAGACTTGATGTCTGTGGTGATGAAGCGTTCCAGGACATGTCATGAAGGTAGAAATGGAGTGATGTTTGCTGACTTCCAGGCAGACGGGAGACAGCCAAAGAAGGACAGGCTGTAGAGTGAAGACAGATGAGAGCAGGAATTGAGAACTCGGACACCGACACCATTTGTGCACGTCACCGATGTAGGGTCGATGCTGGACAGGTCTTGCTTTAACATCTCGGGGGGGGGGGGGGGGGGGGAGGGTAAAGAAAGAAGGCACAAAGTGCATTCCCAACTGGATTTGAGGGAGTAAGATGCACACGAGCCATCCCACTTTGTCCCCATCATGAGATTTGGAGGTGAACACCAATTTGAAACGTTCTATCTTGTTTTGACCAGTCTGTGGTGATACTGATTGAGGATGAGAGATTGTTTTACCAGGGCCAAGAGGATGGATTGCATGGCCGCAGGCAGGATGGGATATATTCCGTTATTATTGGTTTTCAGAGGATAATGTTCTGATGTTGGGAACTTCCAGAGAATAATGTAGCTGAGGGAAAATAAATTAAAAAGTGGTTTTGCATCCACTTCCTAACCTTTTGTGTCTTGTTAAATATCGATGCTTGTTTTTTTGCATGGGAGAACTAAATATAGACAATAACACCGTCATGTCTTAGCCAATGTCGAAAAACCAATTCCTTTTTGAACAAACATTCTTTATCTGATGTATTCTTTATCTTTATCTTTATCTTTATCAATGTACTACAAAATTTGATTCTATTTTGCACTTCTTTGTATCAACAAGGATTTGATTTGAGGATGTTGTGGAATATATTTTCACTTCTGGTCTTGTTTTTGATCATTTGTGCCGGAAAGGTAAAAATTTACTCCCTTGTCCCCTAGTCGTCCGAAATGATGATGTCCTGCTTGGATTGCAATGCACTAGCACTAGCAACAGCTCAAATATTAACAAAAAAAAGTTGTTTTTTTGTCTCCCCTCAACTGCCTCCTCCCCTTTTTTTAACACCGACTATATTTGAGCTGTGTCAATAAATGAGGGGATATAGATGCATTTTACACAAATATCACCATTTTTAGACAAATCAACAAGTACAGATACATTCAAAGTACACCGCCCCCATACCAAATAAATAAATAACATCCTCTAGCGCAACATTGCTGGTGCGCCTTTGACGCGTGGCGATACCACCGTGCAGCGGTATTGTATTAGAGATGGTATTGCGAGAAGTTATGCTATGATTATGTTATGTTATGATTTATGGGAGCGAGACATGGGTAATGAACGTAGAGCAGCAACGAAGGTTGGAAAGGGTGGAAATGCGAATGGTTCGACGGATGTGCGGAGTATCGTTGAGAGAGAGGAAGACGAATGATAAATTGCGAAAGATGATGGGAATAGAGCCTGTGATTGATGCTGTGAAGAGGAACAGGTTGAGATGGTTTGGTCATGTGTTGAGGAAGGATGAAAGTGACTGGTTGAGAAGAGTGATGGAAATGAATGTAGAAGGAAGTAGAAGACGGGGAAGACCGAGAAAGACTTGGCTAAAGATGGTGGAAGAAGAAATGCGGGCAAGGGGGTTAACAAGGAGAGATGCAGAAAATAGGGCAAAATGGAGAAGATTGTCATGGGGACCGCAAGGCTAACCCCCGCTCTAGCAGGGAAAATGGCCTTTAAAATGCATGTTGTTGTGTTGTTGTATTGCGAGAAGTGTGCAATAATTGATTGATTAATTGCGTAATTAAAATCAATAAAAAATGATCATAAAATAATTTTCTTAATCAATTGGCGAAGACCATACCTCAACCACCAGTGTTTCATCCAAATCTGTATTTTTTAGAAAATCAATGAAAGGAGTCATTAATCGAGAAATAAATAAATAAATAATTAAATAATAAATCGATGAATTGATTAATGAATAAATCAAAAATATCCTTTATAGCCACATCACTTTTTTTTTTTTTTTTTTTTTTGGTATACAACATCGAGGCTCGTGAAAGAGCTAACATTAATCACACAAAAAGACAAACCGACACACAAAACACAAAAAACAAGGGGAGCGGCAGACAAGATGGGGAGAGAGGGGGAAGGACACAAAAGAGGGGGGGAAGAGGGGGAAGGACACAAACACAACATTTGAGAGCAGGGACATCGGGAGGACTTGGGGGGAGGTGGGAGAGGATTAAAACATATGAACACTGCAAGGACTCTGGGGTGAATTACCGGGGGTAGAAAAGATCAAGGTTTTCGATGGGGGAAGATAAGAGATGGTGGTGAACAGCTGTTTTAAAGACCTGGAGGGAGGAGTGGGATTGAAGGGAGTGGGGGAGTTTGTTCCAGAGGCGGGAGAAAAGGGGAATGAAAGGGTGAAGGTGAGCAGAGAGCCTAGACTTTGGCAGTTTAACCATAAGAGGGTTGCAGGCAGATCTTGTGCGACCTGAAGGAATATTGGGGGGACAGAGCACAGAGAGAGCTGGGGGAGCAAGGCCGGAGAGGAGTCGGTGTAAGACAGAAAGACCACCAACCTGCCTGCGGTGAGAGAGTGAAAGGCCCTCGGCGTTGACTACATCGCAGGAGATTCCAATGATTCTGAAAGCTTTGGCCTCAACAGCGTGAAGCCGAGCAAGGTGTGAGGCAGGAGCACCAGCCCAGAGGGGGGAACAGTATTCCATTGAGCTGCGGATGAAAGCCTTGTATGTGGTGAGGAGCTCAGGTGTGCCAAGGAAGGACTTTGCACGACGGAGGATGCCCAGTCGGCGACTGGCTTTGGAGGCCAGCTTGGAAATGTGGTTTTCCCAAGAAAGATCATGGCAGATAGTGAGACCCAAAAGCTTGAGCGACAGAACCTCTTGGAGAGGATTGTTGAGAAAGTAGATGGGAGGGTTGTCCAGTCGGTCCTTTCGGAGAGACATTGTAAGAGTGTGAGATTTGTCAGGATTGAAAGACATGTTCCACTTGTTTGACCAGTCTGTGATTTTGTCCAGGTCTGCAGAGAGTGAGGAGGCTGCAGACTGCCGATCTGAGGGATGAGGAATGGAGCGACAGAGAGTAGAGTCGTCAGCAAAGAGATAGAGAGGATTTTCAAGAGAGTCAGAGAGATCATTGATGAAGACCAGAAAAAGCACAGGGCCCAGAACACTACCTTGGGGAACTCCAGCCTGAACAGGAAGAGGAGATGAGAGAAACCCATTCAGGGCCACACGTTGACTACGACCAGAGAGGAAGTCCGCCAGCCATGTGTGGAGATTTCCATGGATACCAAAGGAGGAGAGTTTGGAGAGCAGAGCAGGGTGCCAGACCGTATCGAAGGCACGTGAAATGTCAAGGGAGACAGCTCTAATTTCCTGTTTGGCGTTGAGGACCTCCATCCATTGTTGAGAAAGCAGAAGCAGCATGTCCAGAGTAGAGTGACCAGGTCTGAAACCAAATTGATGATCAGAGATCAAGCCATTGGAGAAGAGGAAAGATTTAATATCTGAAGCAATGATGGATTCCATGACTTTGCTGATAATTGGGAGAAGGCTGATTGGTCTGTAGTTGCTGGGATCTGTTTTTGCACCTTTTCTGTGCAAAGCGGTGATGTTGGCTGATTTCCAAGCAGATGGCAGATGACCTTGAGCAAAAGAGAGGGTGAAGAGAACAGAAAGAGGGAGTGAAAGAGCAGAAGAACATGATTTTAGGACCCGTGGGCTGATGCCGTCAGGACCAGTTGCAGAATCAGAGTCGAGGGTTGACAGAAACTTTTCCACCTTGTCAGGAGGAAAGGACACAGAGTCCAGGAGCAGCTGGGTATGACTGGGTACGGTGGGTACAGAGAGGGATGGGTTTGGGACACAAGATTTAGAGGCAAACACAGAGTTGAGGCATTCAGCTTTTTCACGTGCGGAGTCAGCCGTTAAGCCGTTTGAGGTGAGGGAGGGGATGGAGGGGGAACAAACACCAGAAACAGATTTGACCAGACGCCACCAGGATTTGGAAGAGGGAGACAGATAAGAGAGTTCGGTCTTGAGAATGGTGAGATATTGTTTCCTGGCTCTCCTGAGGGTGGACACACACTTGTTTTGGGCTTTGTGAAAGGAAATGAGATTTCCTTCCGTTGGATTTGCTTTCCAGGAGACGAAAGCAAGTTGTTTCAGGGCAACAGCCTCACCACAAGATTCCGTGTACCATGGACGGGAGGAAGGGTATGACAACTGAAGACGAGATGGTATAAATCTGTGCATGCGAGAGAGCAATTTACTTTGAAAGAATTCCCAGGATGAGTTGATGTCAGAGGCGGTAGAGATGGGAGACCAGTCCAGATGATTGATGGCTGCTTGAAGACCGTGCCAGTTGGCCTGAGTGAAATGCCAGACTCGTCGACGCTGAGGAGGCTCTCTGAGAATGGTCAGAGAGATGTCCACTTTGACAAGCACATGATCAGAAGAGCCGATTGGAGCAGAAGAAGAGCAGCAGACATTTTCAGGGAAGTTTGTCATAACCAAATCCAGAAGAGAAGATGCTCCGTTGACTGAGATCCGGGTCGGGAAATTGACAGATTGTGTCAGTCCCAGTGAGTCGCAGAAGTCCTTTTCTGAAGAGCCATGGCTGGTGAGAGAGGTACCCACACCCAGCCAACTGGCATGGTGACAATTGAAATCACCACATATGAGGAAGAGAGAGTTGGGATGGGTAGATAGAAGTTGGTTCATATTATCAGACAGTGAGATGTAGATGGAGTCATCGCTGATTGGTGGACGGTACAACACACATATGAACAAAAGGTGGGAGCGAAGGGGAAGCCGTAGCCAAAGGTATTCCTGGGGGTGAGGTGGAGAGAGGGCAGTGGAGGGCGAGTGAGGAAGAGAGTTTTTTATAAAGATAGCAACCCCACCTCCAGGACGAGGCTCAGGTCTATCATACCGGAGGAGGGAGTAACCTGGGAGAGATACCAAGGCATCAGAGACATCATGAAGGAGGAAAGTTTCTGTTAAGCAGATCACATCTGGTTTGTCAGAAGCAACCTGTATGGAGAGGTCAGTCAAGTTTGAGCGAAGGCCCCGGATGTTTGAGGTCCATACCGTTAATGAAGAGGAAGGGGGAGCATCGGGTCCAGAACAGGGGGGGGAGGGGTAGGGTAAGATGTGGAAGAGGAGGAAGAGGTAGGGAGAGCTGTTGAAGGTGTGTCAGAGATTTCACTGTTGTGTCCAAATATCAGCTTCCTAGCTCAAAAGGTGCCTGAGATATTGCCCAGATGAGAAAGGAAATAAACAAGTATTGATACATTCAAAGTACACCGCCCCCATGCCAAATAATTAAATATCTTCCAGCGCGGCATTGCCGGGGCGCCTCTGGCACCAGCAATACCGCCGTGCAGCTCATGGAGACTGTATTTGGAGGGAGAGGTGCACAATAATTGATTGATTAATTGCATAATTAAAATCAATAAAAGATTGTCATAAAATATTTTCTTAATCAATTGGCTAAAAGCATAACTAACCACTTGTGCTTCATCCGAAGATGTATCTTTTAGAAATGTAATTAAATTAATCTTTACTAAATAAAATCAAATAATTAATTTATGAATCAAAAATACCCTTTACAGCCAAATCACTTTGTCATTGTCATCCAAATATTAGATTCCTAGCTCAAAAGGTGCCTGAGATATTGCCCAGATGAGAAAGAAAATAAATAAATGATTAATAATGAAAAAAACAAAATAATAATCAGAAAAATTAAATAATTAATCAATTGACGAATAGAACACAGAAACCACCACCATTTCATCCGAATGTCTAACTTTAAAAAAAAAATTTATTCATTAATCGAATAATTAAATAATTAATCGATAAATTGATTGATCAATAAATCAAAAATAGCCTTTACAGCCAAATCACTTGTCATTGGCATGTCCAAATATCAGCTTCCTAACTCAAAAGGTGCCTGAGATAATGCCCAGAAGAGAAAGGAAATATATAAGTACTTAATTAATCGATAATAATTAAGTAACTCATCAATTAATTGATTAATCAAAAAAACCAAAAACACTATTTTTGACAAAGTACTTTCTCACTATTGTGCCCAAATTTCAGCTTCCCAGCTCAAAGGATGGCTGACGTATCGCCCGGACAAACAAGAAAGCAAACATGAAAGACAAGTAAAGATACATTCAAAGTACACCGCCCCCCATGCCAAATAATTAAATATACCACAGTGCAGCACAGAGATTGTTCGGAGAACGCTTGGATTCGGAAGAGGGTCAGAAAGCAGTATTCAGGATTGCAAAGCACATAGCGAAAGAGAGGTGTGATGTGATGGGGGTGAGTTGCTTGAAGGATGAAGTGGGACAAATCGTTGTCGACCCAGATGGAATTAAAGGAAGATGGAAAAGATATATGGAAATGCTGTTGAATACAGAGAATGAATGGGATGGCAACATAGAGAGTAACCCAGTTTTAGGACCGGCAGAGAAGATAACTGAGAAGGAAGTTGAGGAAGCGATAAAAGCAATGAAGAGTGGAAAAGCGGGAGGGCCGACGGGAGTTGTGGGAGATATGTTGAAGGCAGCAGGAAGTTGGGGTGTGAAGAGAATGACAGAGATCTGTAATCTGGTGGTGAAAGAAGGCCGCATTCCAGTGGATTGGGAACTGAGTACCCTCGTCCCTCTATACAAGGGGAAAGGTGACCCTCTGGAGTGTGGCTCGTACCGAGCGATAAAGTTATTGGAGCATGGAATGAAGGTATTGGAAAGGGTGTTGGAAAGGAGGATAAGGAAGAAAGTGAAGATCGACGAAATGCAGTTTGGATTTATGCCAGGAAGAGGAACGACAGATGCGCTTTTCATTGTGAGGCAGTTGCAGGACAAGTACATGGATAAGAGGAAGAAGTTGTTTTTTGGGTTTGTTGATCTGGAGAAAGCATTCGATAGGGTTCCACGCAAAGTATTGACATGGGCATTGAGGAAGTTAGGAGTGGAGGAATGGTTGATCAGAGTGGTGATGGCAATGTACAAAAGAGCACGCACAGCTGTAAGGACGAAGGACGGGAACAGTGGTGAGTTTGAGGTGAAGGTGGGAGTGCATCAGGGGTCGGTACTAAGTCCACTACTATTTGTAGCTGTGATGGAGGTGCTGGCTCAGAACGTAAAGGAGGGTTTACCGTGGGAGTTGTTGTATGCAGATGATCTGGTGTTGATTGCGGAAAGTATGGATGGACTGAAGGAAAAGATGAACAAGTGGAAGGAATGTATGGAGACAAAAGGTCTGAAGGTGAATATCGGAAAGACAAAGGTGATGGCAAGTGGTAAAGCATGTGGTGAGGTGGAAAGAACTGGGAAGTGGCCGTGTGCTGTGTGCAGGAAGGGTGTCGGAGTGAACTCCATTCAATGTACAATGTGTGCTGAGTGGGTTCATCAAAAATGTAGTGGTCTGAGAGGGTCATTTACCAGTGTGGCAGCTACATTCAAATGTAAGGTGTGCGCAGAGGGAGCTGCAGATGGAGGAAATGTTGAGTTGGATCTTGGAGACGGCGTGAAGCTGGAAGGTGTGAAAACATTTTGCTACCTCGGAGACATGCTGAATGGAGAAGGTGGATCAGACTCGGCAACGGTTGCTCGAGTGAGATGTGCATGGAAGAAGTTTCGGGAACTGAGTGGCATGCTGATGAGGAGGAGAGTGTCGCTGAAGCTGAAGGGAAAGGTGTATGCTGCATGTGTGAGAAGTGTTATGATTTATGGGAGTGAGACATGGGTAATGAACGTAGAGCAGCAACGAAGGCTGGAAAGGGTGGAAATGCGAATGGTTCGATGGATGTGCGGAGTATCGTTGAGAGAGAGGAAGACAAATGATGAATTGCGAAAGATGATGGGAATATTGCCTGTGATTGATGCTGTGAAGAGGAACAGGTTGAGATGGTTTGGTCATGTATTGAGGAAGGATGAAAGTGACTGGTTGAGAAGAGTGATGGAAGTTAATGTAGAAGGAAGTAGAGGACGGGGAAGACCGAGAAAGACTTGGCTAAAGATGGTGGAAGAAGAAATGCGGGCAAGGGGGTTAACAAGGAGAGATGCAGAAAATAGGGCAAAATGGAGAAGATTGTCATGGGGACCGCAAGGCTAAGCCCCGCTCTAGCAGGGAAAATGGCCTTTAAAATGCATGTTGTTGTTGTTGTTGTTGCAGCACAGAGAGTGCATTGGGAGGGAGAGGTGTACAATAATTGATTGATTAATTGCACAATTAAAATCAATAAAAGATTATCATAAAATATTTTCTTAATCAATTGGCTAATAGCATAACTCAACCACTAGTGTTTCATCCGAAGATGTATCTTTTAGAAATTTAATTAAATAAGGCATGAATAAAAAATTAAATAATTAATTGATTAATCAATAAATAATTAATCAGTGAAATGATTAATCAAGAAATCAAAAACATCCTTTATGGTCACATCACCTGGTCACTGTCATGTCCAAATATTAGCTTCCTAGCTCAAAAGGTGCCTGAGATATTGCCCAGATGTGAAAGAAAATAAATAAATGATTAATAATGGAAATAAATAAATAATAATCATAAAACAATGAAATAGTTAATCAATTGGCTCATAGAATACATAAACCACCACCATTTCATCAGAATCTGTAACTAAAAAAAAAAAAAAAAAGTAGTCATTAATCGAATAATTAAATAATTAATCGAATAATTAATTAATTGATTAATCAATAAATCAAAAATAGCCTTTGCAGCCAAATCACTTGGTCATTGGCATGTCCAAATATCAGCTTCCTAGCTCAAAAGGTGCCAGAGATAATGCCCAGAAGAGAAAGGAAATGTATAAGTTCTTAATTAATTGCTAATAATTAAATAACTCATCAATTAATTCATTAATCAAAAAACAAAAAATACTGTTTTTGACAAAGTACTTGCTCACTATTGTGCCGAAATTTCAGCTTCCTAGCTCAAAGGATGGCTGAGATATCGCCCGGACAAACAGGAAATAAAATAAGAAAGCAAGAAACCAGAGTGAAAACTGAGTACAGTACTCCCTTTCAGCGTGCGTCATTGCCGAGCCCCCTTCGGTGCCCAGTGATGACGTCCTGCATCGCCTCGAGATGGAATAGGAAAGGAGTGGTGTACAATGTATTTTAAGGATTTCAACCTGACATCCCATCATTATTGGCTATTTCATCAGCAGGAACACCAAACAGGCCAATCCGAGGTGCTGTTTGCATGTTTTGTTGACCGAGTACGTGGTGGCAGGACATCAAAACATACTACGTACAAGGGCTCCCGAGATAAACATTATTTTCTGAATGCCCCCGGCACTCACATACTGTTGTATGAAGCTAGTCATATACACTTCCCTTTTTAAAGGCAGAACTGAAATAAAAGACCCGAATCGGATATTCTTTTATATGTTCCATCCGATTAATTTTCATGACTGTCCAAATTTGGAACGAGTCGTCCAAAACGATAGCCAACTAGAACGGCACATGGTGAGCACATAGCCCCACCAGGCTGAACAGTTGACGTTTTTTAATTGCACTGATAGGCCGGATTTGGATCTTAAACAAAATCGAATGGGCTTGTTCTTATCACCTACCCATCTCGTCCACCTAGTTTTCTCATAATCCGTCCACAACCGTTTTTGGCCCCATCTCTCAATGGTGAAGAATGACTTTAAAAATTTAAAACACTCTCATATCTGAATCCAGATCCGGATCTTCACCAAAATCGAATCGATTCGTCCTCGTCACACACCCAACCTGTCCACCAAGTTTTGTCCGAATCCGTCCTTGACTTTTTTTAAATATCGTCCTCACAGTCAGACTGGGGTGAATACGTAACCTTCGTCCACCTTTGGTGTTGAAAGTAATGACTCTCGTCAACTTTGTTCTTGAAGCTTTTTGGTTGTGAAGATTAGTAAGTGCTTTTTCTTTTGTTAACAAAAAAACGAAAGTTTGTTTTAAAGACACTAATGTACTTCCTTATCCTCTCAGGAAGGGTGGCCGATCTGCCCTCTCTCGTCCGCGAAGACGCCGCTCCAAATCTCCAATCCTGCACCCACCAAAATTCACCTACTTCAGCACAACACCGCCCAAAGCCAAGACAAGTTTTTGTCAGAGCGGATGGTCTGAACAGTACCCTGGTTTCAGCATGTCCGCTTCCCCAGAACTTGCATCCACCAGTAGCACGATCAAAAGTTCTGATTTGTGTAGTCAGGGTAGAACATCAGTAGCTGCAGCAGTTGAAGTACAGCAATCTCAGCACGCAAATTTGGGCATTTCACCCTCGGCCGTGCCAGAAGACACAGCTAAACACAGCGATGCGTTCCGACCTCGCTCGATGCAAAGCCTGCCAGATTTCCAGCAGCTCTCCGAAACGGCACGCAAAGACTGTGACGCGTCCACAAGTCCAGCAGAAGACGTGTATTGCTTCACGGGTCTCAGAGAGAGCCTCCAGGCTGCGGGAGTGATGGATGCACCTTGCCGATACCTGGGAACAACAGGCGCGGAAAGGCAAGGACGTACGGCGCAGAACGTTGTCCCGCCGCGTTCGTGTTCCGAACAAGTCCGCGTCGTTGATGATACAACCATAGAAGACCTCTCGGGATACTTTGAGAACTTCCTCTACCTCCCCCAAAAAATGTCCACCATGGCAGAGATGATGTATGCCTAACCATGACGAGTGATGCTGACATTGTCAGAAATATCTAAAGTTTTGCAGATTAGGATAGTTAACCTGATGAACACCTCGATTTCCATACTCCCTCCCCTTCACCCTTTTTCGTTTTCTGCACTTGCTCGTCATCAGTTCTATTCTAACCATGGACATTTTATGTCTCGTGTGATAATGTGGAGTGTTGACAATGTTTGCACAATTCATTGTTTGGTCCCAGTGTTTTTACCCTTCCGCTGCCCATTAGCAACAACTCTTCAAAAGTGAGCAGAACTTCCTGGGTTCGCTCACCTTGTGTGCATTTTCCAGGCATGTTTCCATACAGTGTATTTATTGTGTGAATAATAAAGTTGTATTTGTGGTTTCTTGTGTTACTGTACTTCATTTTAAATCTAGTCTTCTGGTGATGAGGGCGAAATCTTTTGAAAACTAACAGGGATTTATTTTCTCTTTTGAACACCGCTCAAGTTTTCAATATTTCGCAAGTAAATCGAGACCCCTCTGACGTTCACCTGAACACTGTGGACTTCTCTGACCATTGCAAGGTGCAAGATTTAACATACTGAAGCAAGTGTGTCATGCGGCAATATACAAATTTTATCATCATCATCTTCCCCCCTCCGTCTTCAGGCTTCTGATTCGAACCTGAGACCTTTAGTGTACAATTGCACCAAAGTGTAATGGTTTTTATGCCTCCGCCCCCGAAGGTGGCCGGATGCATTATGTTTTAGGGTTGTCCGTCCGTCCGTACGGGCTAAACCTTGTTTTTCTCTACAACCACATGTCCGATTGGGACAAAACTTTCAGGGTAGGAGTGACACCCATGCAGAATGTTTTTTTAAATTATTATCATTATAGCCGGCGAAGCCGGTGTGAATAAATGCGTACGTATTATGTTGAAAACCAGATTATGCTGGATCCCTTGGCTTGAGAATTCCGAAGCTGTGACGCACCAAATCGCTCAATGGAGGCCGCCATCTTGCGGATGCGGAAGTATGCATAACAATTTGAAAAAAGTTCAATAGGAGTTGTTTCACCCGTCTTTGTTTGATTCACAATCCTATGCAGCTCTATTTTGTAATTAAAATACTTTAAGACCAACCTCGGCCCGCACTGGCCTGGTTATCTTCAACGAAAATCGTCACCAAACACCGGAACCAATGAGATGCGAGCATTTGAAAAAATATTTCAGAAACCAAATCACTCAATGAAGGCCGCCATCTTCCGGATGCGGAAGTAGGCATAAAAAATTGCGAAAAAGTTCAATTAGGAGTTTGTTTCACCCGTCTTTGTTTGATTCACAATCGTATGCACCTCTAATTTGTAATTAAAATACTTTAAGACCAACCTCGTTATCTTCAACGAAAATCGTCACCAAACACCGGAACCAATGAGATTCGAGCATTTGGAAAAATATTTTTTTAAAGCTTATTACGCGTTTTGGAGGGTGAAAACGGCGTCAAATATTCTAAAATTGACGAATTATTATTTTTTAGAAATCTCGCGGCCGTAGGGGATAGTTTTTCACGGCCGGAAATATCCGAAGTTGAGACGGAATTCACCGAATTAATCAAGAAGTAAATTTTATCAATTATAATCTCATCCAGAATGCAAATGGTACCTACTACACCTACGGTACCTACTACACCTACCTACTACCAACTACCTAACCTACTGATGCCATAGTGATGGGTAAAATAGTGGCAAGAGGCTTTGGCTTCGCCGGCTCATTGCGGCTTTGCAGTCGGGTACTAGTAATTGTGATGTCATAGGTCACGTGGTATGGCAGCCATCTTGGAATAAACCTAAATAATTGAAAAAAGATTTCTCAGAAACCGCTGAGTGGAAAATTTTAAAACTTGGCACATTGTCAAGTACTCCCAATGGAGAACAAAAGCATGATAATGATGACATCATAGGTGAAGTGCTTGCTTTTCCAGACAAAAATGTTTAATCAAATCCCTTATCCTAAAAATCTGAAATTGCATGCACATGATCGATGACCCATTTGTATTGAAATATTTAATTTATGACATCATAGGTCACATGGTTTTGTAGCCACATTGGATTAAACCTAAAACCTTTTAAAAAAACATCTTCTCCAAAACCACCAAATCGATTGACTCAAAAGTTTACGTGTGTCATTGACAAGGCATGGCGATGCAAAGACTATCACGAAAACGTCATTGGCCACATGGTGTGGTAGCCATATTGGATTGAAGGAAAATATTAAATAATTATATCTCTGAAACTGCTTACCATATTGATGCGAAATTTTACAAATATCATCTAACAACATTGTCGTGAAAATCGAACTCTGACACGACTGGACCTCTAGGTAGGCTTTAATATCATTTAGATCCAAAGGCATTCCTAAAAGGATACATTCAAGCAACAGGCATTAAATCAGCATCACATGAGTAGCAACGGTTGCATACAGGTGCGTACAGGTAGTATAACTATAAGCGAGCTTGTGATATTTATAGCAGAGTCGTTACCTTTCTAGGGAAGCCCAGAGTAGCGAGAGAGAGTTACATTTCGATTATGGATGTACATCTCCTGTCCGCGCTGATATATATATAGGAACCGCGAAAGGGTCGCGTAGCGGCCATGAGGCGAACAACATCCGTGTCGTAACTTGGATGACGATTGCATATGACGATTTCATCACATTCTCCCCGCGCTTAGATCCTAACTCGGCGGTGAAGAACAGCAGACACATACAGAGGAACACGTAGGAATGCAAAGAACGAAATACATTTGAAAGATGTCACGGCCGGTCGAATGTCCAAGGGGCCATCAATCCCGATGGCAGGGCTACTGCGTTTCAGCCTGTTAGCCTGGTTAGCAATCAATCCCCAGCTATAGATGCGTCGAGGAGGAAGTCCCAGTCAAGAAGATATCGGACCGAGCAAGCAGTGGTCATCCCAGGGAGAAGACGTTGAGCCCGTGGGTAGCAGTAGTCTTCCAGTGGGGTAGTCTGAGTAGATAAGTGTACCCTTTGCGATTCGCAGCTCATAAGGTGTGCCATGACGAAGAGCGGCTGTCCATACGACGCAAAGCAACGCATTTCAGGCTGATGTGTCGGTGTGGAAGATGTGTAATGTCTATTTCTAGGGAAGGTGGCAAAATGTATTCAGTAAGTCATGTCTATTCGTCGCAGGGCAACACATTTCAGGAAGAGGTGTCGAAGCGGAAGATGTGTAAATCAGTAAACCTCAACAGTAAATCAGTAAACCTCAACCCTCAACAGTAAATCAGTAAACCTCAACAGTAAGTAAGATTACATAACAGGAGGCCACTACAGGAAGACCATTATAGTAGGTCTGTACCTGCCTTGGCGCCCAAGGGTACATACGCAGTACAAGCTCATGTAGCGGCACGCGAATCTACCGTTGGCAGCGATCGCCCGAGACACGAGCGGCCTCTGAAGGCTGCCTGGACGACCGGCATTTACGACGCGCCTCTCCAGCGAAACGCGCAGGTCCTCCGGGATGCATATGGCAAGCTTGTCCAGCAGCACAGCGCGCGGAGGATCGGAGAAGATCGGCAGACCGAGAGAGCCCCGGCTGGACAAACCATATTTGTCCCAGCGTCGTCCCGGATCGTTAAGATTGATTGTCATGATTGTCATGATTGTCATGCTAGATGTCCCGGATGGATTGGCCATCCCGGATCCATCCAGTTAACGCCATCGTTGCATGGCACGGATGGCTCGGATCGACCATCCACGGACACAAGGTCTCCCCGGATGGGCTGTCCATCCACGGATGTCCGACCAATCCATCCATTCAACACATGGAATGGCTCGGATCGTCCATCCATTCATCACATGGAATGGCTCGGATCGACCATCCATGGACTCAAAGTCACGCTCAAAGACACAAAGGCATCCATGGTAACACATGGAATGGCTCGGATCGACCATCTATGGTCAACATACCGAAGTCAACAAGAATACCGGACGGCTCCCGGAGCGAGCAACAAGAACTTCCCGAGGTGGCCCGATCTCAGGGAGGGGTCATGTCGAGGAAGGGTCGCAGGGGCCATGGGTCACGGTGTACCCAGAAGACTATCCACCAGCGCGACCTCAAGGAAGCGCGGCAGATTAGCAACATGGTCATATCCCTTGGACATACTATCCACAAACCGCAAGAACATCGAGGTAGACAAAACACGAGACAAAACAACTGTTAAGGAGGTGGCTGCAGCGCGCTGCATACCGAAGACAGACGGCCTTCACAGTCTGGGTCAGGATGAGTCACAGTCAGACTGGGGCAGAGGGGAGATTGGAATCAGACGAGGCGTCTCGCAGTCTCGAAATGTACGAGGCAAGAGCTCTGTTCGATAACAACGAGCCCAGAGTCAAGGACGAGCATGCGGTCAAGGGAGTCGGGCGCGACGCTCAATGTCACGAGGTCACCGTGTACACCCTAAACGGTGCTGGCGCGCGACCCTGAGGGAGCGCCGCGTTACGTTGTTCACGTCGTTACGTAAAGGACAATGGGTACGCAGTCACCAAGGTACTCGGTAAGGCAAACGAATCCCCGATGAGATCGCGGGAAGCACGCCATTACGCTAATGATGCCGCGAAGCGAACGCGTCAAAGATGCTGTAAAGCGAACGCGTGATACAGTCGATGACGTCAACAAGTAGGTCGGGCGGGTTTGACGGCGAGCTCCAGCCGAGCGGCCTCCCCAGACGGAGCAAAGCAGCACCGAAATCCAACGTCTCGCGCGCAGCAGCACCCGAGCGAGCCCGAGATCGGCACACGGCACACGAACCCGGCCGACGGCGAAAGCAACATCTAGGGCGCACCGCGTACGAGGGAAACCGAAAGCCGCGTCTCGGCCCGTTGATCCAGAGCGGGCGAGCCCGCCGAGCCGAGGGGCGAGCAGGCCGAGTCGAGTTGGCGAGCACGCCCGGCAGCGACAGACCGCACGACCCGAAGCAGCGCCCCGCCTGCCTGGCTGTCGGGTCTAAGGAGCGAACACATACAACGCCCTGAAGTAGCATCTCATTTGGAGGTGCATTGAGCATGAAGGATGAAGAGGGGCCTTTCGGTCCGTCAGGCCTGCTCTACACCACATAAACGCAATCCAACAGCTTATCAAATTAAATTAATAGGGTGAAACGCGGGGTGTGAAAAAGAAAATGAAAGCATACGGTCCACATACATTCCATGCACAGCATTTTTACAATGGTCGCAGGTGGTTAACGAATACGCCGTTTGAAGATCGGGAACACCAAATCAAGTAAAACAAAGGACGATCACTTATAGAATACACATGGTAGCCAGGTATACGATCAACCATTAGAAGCATATGCCCGTGTGTCGTGAAAGGCTATGAAGGTCCCGCTCGACGTCCATAGAAACTCATCCGTGCTGCGACGAGTCCTCGCCAGGGCCCAAGCGAGCCTCCATTGAGGCGTTTCCGGGCGATCCCCTACTCAGTGGGGCCGGCGAGAGGAATCCAGCGAAGATGCGGCACGCGCAACGGGTGCGTCGTGCATAGTAGGGATTCCATCCAGCGACGGTGCGGCGCGTGATTCGCATGTAAGAGGGGATCCGACGAGCAGCGAGGAATCGCCGGCAACGCAGAGAGGGCTGCGATGGGTGCCACGTGTGGCGAGTAGGAGGTGATTCCGAGCAACGAACGGAATCGAGGGCCACGCCGATCGTCGTGGGCCACGCCGAGTGCGGGAGCAACGTGCGGCGAGGAGGTGCTCAGAATCAGAATGGAGGCCCCGATTCGCGTGGAGGAGGTGGTGGTTCCACCGAGTAACGAGTGGTCGGAGTGAGCCGGTCGTGCCGGCGTGAGTCCGACGAGCAGTGCGCGATCCGCACGGCGGAGATGGGCCACAGAGTAGCGAGTGGTCGGAGTAGAGCCGGTCTTGAGAGAGACGCGGCGTGATTCCGACGTGCAGTGCGTGATTCACGCGGAGGAGAGGGGCCACAGAGTAGCGAGTTGTCGGAGTGGAGCCGGTCGTGAGCTCTATGTTCCGCTGATCTCCGCTCGTCACGGAATCACGATCAGCGGAATGCGTGCCCCGAGCGGCCTTTCTGCAGACCTTTCGCAAAAGGGCCTTAGTGGAGCACAGGTGACACGTCGCCTCTCGGGCCGGCATTCGGAGCGAGGATGCGGCCGATGTCCACACGAGTAACGTTCTGCATACCGGGTAGGCCGTGGCCGGGCAGCGGCGGCTGCGGGGGATCTCCGGAAGCGGGATGGTTCTCTCGGACGGAGCCGTTTGCGTTTCGAGTAACCGAGGCGAGGTTCATACCTTCGGCTCCAAGCGGGTCCGTTGTTCCGACAGGGGGTTGCGGCCCAGGTCATTTCCCAGTGGCCTCCTTCAGCAGGTGCTGTGCCGGAGTCCGTCATGCCTGCTCCGGCTTTCGGGCCTACAGGAGAGCAGCCTGCGTTTTGACGACGCGGTCCCGCAGAAGGCTTGCGAGGTCCCCATCGTATCCGGCCCTCGTGAGGCAGACCGGTGGCGAGAGGAGTCGGAGCTCCGTCGCTGGAGCTAGCTCGACGGGTCCTCCGCCGGGCGTTCTTCTCCGTAGCGCCGCAGCGAGCAGTGCGGGAGCGTGGGTTGATTCCGAGCGATGTCAGGAGAAAGTTGGACTGTAACACGGAGCGGTGGGCTCTGTCTCGTGAGCCGCAAAGTTACGCCGCCGCGCGTTGAGCCAAGGAGCAACTCCGACGCAGATCCCTCCGCTTGAGGGTCGGCTCCGCGAGGCGGTACCACGATCATCATCCGGCGATCTCAAAGATCTAAATGATATTAAATGTCGTGAAAATCGAACTCTGACACGACTGGACCTCTAGGTAGGCTTTAATATCATTTAGATCCAAAGGCATTCCTAAAAGGATACATTCAAGCAACAGGCATTAAATCAGCATCACATGAGTAGCAACGGTTGCATACAGGTGCGTACAGGTAGTATAACTATAAGCGAGCTTGTGATATTTATAGCAGAGTCGTTACCTTTCTAGGGAAGCCCAGAGTAGCGAGAGAGAGTTACATTTCGATTATGGATGTACATCTCCTGTCCGCGCTGATATATATATAGGAACCGCGAAAGGGTCGCGTAGCGGCCATGAGGCGAACAACATCCGTGTCGTAACTTGGATGACGATTGCATATGACGATTTCATCACAAACATTGTTGCATATTGTTTGAAAATGATGATGTCTTGGGTCACGTGGTTTGGCAGCAATCTTGGATAGAAAAACGAACCTTATCCGATCAACACAAAACTTCACAAATGTGATCCCCTACCCATACATATGCAGTGTGTACATTTTTTAAAGGTCATATGTCACGTGGTGTGGCAGCCATATTAGCTTGAAAGCTGATTTTTTTTTTAATCCCTTCTCTGAAACCGCTTCACCCATCGATGTGAAACCTGTCATGGCTGGTGAAAATGTCATACTTGAAAACTGCTGAAGGGATTTAAATCAAACTTGTTTATTTTTAGGACAGTGAATGAGGACATCAACCTGTTGTGGGACTATGCGGAGGCATATTGGCGACACAGTCACATTGCTCTAGTTTTTATTAATACCTCTGCCGACAAAGTTGGCAGAGGCATTATGTTTTTGGGTTGTCCATCCCATCCGTCTGTGCGTCCGCGAATAGGTTTTCGTTACCGCAATAACTTTAGAACGGCTGAAGGGATTTAAATCAAACTTAGATCGAGTATGTACTATGATGTAAGGATGAACTGATTAGATTTTGAGGTCACAGGTCATGTTGTGTAGAAAGGCTGTTACCACGATGGGATTTTGACTAAAGTTGGTACATGTATGTATTATGATGCAAAGATGAACTGATTAGATTTTGGTGTCAAGAGCGAGAGGTCAAAGGTCAGAGTCTGTAGTAGGTTTTGGTTACTGCGATAACTTAAGAACGGTTGAAACGAAGCAAGTCAAACTTGGTACAAGTATGTTTAATGATGCAATATTGTGGGGAGAGGCATAATCGGTGGACGTCGCAACGTCGATGAGTGCCGTTCTACTTTTTGTTGACTTGTGTTGAACTGTCAGCTTACCAATGCGAAGTGTTTTGAGTTATAGATGAATGTGGACAAGCATACATCTAATTTGAGTTTCCTTACAAGCAACTTCAATGCAGAAAGAGGCCAGTGGGCCCATCAATCTTTTTGATTGCAACATGGTTGCCAACCTATGGTTGTTTGACTGTGCTCTATCCTTCCTAAGCGCTGAGTGTCAAGCAAGAAAGAAGCATGTACCATTTTTCAAGTTTATGATTTGGCCAGGGTTCGAACCACCGACTTCCCAGATTTAGAACGGATGTTAGCTAACTATTGTGTCACCCCCTCCAACCAAACAACTGACTCACCCTCTCCCCATATCTTACTCACTGAGTCAGACATCCCGTTGGAATTCATGTTAGTAGTGACCATTGTGTCATGCCAGGAAATACTTCCGAGGACTATGGGCACCAATGTAGTTGTATTATCAGTAGCTACTCTCAGCCAGTTGAATATTGAAGAAGTCTGGGTAGCATTTGGCTCGGGGAAACATTTCTGTTTTCTCGTTGCCCAGGAAGTTGCTGCAGCTTTTGGGCCTCAGCAGTCCAGATGCTTG
Organism: Myxine glutinosa; assembly: GCF_964187855.1. Classification (NCBI taxonomy): domain Eukaryota; kingdom Metazoa; phylum Chordata; class Myxini; order Myxiniformes; family Myxinidae; genus Myxine; species Myxine glutinosa. The sequence goes on along the minus strand of NC_136273.1, from coordinate 88,636,100 downwards.
CCCATGTTCCACAGTTTTATCGGTTGTGATACAAGTGTCCTTCATTGACATCTGAATGAAGAGGGCTTGGCAAGTCTGGCAAATATAGGATGATTTGAGAAGCTTCTGAGCCCTCATGTCACTGACATGGCAATCATAGAGTTTTGTCATCTCCATGAATGATGGAACAAGTGGCCAGATTGATGTGAATGGCACCAGGAGACATTTTTCACAAGGAAAAACGAGCAATTGACAACATCCCACCAACTCGAGCTGCACTGTTGCTACATGTAAATCGGGCTGCGTACCAAGGTGGACACATATGGGACCAGGTCCTCCCCACCCTTCACGAGAACATCCTGATCCAAGGAACTGGGGATGGGTAGAAAACCCTGCAGGACAATAGGAATGAGGGAACCACGTTGGACCACACTCCCAGAGACAGCACGCTCATGTCATAAATTACTCTGTCCTGGATGCAATAAAGGGTGCAAAGGCCGTTGCAGGTGTTTCAAAGGTGCATTGAAGTGCACAGATCCTTGCAAATGTTGTGGAGATTGTGACAATCGACAGACGATATCAGTTTTATCAATGACATCACCTGATCACTGCATGTATTCTGCATTGCAGAAACATTGGAATCTCCCGCAATGAAGCGAACTCCAAGGGCCTTTCACTCACTCGCCGCAGGCAGGTTGGTGGTCTTTCCGTCTTCTACCGACTCCTCTCTGGCCTTGCCCCCCCAGCTCTCTCTGGGCTCTGTCCCCCAAATATTCCTACAGGTCGCACAAGATCTGCCTGCAACCCTCTTATGGTTAAACTGCCAAAAATCTAGGCTCTCTGCTCATCTTCACTCTTTCCTTCCCCATTTCTCCCGCTTCTGGAACAAACTCCCTCAGTCTCTTCAATCCCACTCCACCCTCCAGGTCTTTAAAACAGCTGTTCACCACCATCTCTTATCTTCCCCCATCCAAAACCTTGATCTTTTCTACCCCCGCTAATTTCGGTCCCCTTGTGTTTTATACCTCTCCCCCCCCCCCCCCCCTTCCCACGCCTCCTGCCCCCAAGCCCTCTCCCTCCCACACTTCTCCCTGCTCTCAAATGTTGTGTTTGTGTGCTTCCCCTTCTCTCCCCATCTTGTCTTCCGCTCCCTCTTTTTATATATTTTGTTTGTCTGGTTGATTTGTTTGTGAAATAAATGTTAGCTCTTTCACGAGCCTCGATTCAGTATCCAAAAAAAATAAAATTGCATGGCTATGACAATTGCACCGTGAGATATTTGTGAACATGCATCAAAGAGTGTCACTGCCCCAACTTTAAGTATTTTCAATAGCTTAAACTGGAAAGCACAAATTCAATGTTCAGCCCGTCGTTGCATCACAATAAGTGGCATTCACATGTATACCTGTTTTTTGGTAAATGCTGGAAAGAATACCGCTATGGATCACACATGTATATGCAGATTCATTCTTTGTATATATATATATATATATATATATATGTATATACATACATACATACATACATATATATAAGTTGGGTCACCCAATCAAGACCTGGTTATTTAGATTTAGCAAAACATCAAGAAGATTTATGTTTGAAGCTACAGTGAACAAAAAGCTTGGCACAACTGAGCTCCTATCCACCTTCAAGGCCTTCATCCACACTCCACAGGTTTATGGAGTGCTGCTCACCCCTCTGGGCTGGCTCCCCAGGCTCACATCTTGTTCAGCCTGATGCCCTGGAAACCAAGGCCTCCAAGATCATTGGACTCTCCTGTGCGGAAGCTGATTCAATGGCCTATCACTTCGCCATCACCGACAGATCGGTGGTCTCCCTGTCTCCGTCCGCCTCATTTCTGGTCTTGCACCCTCTGCTCCTTCCATGCTCTGCCCCCCTCCCAGGTTTCTGCAGGGCTTACACGGTCCACTATCAACCCCCTTCTGGTGAAACTACCTATATCCAGGATCACTGCTCACTTCCACTCATTTGTTCCTATTTTTCCCAGCATAGTCAGGTTCACTATGTTAACAAATATAATTTCGTTCAAAATTTTGGTAGATTAGCAAAACTATACATTTTTGGAATATTCAGAGCATGAGGAATCCAAAAATTAATGTTTACATTTGCGTAGACACCTTTGCGAAAATGACACTCAGGGCAGTGATGAAGATAGTCAGGTTCACTATATTAACAAATATAATTTCATTCAAAATTTTGGGATTAGCAAACCTGTACATTTTTGGAATCTTCAGAGCATGGAGAATCTGAAAATCAATGTTGGCATTTGCACAGACACCTGCATGGCCGCCATTTTGGATTTTGAAAATGGCCGCCATAAAATACATATTTTGCGCGATCTCGGCTTCTAGTCAACCTAGAGCCTTAATTAAATATGCTAATCCTATGTTTTCTGGGTCAAGGAATCCAATAAAGGCCTCAAAATAGTGCTCAGGATTATAGAAAAGCAACAAACAAAGGTAATTGAAAACCATTGTCTTTATATTTGTGATATAACTGTATTACATAATACATGATATTGCAAGTCCTTTGAAGTTATAGGTTGTTATAGGAAGTTATAGGTAGTATCAGATTGAACTATAAGTCCTATACACAGGATCTATGAGGTCTATACCGTTCAGGAATATGCTTTTACAGATCTTCATCACTGTCCTGAGTGTCATTTTCGCAAAGGTGTCTCCGCAAATGTAAACATTAATTTTTGGATTCCTCATGCCCTGAATATTCCAAAAATGTATAGTTTTGCTAATCTACCAAAATTTTGAACGAAAAAACATCGTGAACCTGACTAGCATGTGGAATCGAATTCCACATCATCATCAATCTCATTCTTCTCTCCAGCTCTTCAAGACAGTTGTACACCACCATCTCAGATCACCACCAATCCAAAATCATGATCTTCTCAGCCCTTGTTAACCCCAACACAATCCCTCCTCCTTCCAAATTTTCCAGTTTTCCCTCCTTGGAGTTTCCTTCTGTATCTTTCTTGCCCACCCCATGCATGCGTGGTTTGTGTCCTGTTTTCCTTTGTTATGTCCTGATCTGTTCGGTGTACTAGCTTTTCCACAAGCCTCGATTATGTATACAAAACAAGACCGAAAGACTAACGGTGGCGTAGCCGGGCTTGTTTGATACTTTAGTCGAAGAGGATAGTATGACCTGGGTGTGGATACCAGTTCGCAAATAATGTAAATATTAAATTTTTTGAAGTACGTACCTGTATATTTAACAGTGCAGCCACGTGAGCATGCCAACGTCTGAGGCCTGGGCCTAGTATCAGGTGTGCTTCTATCTTTATTTATTAGACATCCTACAGACGTAAATGAACACTCGGTTTACTCTGCGCGCATTTCACATCGGGCGCAGCGAATTTCACCTCCCTGCGCCTTGTATTTATTGTGGTTTAAAAAAAATGCTTCTGCTGACCTTGAGACTCAGTATGCAAGCCATCGTCTACAATTCCAATGTAAGAGACATAATTACTCTTCTTTTTGGGTCTTCAGAGTCCTCGGGTTTTTTTTTGGGTCCTCTGCGTCTTTTGGGTGCTCAGGGTCCTTTGTGTCTTTGGGCTATTTTGGTCCTCAGGGTCTTTTGTGCCCTCTTGGTCATTTGGGCCCTCTTGGTTATTTGGGTCTTCAGGGTCTTTTGGGTCTTCAGGGTCTTCTGTGTATTTTGGGCATTTTAGGTCTTCTGGTTCCTCAGGGTCTTTTGGGTCAATTGAGTCTTTTGGGTCTGCTCAGTCTTTTGGGTCATTTGAGTCTTTTGGGTCCTCTGGATCTTTGGGGTCCTCAGGTATTTTCGGTCCTCTGGGTCTTTGGGGTCCATTGTGTCTTCAGGGTATTTTTGGTATTTTGGGTCTTCAGAGTCCTTGGGGTCTTCTTGGTCCTTGTTGTCTTCTGGGTCTTCATGGTCTTTTGGGCCTTTAATAGTCTTCAGGGTATTTGGGGTCTGCAGGGTATTTTGGGTCTTCGAGGTTGTTTGGGTGTTTGTGGTCCTTAGGGTCTTTTTGGTCTTTGGGGTCTTTAAGTGTCTTTGGGATATTTTGGGTCTTTAAGGGTTTTGGGGTCTTTTGTATCTTTGGGGTTTTTTGGGGTCTTTAATGGCCTTCAGGGTCTTTGGGGTTCATTCGATCTTCAGGGTGTTTTGTTTTTTTTGGTGTATTTTGGGTGTTTGGGGTCCATTGGGTCTTTGGGGTTCGCTAGGTCTTTTGGGTCATTTGGGTCCTCTGGATCTTTGGGGTCCCCAGGTCTTTTCGGTCCTCTGGGTCTTAAGGGTCTTTGGGGTATTTTGGGTCTTTGGGGTCCATTGGGTCTTCAGGGTATTTTTGGTCTTTTGGTTCTTCAGGGTATTTTGGGTCTTCAGAGTCCTTGGGGTCTTCTTGGTCCTTGTTGTCTTCTGGGTCTTCATGGTCTTTTGGGCCTTTAATAGTCTTCAGGGTATTTGGGGTCTTCGAGGTTGTTTGGGTGTTTGTGGTCCTTGGGGTCTTTTTGGTATTTGGGGTCTTTAAGTGTCTTTGGGATATTTTGGGTCTTTAAGGGTTTTGGGGTCTTTTGTATCTTTGGGGTTTTTTGGGGTCTTTAATGGCCTTCAGGGTCTTTGGGGTTCATTCGATCTTCAGGGTCTTTTGTTTTTTTTGGTGTGTTTGGGGTCCATTGGGTCTTTGGGGTCTTCTGGGTCCTCGGAGTCTTTTAGGTCTTTTAACTGGTGGACACACAGTCGTGTTCAAAGATTGCCCATTAACCCCCCCCCCCCCCCCCCCCATCAAAATCTCTCCTAAAGCACTACTCAAAGCCTTTAAAACCTCCCCTTGTGAAAGGTGACAGACACACGTGCACACAAACACAAATTGTGTTTTATATGGTGGATATACACGGCACTATTTTCTATTCTCTGGCGCCCTCTACTGATTAAAACTTTAATTTACATCCAACCATTTAATATACTCTGATCAGTGATCAGGCTGATCAGTGATCAGTCAGGGTGCAGTACATTTTCAATACACACGAAGTACCATCGTATGTGCATCGAGGGATCGCTGCTCCGCACATCCATAAAGTATAACAAGTCATCACGAAATCCTGCTCATGATGCGTGCACAGGGGAATTTCCCCATAAGTTCCAAAATGGTTTCAAATGAACTAAATGTGATGATCTCACGAAACAAAGCTCGTTTCGTTCAAAGAACGAATCCAAAGGCTGTCAGACGGTTAAATGATTTTTTTATGCAGCTTGTGCTTGCTGGTTGCATCATTGCTGGGAGTGCGTTGTGCCACTGATGCGGTGCCCCCTTCAAGATTCCAATAGGCAGGTGATTCAAGATTCCAACAGGGAGCCTGAAGGCTGCCCTTTCCTGCACCTTTCCAAGGAGTCTATAATTACGGAAACCCTATTTTCATGATTTTACCAATCCTCATGCAGCACCTTACATTTCTTTATGTTAAACTAGCAGAAGTACCCGGCATTGCCGGGCGGGGGAGGGGAGGGGGAGGGGGAAGGGGAGGGGAGGGGAGGGGAGGGGAACGGGGGGAGAGCGAGCCCCTTGGAAAAGCGAGCGATTTTTTTTTTCATAGCGTCATAGCGTCATAGCGTTCATAGCGTCATATCGTTCATAGCGTTTCATAGCGTCATAGCGTTCATATCGTTCATAGCGTTTCATAGCGTCATAGCGTTCATATCGTTCATAGCGTTTCATAGCGTCATATCGTTCATAGCGTTTCATAGCGTCATAGCGATTTTTATTTTCATAGCGTCATATCGTTCATAGCGTACGTTTCATAGCGTCATAGCGTCATAGCGTCATATCGTTCATAACGTCATCGCGTTCATAGCGTTTCATAGCGTCATAGCGATTTTTTTTTTCATAGCGTCATAGCGTCATAACATTCATAGCGTCATAGCGTTCATATCGTTCATAGCGTTTCATAGCGTTCATAGCGTTTCATAGCGTCATAGCGATTTTGTTTTTCATAGCGTCATAGCGTCATATCGTTCGTAGCGTACGTTTCATAGCGTCATAGCGTCATATCGTTCATAACGTCATCGTGTTCATAGCGTTTCATAGCGTCATAGCGATTTTTTTTTTCATAGCGTCATAGCGTCATCACGTGATCGCTCTGAGCGAATCAGCGCCCACCTGCCCTGATTCCGTTGATTCAGTGCGCTGAAATGCGCTGAGGTAAATATGAATAAAAAAGATGGATCGTCAAATATTTTGAGTTCGGCCATGTTCGTCCCAGGCTCAATGGCCATGTCTATGCCAAATATCAAGCACGTAAGCCTCTCCGTTTAGGAGTCTATCGGTAACATTACACACACACACACACACACACACACACACACACACAAACTGTGTTTTATCTATCTATAATTCCAGTAATCTCTGTGTGTATGTGTGTCTGTGTGTCTGTGTGTCTGTGTGTCTGTGTGTCTGTGACCGCTGTTTCTCGACAACCACGGGTCCGATATACTTGAAACTTGCCAGATATATTGCTGGGGACCTGCGGATGTGCCTTTTCAAGGTTTCATATTAATCGGAGAAGTAGTTACCGAGCTATGTCCAAAAAACGATTCAACCAATCAGAGAGCAGCGAGCTATCACGTGTGCCGAACGTGGCGAACAGACTCTGCCTCGGACGGCACATTTGAGAGCGTATTCATTTATTTCACGTTGGCAAACTATGTTGGCGCTATGTTGGCGTTAAACTATGTTTTAAAACTAATTAAAACTAATTTGCGATTCATCGTAACTGCGATATGCGACCTTCCGGACAGTCAAATGAGGACGTCACTTCCGGACTTACGGATAGTCATAGTGACGACGTACTGATGCTGAACGTGGCGAGCAGACGCTGCCTCGGACGGCACATTTGAGAGCGTATTCATTTATTTGACGTTGGCAAACTATGTTGGCGCTATGTTGGCGTTAAACTATGTTTTAAAACTAATTAAAACTAATTTGCGATTCATCGTAACTGCGATATGCGACCTTCCGGACAGTCAAATGAGGACGTCACTTCCGGACTTACGGATAGTCATAGTGACGACGTACTGATGCTGAACGTGGCGAGCAGACGCTGCCTCGGACGGCACATTTGAGAGCGTATTCATTTATTTGACGTTGCAATCTGTGTTGATTGTTGTAAGGTACGATCGATTGTAGTACACGTTTATAATAACTCTGCCGATACAGGCCCGATTAACTGCAGCGCCATCCGAGCTGCGGCGTCGGGACGATACATTCATTGTACGGTCACATCACGCACTTACGGGCACGCCCATGGGCCCATGGGCACGCCCATGCATGCATGGGCGAAGACATTTTTTTTTTTTTTTTTGGCAAGGAACGGGCACCCACGTACGGGCACGTCCTAGTCTATCTATAATTCCAGTAATCTCTGTGTGTGTGTGTGTCTGTGTGTCTGTGTGTTTGTTTGTCTGTGACCGCTGTTTCTCGACAACCACGGGTCCGATATACTTGAAACTTGCCAGGTATATTGCTGGGGACCTGAGGATGTGCCTTTTCAAGGTTTCATATTAATCGGAGAAGTAGTTACCGAGCTATGGCGATTTATTTACCCGTACTCGCAAGCTGTTCGCTTTGGCTTTGCGAATGGACCAAACCATTTCATGTAAATAGAGGGGGGGGGGGGGGTTCTACCGTACTCGCAAGCCGTTCGCTTTGGCTTTGCGAATGGACCAAACCATTTCATGTAAATAGAGGGGGGGATTGTCACCGTACTCGCAAGCCGTTCGCTTTGGCTTTGCGAATGGACCAAACCATTTCATGTAAATAGAGGGGGGGGATATAATTTTAGATATATATATAGTACGGGCATGCCCTAGTATATATAGATTACATTTGCCAATATATAAAAGTATGTAGACTTTCATGAATCTGGTCACCACCCATTCTGCAACCCTGGTGTTGATTTAATGGTTAAGGTGGCTGCTGACTTTAGAAATGAGAGTTTTTGAGTTTAAGACCCTGTCGTGACGTTCAATAACACGTGGTGGGGTCGACTCAGCCTGGCATGCTTCCGATGTTGGCAAAATGAGCACCAGCTCGCTGGTAACAGGGGCACTGCATCAGCGGCACAGCCACGCCCCCTGAAAAAATGATGCAGCCGATCAGACTGCATACAAATAAATAAAAACCCTCTCTGCCATCTACCTATACTACATCCACTACCATCCCCTCACATCCGTCCAATCAGAAACTACTTCAGAGAACTCTAAAAGGATTTATTAGACAAGACCAACCTTTGGTAAACCCATGCTGGTTGTCTTTAATTAGTTTGTAATTATTTAAATGGTTCCTCATCTTGTCCCTAATTAATGTCTTCAACACCTTCCCCACAACTGAAGTCAAGCTAACAGGTCGAAATTTCCCCAATTCGTCCCTGGATTCTTTATTAAATACATGGTATTCATAGAATACTTGCCCCATGCAGTCTTGAGAAGGACTTGGCCAACTCTTTTGTTTTTTTAAGGGTTTTTTTTCTTTGATCCAATATAGCTGCCACACCACTTGACTGATGACGTCATCTTTATCAAACCATATTTCCCACGGGTACTTGATCAATTCGTTATAGCTTCACATTGATCGGTTAAGCGGTTTCAGACAAGAAGATTTTCAAAGATTTTCACCTAGATCCAATATGGCTGCCAGACCACATGACCGATGACATCATAACTTTAGATTCTCCAATATAATTGTTCCGTAGATCACGCTCAAGAAATTCCCAACTGATCGGACTATAAGCGTTGTTTGCACTTGTCGAATTATGACGTCATAATCAACGCATTAATGACTATCGTTACCAACACTTATTCCTCATGCACAGTTATTTACTCGTACATGAGGAATACCCAAATGTTATGGCTGACAGACCACATGTCTGCACTCGCTCCAACCCCATTCCTGCCTTCACTCGCTCCAACCCCACCCCTGCCTTCACTCGCTCCAACCCCATTCCTGCCTGCACTCGCTCCAACCCCATCCCTGCCTGCACTCACTCCAACACCACCCCTGCCAGCACTCGCTCCAACCCCACCCCTGCTTGCACTCACTCCAACCCCACCCCTGCCTGCACTTGCTCCAACCCCACCCCTGCCTGCACTTGCTCCAACCCCACCCCTGCCTGCAATTGCTCCAACCCCACCCATGCCTGCACTCACTCCAACCCCACCCCTGCCTGCACTTTCTCCAACCCCACCCCTGCCTGCACGCACTCCAACCCCACCCCTGCCTGCACTTGCTCCAACCCCACCCCTGCCTGCACTCACTCCAACCCCACCCTTGCCTGCACTCACTCCAACCCCACCCCTGCCTGCACTTGCTCCAACCCCACCCCTGCCTGCACTCATTCCAACCCCACCCCTGCCTGCACTTGCTCCAACACCACCCCTGCCTGCACTCACTCCAAACCCACCACTGCCTGCACTTGCTCCAACCCCATCCCTGCCTGCACTTGCTCCAACCCCACCCCTGCCTGCACTCGCTCCAACCCCACCCCTGCCTGCACTTGCTCCACTACCATCCTAGCCTGCACTCGCTCCAACCCCATCCCTGCCTGCACTCGCTCCAACCGCATCCCTGCCTGCACTTGCTCCAATCCCAACCTCTGTCTGCACTCCCTCCAACCCCACCCCTGTCTGCACTCCCTCCAAATCCACCCCTGCCTGCACTTGCTCCAATCCCATCCCTGCCTGCACTTGCTCCAACCCCACCCCTGCTTGCACTCCCTCTAACCCCAGCCCTGCCTGCACTCCCTCTAACCCCACCCCTGCCTGCAATCCCTCCAACCCCATCCCTGCCTGCACTCCCTCCAACCCCATCCCTGCCTGCACTCCCTCTAACCCCACCCCTGCCTGCACTCCCTCTAACCCCACCCCTGCCTGCACTCCCTCTAACCCCACCCATGCCTGCACTCCCTCCAACCCCATCCCTGCCTGCACTTGCTCCAATCCCACCCCTGCCTGCACTCGCTCCAACCCCACCCCTGCCTGCACTCACTTCAACACCACCCCTGCCTGCACTCACTCCAACCCCACCCCTGCCTGCACTCACTCCAACCCCACCCCTGCCTGCACTCGCTCCAACCCCATCCCTGCCTGCACTCACTTCAACTCCACCCCTGCCTGCACTCACTCCAACCCCACCCCTGCCTGCACGCACTCCAACCCCACCCCTGCCTGCACACGCTCCAACCCCACCCCTGCCTGCACTCGCTCCTACCCCCATCCCTGCCTGCACTCACTCCAACCCCACCTCTGCCTGCACTCACTCCAACCCCACCTCTGCCTGCACTCACTCCAACCCCACCTCTGCCTGCACTCACTCCAACCCCACCCCTGCCCGCACCTCCCTTAGATAGACTCTCACCTATTGGCAATTCCCCTGACTGTTCTTAAGTAAATATTGAAGCAAGGTAACTCGTTCATCGGCCGACGGTCTCATTCATCAATAAAGATTTTCACATTGTTATTCTCACAATCTCCAGTTTCTATCCACGCAGAATCCTCCACATCACTTTCCCTCATTAATATCATCCTTTCCTCAAAACAATACAATGCTGTATTTTACCTAGCTGGCGTCTATTCTCTATCCCATTACACCTCCACATCTTGTAGACCTCTCGTCCTGTCCTCCAATTTCTCTCGTCTTTAAGCAAAGTACATCAAACTCAGCAACATCTCATTTACCTTTGAGATCCTCCATCTCGTTATTTCAACTCCAGGTGTTGGTATATTTTCAAACTTTTTTCTTCCTGTGTGTATTTCTTGCTGCTTGGCATTACCAATCCTGTTATCAGTTCTTCACTTTCTTGCCCCTTTACTAGGGTGCATCAAACGCCCTTAGGTTCTTGGATTTTAATGTCTATTCTCTCAAATGTTACACTTGTTGGTAGAAGTATGTATGCAAAAAATAAATGAAATCAGAGGTGGTCCTGGGTGGCCACCGGCCACTTTTATATATTTAGGGCCATTTTCGGGGCCGCACTATGTAAAAATGTTTGATTTTGTTATTTTACACCCAAACCTAGTCATGTTTGGTATCAAATTGAAGGTCTTGATGAGAGGAATACAAATATAACAATTTTATGCAAAAAACGATGGTTTGATAATTAGTTTGTATTTTTACATGAATGAAATCGGAGGTCTAATCGTGGGTCCCATACTAGTAGTCTAATAATATCCTTTATTTTCTTTCAGATGGCAGATAAGAAGACCAGATTAGCAAGTGCCATTTTTGGTCTTGGCAATGCTTTTACAGAAGCAGATGGTACATTGACAGGAGTCCGCCTCCCAACTTGCCGGCAGGTTCTTCGATGCGTGATGTGGTACATCCAGAAAGAAATATGTGAAGGCAAACAAACTCAGCCACTGAAATGGAAATCTGCCAGCATCGTCCTTATCCAGCTGAAAAAATTCTACACTAAAGCAAATATTCCTATGCTTTCAGACCATCAATGCTGCAAACTAATACTTGACCTTCTTAATGACAATAACAAATTGCGTCAAATACCTGTTTCTCGCCGAGAATCTCCAAGCACTTTGGCTAAGTTGCAAACCATGAATGAACGTCTTGATAAGACCTTTGGTGTATGGACAAAAGATGCAATGACAAACATTAAGAATGAGGAAGATAGAGTATTTTTAGAGTCAATGAAATCTGACAGAGTAGCCTCATTTGGTGGTGTTGACAAGAAGAAAGTTGATAAAGATCATAGAAAAGAAAAACGCCTCTTAGCGGAAGCTTCAAGACGAGAACGTCATGAATCATCCAGTGTACAAGAGATGACAATTAGTTCTGTATGCTCTGATGATAGTGACTCTGCAGATAGCTTGGAAGAAACTGAAGAAGAGGCGATTCCAGAGTTTCAAAGGAAGCGTAGTCACCACAGATCAACATATGCAGGTACATCTGCCTTTATTCCTCATGATATTCTGAAAAGACATTCAGTTGTGTCTGTTGCTACTCGACTAAACATAACTCCTGTTCAACAGGTTGCGCTCACCAAAGCTGTAATTCAAGAGGCAGGAGGTGATCCACGTTGTGTGGCCAAGTCGTACTCAACTGCTGATAAGGCTCGACGATCAATAACAAGTGCTATCGCCAAAGATATTCAAGAAAATTGGATCGCCCCAACAGCTGCAACACTTCACTGGGATGGCAAGCAGATACCAACGCTCACAAACAAGAATGTCAAGGAAGAAAGATTGCCAGTGTTGGTTGGGAATGCCACTGATGTAAAGCTACTGGGGGTGGCTAGATATCCTCCTGGAAGTGATAGGTCATCAGGTGACATCATTGCCGAGCACACTTACACGTATCTACATTCATGGAAGTGCAAACAATCAGTTGTCAACTTATGTTTTGACACAACAGCATCAAACACTGGACACGTTACAGCTGCCTGTGTTACCATTCAATCAAAACTGGACCGTGCTCTTCTGTGGTGTGCATGTCGCCATCATGTTGGAGAGGTAATCCTGGATCATGTGTTTGACGTTCTCAAAATTGAGGCATCAAAGTCTCCAGAAGTATCTTTGTTCCAAAAATTCCAGAAGAATTGGGAACGCATATCGCATGCAAAGAATGAAAGTTTAACCAAAATTGACATTTCCATGTACAATGACTATGCACAACAGCTGCTTTTATCCTGCAAAAACAAGGTTTTAAGCACAATCCGCACAAGCGCTTCATACTGTAGGGAAGACTACAAGGAAATGGCACAACTCTGCCAGGTAGTCCTCGATGATGATGTCACAAAACAAGGAACACTCCACAGACCAGGGGCCATGCATAAAGCAAGGTGGATGTCAAAGATTATTTATTCCATCAAAATATGCCTACTTGAAGAGCAAATTTCTCTACTACCTCGAGGAACTGTAACAACACAACATCAACAGAAAAAACTGAAGGAGTTTGTTGTTTTTGTTGTTTATATTTATTGTGATTGGTGGCTCATATGTCAGTCTGCTTCAAATGCCCCATGGTTTGATTTGTGCTTTTACAAGACTCTGCTCAACTATAAAGCTGTCAACTCAACCATTTCAGTCAGCGCTGTGAAAGCCTTTGATAGACATTTGTGGTATTTAACCCCAGAACTGGTTGTTTTGGCACTGTTCAGCAATGCAATTCCTCAAAAGGATCGTCGTGCCCTTGCAGATGTGTTACTGGCCATACAACCAGATGAAATGCCAAGCACTCCAAAACACCGCTACGGTTCTGGATATGGCAAACCGTCATTTCCAAAAATTACAGAAGCGACAACCCTGGCTGATCTTGTGAACGAGGACTCGTGGTTTACAGTAAACCTTCTTCACCTAGATATGACCTTCCTAACAGAGGATGTTGACACTTGGCAGAACAATGAGCACTTCAAGGCAGCCAAGTCCATTGTGGATGGGCTTAATGTTGTGAATGACCCTGCGGAGAGAGCAGTAAAGCTCGCAACTGATTTTGTCTCAACTGCAAGAAGAGAAGACCACTTCCAAAATCTTCTTCAAGTGGTTGAATGTGACCGCAAAGCGAGGCCAAATTTGCGGAAACGAGCAAAGTTGGAGTAGTGACATTGGCGTTGTGCTTAATACATTTTCAAACTTTTAATCAATGAAAGTACAATACTACAACACTGTACTACAACTTTGTAATATGAAGAACGATTTTGGTTAATTTTACATTGACATGTAAGGTTGTTTTAACTGTTTGATATTAGGCATTTAGTAAAAGTAGGACTTTACTTTTGTATATAGGTATAATGGTTAATTTTACATTATCTTGTAGTTAATTTTACATTATCTTGTAAAGTAGTTTAGCTGTGGCCCTAAATGGCCCTAAATATATAAAAGTGGCCGGTGGCCACCCAGGACCACCTCTGATTTCATCTATTTTTTGCATACATACTTCTACCAACAAGTGTAACATTTGAGGGAATAGACATTAAAATACAACAACTTTTTGAAAATCATGGGGCGTTTGATGCACCCTACCCTTTACCCTCCTTTTACCTAAAAATGCCTTTATTCCTTCCTCAATTCACATTTCAAACATTGCTGCCCCATTTCTCTTTGGCATGTGGCCACCAATCTGGAAACACTCCCTTTGCCCCCACTCCCCCTCCGCCCCCGAAATTATTCCCATCGCTTTGTAAACGCAAAACATTGCTGGAAACACCAGGGCCAATGAGAGGGGGAAGGCAAAGGGGTCACTTCCCCAGGGCCCGGGGTCCGTTGAGGGGAAACAGTGCAGCGAAACCCCTCGTCGGCTCGTCCTCACTTCCTCATCGTGACATGATTGAAGAGTCATCGCCGGTGAAAGATCACGTTATGCTTTGTTTAAAGTCCTACGTTCTAGCGGGGTTGGCCGGGGGAAGTTTGGCTCAAGTATTTAAGGAACCGGCTGGTAAGGCGTTCGACTAAGGTTTGGGCAGGAATATCTCCCTCCAACCCCACCCCGGCCTGCACTCCCTCCAACCCCACCCCTGCCCACACTCCCTCCAGCCCCACCCCTGCCCACACTCCCTCCAACCCCACCCCTGCCCACACTCCCTCCAACCCCACCCCTGCCTGCACTCCCTCCAACCCCACCCCTGTCCACACTCCCCCCAACCCCACCCCTGTCCACACTCCCCCCAACCCCACCCCTGTCCACACTCCCTCCAACCCCACCCCTGCCTGCACTCCCTCCAACCCCACCCCTGTCCACACTCCCTCCAACCCCACCCCTGTCCACACTCCCTCCAACCCCACCCCTGCCTGCACTCCCTCCAACCCCACCCCTGCCTGCACTCCCTCCAACCCCAACCTCTGTCTGCACTCCCTCCAACCCCAGCCCTGCCTGCACTCCCTCCAACCCCATCCCAGCCTGCACTCGCTCCAACCCCATCCATGCCTGCACTTGCTCCAATCCCATCCCTGCCTGCACTTGCTCCAACCCCACCCCTGCCTGCACTCACTGCAACCACATCCCTGCCTGCACTTGCTCCAATCCCAACCTCTGTCTGCCCTCCCTCCAACCCCACCCCTGCCTGCACTCCCTCCAAACCCACCCCTGCCTGCACTTGCTCCAATCCCACCCCTGCCTGCACTTGCTCCAACCCCATCCCTGCCTGCACTCCCTCTAACCCCACCCCTGCCTGCACTCACTCCAACCCCATACCTGCCTGCATTCGCTCCCACCCCACTTCTGCCTGCACTTGCTCCAATACCACCCCAGCCTGCACTCGCTCCAACCCCATCCCTGCCTGCACTCCCTCCAACACCACCTCTGCCTGCACGCACTCCAACCCCATCCCTGCCTGCACGCGCTCCAACCCCACGCCTGCCTGCACCCGCTCCAACCCCACGCCTGCCTGCACCCGCTCCAACCCCACCCCTGCCTGCACTCCCTCCAACCCCACCCCTGCCTGCACCCGCTCCAACACCACCTCTGCCTGCACGCACTCCAACCCCATCCCTGCCTGCACGTGCTCCAACCCCACGCCTGCCTGCACCCGCTCCAACCCCACGCCTGCCTGCACCCGCTCCAACCCCACCCCTGCCTGCACTCCCTCCAACCCCACCCCTGCCTGCACCCGCTCCAACCCCACCCCTGCCTGCACCCGCTCCAACCCCACCCGTGCCTGCACTCCCTCCAACCCCACCCCTGCCGATCTCCTTTGCAGATTCAGTCCATAAAATGTAACCAACTTTTATCTTCAAATTTTTCACACTCCGTTATCTCTTGCAAAGTAGTATCCTGTTGATTGCAATCTCTGTTGATGATTACAATCTTCTGTTGATGTTCAACATTTGCTGCTTTCGTATGGTGTGAATTATAGGAATCAGAATCATTTTAACAAGTTATTCTCATGTACATATGGAGTTGAATTTGAAGCCTAAATTCAAGTTCTACAAAGAAACGCCGTCATTGGTTCAACGACCCACACTCAACCAATGGGGGAAGTTTAGTCAACCTGAGAATTGATGCTTCGTCATATGTTGGAAGATTCGGGGGAAGTTCGTGTCACCACTCCACCACAACTCCACCACAACTCCCACCCCCTCCATTCTCGCATCTCGTGTGCACATTCACGTGGGAGTGCGAGATGGATGGTGTAACCATGACAGCGAGTTAACGTGTCTGTTAGACCACGGCAAGTACACCTGGCTGGAACGCAGGTGACATAACAGGTTGTGACAGTAGTTTCATGACTACGACAGGTGTAATGTGAGGTGAGAGAAGTTTAAAATGTTGAACGAGTTCAGTCATGTCACCTGTGCCGCGGTTGTGTCAGGTCTGCACAAGTAACAGGTATCCAGGCAGGTATGTGTGAATTGGGCACGCCGCCCGTTCGACCTGTTTATCGACATCGCATGTACTGTATCCGTGAACATGAACAGCCAAACATGGATGTGTGTTTCGACCCACGCACACCATTGCTGCTCCATTGTTTATAGACTTGGACGACATTCCCAACGCTTCCCACGTGTCTGCACCCACTCGATGATCTGAGCCGCAAACAATGTCCGTCTGCGTCGAGTCACCTCGTCAACAAATACCGTCTGTACCTGGTGTTTCCCCCGTTAATAAATACCGTACCTGTTGTATCTGTTCTGTTGTAAAGGGACGATCGAGCTGAGGACACGAACAAACAAACCGTTCAACCGAAACTACAATGTTAATCTGGAGATACGAACAGGGAATTTTACAATATCATTTGATTTATAAAGTGTGTACGTGTGTGTGTGTGTGTGTGTGTGTGTGTGTGTGTGTGTGTGTGTGTGTGTGTGTGTACGTGTGTGTGTGTGTGTGTGTGTGTGTGTGTGTGTGTGTGTGTATGTATGTGTGTGTGTATGTGTGTGTGTATGTGTGTGTGTATATGTGTATGTGTGTGTGTACGTGTGTGTGTTTGTGTGTGTACGTGTGTGTGTGTGTGTGTGTGTGTATGTGTGTGTATATGTGTGCGTGTATTTGTGTTTGTGTGTGTGTGTGTGTGTGTGTTTGTGTGTGTGTGTGTGTGTGTGTGTGTGTGTGTGTGTGTGTGTGAGAGGGGGAAACCTCCAACAGAGAGAGCGAGGTGGGGGGAAACTCCAACAGAGAGAGCGAGGTGGGGGGAAACTCCGAGAGAGAGAGAGAGAGAGAGAGAGAGAAAGAGAAAGAGAAAGAGAAAGAGAGAGAAAGAGAAAGAGAAAGAGAAAGAGAAAGAGAAAGAGAAAGAAAGAAACTCCAACAGAGAGAGAGAGGGGGAAACTCCAACAGAGAGAGAGAGGGGGAAACTCCAACAGAGAGAGAGAGGGGGAAACTCCAACAGAGAGAGAGAGGGGGGGGGGGACTCCAACAGAGAGAGAGAGGGGGAAACTCGAACAGAGAGAGAGAGGGGGAAACTCCAACAGAGAGAGAGGGGGGGGGGGGACTCCAACAGAGAGAGAGGGGGGGGGGGACTCCAACAGAGAGAGAGAGGGGGAAACTCGAACAGAGAGAGAGAGGGGGAAACTCCAACAGAGAGAGAGGGGGGGGGGGACTCCAACAGAGAGAGAGAGGGGGAAACTCGAACAGAGAGAGAGAGGGGGAAACTCCAACAGAGAGAGAGGGGGGGAAACTCCAACAGAGAGAGAGGGGGGGGGGGGACTCCAACAGAGAGAGAGAGGGGGAAACTCGAACAGAGAGAGAGAGGGGGAAACTCCAACAGAGAGAGAGGGGGGGGGGGGACTCCAACAGAGAGAGAGGGGGGGGGGGACTCCAACAGAGAGAGAGAGGGGGAAACTCGAACAGAGAGAGAGAGGGGGAAACTCCAACAGAGAGAGAGGGGGGGGGGGACTCCAACAGAGAGAGAGAGGGGGAAACTCGAACAGAGAGAGAGAGGGGGAAACTCCAACAGAGAGAGAGAGGGGGAAACTCCAATAGAGAGAGAGAGGGGGAAACTCCAACAGACAGAGAGAGGGGGGGGGGGGGACTCCAACAGAGAGAGAGAGGGGGAAACTAACTCCAACAGAGAGAGAGAGGGGGAAACTCCAACAGAGAGAGGGGGGGGGGGAACTCCAACAGACAGAGAGAGAGAGAGAGAGAGGGGGAAACTCCAACAGAGAGAGAGAGGGGGAAACTCCAACAGAGAGAGAGAGGGGGAAACTCCAACACAGAGAGAGAGAGAGAGAGGGGGAAACTCCAACAGAGAGAGAGAGGGGGAAACTCCAACACAGAGAGAGAGAGAGAGGGGGAAACTCCAACAGAGAGAGAGAGGGGGGGGGGGAACTCCAACAGAGAGAGAGGGGGAAACTCCAACAGAGAGAGAGGGGGAAACTCCAACAGAGAGAGAGGGGGGGGGGACTCCAACAGAGAGAGAGAGGGGGGGGGGGACTCCAACAGAGAGAGAGGGGGGAAACTCGAACAGAGAGAGGGAGAGAGATGGGGGAAACTCAAACAGAGAGAGGGAGAGAGATGGGGGAAACTCGAACAGAGAGAGGGAGAGAGATGGGGGAAACTCAAACAGAGAGAGAGAGGGGGAAACTCCAACAGAGAGAGGGAGAGAGATGGGGGAAACTCGAACAGAGAGAGGGAGAGAGATGGGGGAAACTCGAACAGAGAGAGGGAGAGAGATGGGGGAAACTCAAACAGAGAGAGGGAGAGAGATGGGGGAAACTCAAACAGAGAGAGGGAGAGAGATGGGGGAAACTCGAACAGAGAGAGGGAGAGAGATGGGGGAAACTCCAACAGAGAGAGGGAGAGAGATGGGGGAAACTCAAACAGAGAGAGGGAGAGAGATGGGGGAAACTCGAACAGAGAGAGGGAGAGAGATGGGGGAAACTCGAACAGAGAGAGGGAGAGAGATGGGGGAAACTCGAACAGAGAGAGGGAGAGAGATGGGGGAAACTCAAACAGAGAGAGGGAGAGAGATGGGGGAAACTCAAACAGAGAGAGGGAGAGAGATGGGGGAAACTCGAACAGAGAGAGGGAGAGAGATGGGGGAAACTCAAACAGAGAGAGGGAGAGAGATGGGGGAAACTCAAACAGAGAGAGGGAGAGAGATGGGGGAAACTCCAACAGAGAGAGGGAGAGAGATGGGGGAAACTCGAACAGAGAGAGGGAGAGAGATGGGGGAAACTCAAACAGAGAGAGGGAGAGAGATGGGGGAAACTCGAACAGAGAGAGGGAGAGAGATGGGGGAAACTCGAACAGAGAGAGGGAGAGAGATGGGGGAAACTCGAACAGAGAGAGGGAGAGAGATGGGGGAAACTCAAACAGAGAGAGGGAGAGAGATGGGGGAAACTCCAACAGAGAGAGGGAGAGAGATGGGGGAAACTCGAACAGAGAGAGAGGGGAAACTCCAACAGAGAAAGAGAGAGAGTGGGGGGGGGGGGCTCCAACAGAGAGAGAGGGGGAAAACTCGAACAGAGAGAGAGGGGGGAAACTCCAACAGCAGAGCCAAAGGCCAAGACAGAGGGAGGCGGACAAACAATGGGTGTGGGGAAGAATAGTGAGGGGAGGAGGGGATTCAGTAGAGGATGTAAGGGCTGGACAAGAAGGATAGAGAAGGAAACTATCAAGAGGAAAAACTGGAATTTTGGAAGGAAGAGGGATTGGGGTGGGGTTGGTCAAGTGGGTAGGGGGAGGGGGGAAGGTGTGGCGGGGTTAACGAGGGTAGAAAGTATCATGGTTTTGCATTGGGGATGATCTGAGATACAGCTGTCTTGAAGAGCTGGAGGGAAGAATGAGAGTGAAGAGGTTGTGAAGGTTGAGATTCCACATGTGTGGAAAAAGAGGACCAAGTGTGTGGATGTGAATAGTGATCTTTAATCCGCCATTGCTCTCCGATCATTTTCCTGGTGATCCACGACAGATGGTTTGTATTGTGGAATTCTTACATTTGGATAGACCCTAACAACTCTTTGTGTAGAAACATGACTTCATCGTAAAAAAACGTCTCTAAAACGAGCATCCCCTGGGGGCGCAGAGAAATTGCTCGACGTGCGAGAAACTTCCAGAAAAAAACTTTAAACATTGTTCTTGGATGACATGAAAATAAAAGGAGGGTCACGTTAGTAAAACTAGAGCGACAATTGCTATTCAATAATACATGTCTCCTAACGATGTGTTATTTTCAAAGTTCAAAACTCTTACAAAATTGGCGAAACGCCAAGAAACTAAAACTTGTTCTGCAACTTATCATAATAAAGCCATGTACCAAGTTTCAGTTGAATATGGTAAAGGTTATGGGGAAAAGTCTGAAAAAACACAGGTGGGACGGACAGACTGACGGACAGACGCGGAGAGCAAACCTATAACCTATTGTCCCCTCCGGTGAAACCCGAAGGGGGAAAACTAGAATGGAACTTGATAGAGAGCATATACTTCCATCATACTGAACAGTTTACATTTTGTATCCCACTGATAGGCCAGATCTGGATTCGGACCTGAACCAAAATCGAATCGCCTTGTTATTGTCACGTAAACAACTCGTCCACCAAGTTTGGTCATAATCCACCCACAACGTTTTAAGATATCTGCGCACAAACAAACAAACAAACAAACAGTCAGCACTATCGTCCACCTTTGATTAACGTGGTAAAAATGAAATTACACGGAGGGACGGAATCCCCAAAAAGCAACCAAACCAGGTAGGAAGGAATGACAAGAAAGGAATGACAAGAAAGGAATGACACCACAATACAGGACCACAATCATTTTATGGATTGCCATGACGACATATTTTGACATTTTTGTCATAGATGGCAATATTAACAAATGTGTGAAGATGTACATGGTAGAGGTAGTTGTATATCTGTAGTGTGGGTTGGTGTAATTACCCCGCACATGCAAAGTGAAAAAGTGGGGTTAATCCATTGGTTGATGTCTGTCTGTCTGTCTGTCTGTCAACAAACATCAGTTTATGATCGAAGAACAGTCTACTTGAATTGAATGTTACATTTTGAACATGAGGCGGAACATCAATAGGAAGACAAGTTTACCGTTTCACCGTATATTGGCTCTGAAGTCGTCGTCCCAATCACACATGCGCAGAGAGAAGTGACATAATGTTTTTACTGTCAACAAGAACCCGGAAAGATCGATTTTAGCAGTTACTTCCGAGGCTCAAACACAGCAACAGTTACAAGCTACCAGAGGTGCGTCAGCAGGGAAGCGCAGTACACATAGCATCAGGATATGGTACAAACATCATCAAACAGAAGACCAAATACTGCAGTGGAGTCATCAGGAGGAACCCGAATAAGCAAAGAGCAAATATGGAGTCATCAGAAGGAACACGAATAAGCAATGAGCAAAGATGGAGTCATCAGAAGGAAACTGAACAAGCAAAGAGCAAAGATGGAGTCATCAGAAGGAACCCGAATAAGCAAAGAGCAAATATGGAGTCATCAGAAGGAACCCGAATAAGCAAAGAGCAAATATGGAGTCATCAGGAGGAACCCGAATAAGCAAAGAGCAAATATGGAGTCATCAGAGGGAACCCGAAAAAGCAAAGAGCAAATATGGAGTCATCAGAAGGAAACTGAACAAGCAAAGAGCAAAGATGGAGTCATCAGAAGGAACCCGAATAAGCAAAGAGCAAATATGGAGTCATCAGGAGGAACCCGAATAAGCAAAGAGCAAATATGGAGTCATCAGAAGGAACCCGAATAAGCAAAGAGCAAATATGGAGTCATCAGGAGGAACCCGAATAAGCAAAGAGCAAATATGGAGTCATCAGAAGGAACCCGAATAAGCAAAGAGCAAATATGGAGTCATCAGGAGGAACCCGAATAAGCAAAGAGCAAATATGGAGTCATCAGAAGGAACCCGAATAAGCAAAGAGCAAAGATGGAGTCATCAGAAGGAACCCGAATAAGCAAAGAGCAAAGATGGAGTCATCAGAAGGAACCCAAATAAGCAAAGAGCAAAGATGGAGTCATCAGAAGGAACCCGAATAAGCAAAGAGCAAATATGGCGTCATCAGAAGGAACCCGAATAAGCAAAGTGCAAATATGGAGTCATCAGGAGGAACCCGAATAAGCAAAGAGCAAATATGGAGTCATCAGAAGGAAACTGAATAAGCAAAGAGCAAAGATGGAGTCATCAGAAGGAACACGAATAAGCAAAGAGCAAATATGGGGTCATCAGAAGGAACCCGAATAAGCAAAGCGCAAATATGGAGTCATCAGAAGGAAACTGAATAAGCAAAGAGCAAAGATGGAGTCATCAGAAGGAAACTGAATAAGCAAAGAGCAAAGATGGAGTCATCAGAAGGAACCCGAATAAGCAAAGAGCAAATATGGAGTCATCAGAAGGAAACTGAATAAGCAAAGAGCAAAGATGGAGTCATCAGGAGGAACCCGAATAAGCAAAGAGCAAAGATGGAGTCATCAGGAGGAAACTGAATAAGCAAAGAGCAAATATGGAGTCATCAGAAGGAAACTGAATAAGCAAAGAGCAAAGATGGAGTCATCAGAAGGAACACGAATAAGCAAAGAGCAAATGTAGAGTCATCAGAAGGAACCCGAATAAGCAAAGAGCAAATATGGAGTCATCAGGAGGAACCCGAATGAGCAAAGAGCAAATATGGAGTCATCAGGAGGAACCCGAATGAGCAAAGAGTAAATATGAAGTCATCAGAAGGAACCCGAATAAGCAAAGAGCAAATATGGAGTCATCAGAAGGAAACGAAATAAGCAAAGAGCAAAGATGGAGTCATCAGAAGGAACCAGAATAAGCAAAGAGTAAAGATGGCGTCATCAGGAGGAACCCGGAAGGAGCTGGTGACATGGAGGTTCTTTTTCACCCCCGTCGGTCTGTCTGTGAACAGGATATCTGCCATCCCTACATATGGAGTATTACCATTATCCACGAACAACAGATTACAGAGAAATTGGCCAATGGAGTTCTTGGGGAGGCACAAGTATTTGTCCCTTGATATATCCGGCCTGGTAGGTTGCTCTCAAGTGTAGGTCTCAGCTTAGAGATTGTTTTTCGTTTCGGAATATCAGGATTTATTGCAGCTACTTCTCTATTAATTCCAACTGAGTTTGCACTAAGATTCTGAGTGAGGGTAGTAGATGTTCCGTGAAATGAATCCTTGCCTGCTGTTGAACTTGGATTCTGATCAGTGTTGTCGACATTTTGCAGTGGTAAACAAGTTGCTTTTCCCCTTTGGTAGGAACACCACTCCTTTCGCTTTATAAAGTGCACAAACACCCTGTCAGCAGATAGTTCTGTCATAAGAGATGGACACACCCAGTCAATGCAATTTTGACAACTTTACCTTTTCGTGTTTCGTCATAAACGGCAATTGCTAGGTACGTAGATTGCCAGTGGGGTCTCCTTATATGCACTTGTAAATGAAGATCTTGCACGATTAACAAAATTGAAAATCAATTGTTCCGATAGAACTAGAGCTGCATTTATCGCATCTCTTGCACAGCTTGTCTGGCTTGGACATTTGGGCCTTCCAATAGCATATTCACATGTACATGGCCTGTGCACTATAATCTAGTTTCACGTGTAAACAAACTGCAAAGCCACACTGATGCCTCTGACAAAATGCAAGCATTACATCTCTTCCCTCCTTGTATGGTTTCAGATCTGGGACTTGGTAAAGCTCCCTCTCGTTCAGTCTTGTCGAGGTAACTCTACCTGGATCATTCGTCTCAAGCTGTTGTAACTAAGTGTGATGATTTGAACATTGTGGGGGATGAAGCCAACTCATCAGTAGCTTTAACATCCTCGATGGAGGACACAAGCTCAGCTAGAGCAATGTCCTCCATTGTTGATTCCTTTATGTTTTCAGACGTCTATTTATATGCAGAGTAACTCGACAGTTTCTGTGGCAGTGTGCATTGTTTGCATGCATATCACCTGTTGATAATTTGGCTAGCAATCTTCTATCCTAAAGTAGAGCGGTCCACCTTTTGACATTTTTGTCGAAATCAAAAGTTGATGATCGATGCAATCTTCCACCAGTTTCATCATAAAAGAGGTCTGGTGTAGAAGATTCGCTCATATCAACATTTGCTCCTCTGACAACTGATCTAGTTTCCCTCGCCAGAGGAGATGGTATTGCATTTGTCTGTTTGTTTGTTTGTCTATCTGTTTGTCTGTCTGTTTGTCTGTCTGTTTGTCTGTTTTGTTTGTCTAATTGTCTGTTTGTCCACACAGAAGAAATATTATTACGTTTGTGGGGGCAGCTGATGGATTACCATAGTACAGATAGGATCGTATAGGTATAGCATGGACCGTGGGCGAGTAGGAGACATCTCGATGTATTAAGTAGGGAAATTGGAGCTTAATTTGTTTATGTGGCTTCACAGGGTGGGTGGAGTGGTGCTATCTAGACAGGGGTTAAGTTAGTTCTCCCCAGTATGTGGTTGCCTCCTGTGGTTTTTCCCCTACGTTTTTTTTTTACATCTACAAGGCCTGCCATGCAACCACCTCCAACAACAACAACAATAACCGACATAACTGCCGAAAGAAACCAGAACATTCCCGATTGAGCTAAACCCTGCCCTCCCACCGCTGACAGGACTCAAACATTTGCTGATCGACAAATAAATCCTGCTTCCAAACTATCGTAACCGGCAGACCACGCCCCGAGCTTCGTCATTGGTCAAGAGGACATGGGGTGTTTCGAGTGGAACTCGGCGATTGGACGGCGTGATGTCAGAGAGAGGGAAGGTTTCGTGAGCAGGAAGAAGAAGAGTCTCTCTCTGGCTTTTGTCTCTCTCGGTTGGTTTATGTGCTTGGGAAGGAGCTAGTTTTTTCTCTGTGTGCGCTTCTGAAAGGAAAACTGAGAGAAAACGGTTTTGGATAACTTTTATCAAGAGGAAGAAGTGTCTCTGGCGCTCTCTCTCTCTCTCAGTCTTTTGGCCTCTCTCGGTCGCTTTTGTCTCTGGCTTCGGCTGTTTCTGGCTGGTGTGTGCTTGTGAGGAGACTTTTCGGAGCTTTGTGGAACCTTTGCACGTTGGACGAGGGGGTGTTGTTGGACCATGGTCCTTTTCGGGGGAGATGGAGCCGCGTTGCACGTGGCGGTGGAAGGGAAGAAGGGCCGTTTGACTGTTTGCTTCGTGCCTGGGCGTTTTCGACACGGGAATTCGGCGCCATTGTCGGAGCGCTTCCCGCGCGGGTGGCTACACCGGCGGCAACGACCAACAAGCCTCTCGCCACATTTTGGACCAGAGCTGAGTACCGGCCGACTCAACAAAACATTTTATTTTATTTTATCATTCCCTTGTTGTGTATTTGTGTCTTATGGAGACATCTCAAAGTAGAATCTTAGTTTTATTTCACTCTTTATTTCATCAATTTTGTATTGCATTTATTTTCATTAAATTCATTATTGTTACATTTTATTTGTCGTGTGAGTATATTTGTTCGTGGGTCCAATAATAAACCCATTTGGCTTCCGTACAGGTAAGCGCTTTGTTTCCTTCACCCGCGCTCGACGGACCAACCTCCAGATTCGGCCATTCGCCTCAGAAATTAAGGACCGTTTTGGCTTTCCATCACCCAGTGGTCTTAAACACCAGGGCGACGCGACAACATGATTTTCTTTGCATCTGTTGGTCCGATTGACAGGAAATTTTCACCATAGCTGCGCCTCCTCCTGTATATTTTTTAATGATAATTATGACGTCGTATGTCACGTGGTATGGGTGCCGTCTTGGAAAAACTGAAAAACCTTGCACCTCTATATCTCCGAAAGCGCTGCAAATAAAAAATTGCAACATGGCTCATTGTAAAGAACTCTCCATGGGGAATAACATATGTTAATGATGATGCCATAGGTACCTTCATTATGACATCATAATTCGACAAGTACAGAACCTCATCCGATCAAGATGAAATTTCTTGAGCGTCATCTCGGGATAAATTGGTGGAGAAAACAAAATGATGATGACGTCATCGGTCACGTGGTTCAGCCGCCATATTTGTTTTAACACAACAGCCTTAAAAAACACTAAGAACACGTCCTGGTGAGGGTCTGCAATCTCTGATTGCTCTTTCTTGTTTTCACTGTAATTATTACACAACAGTAGTTTGCTCTAATTTGCACTTTTGTGCTCTTTTTACCTCGAGGTTGCTCCTCTTATTAGTCCCCTTCCGGTGTACACCGTAGGGGACTATAGGTTTGCACTCCGTCCCTCCGTCTGTCAGTCTGTCGGTCCGTCAGTCCGTCACGCAAAGAACAGCTTTCCGGACTTTTTTCCTAAACTCTTAATGCTAATGATTTCAAACTTGGTACATGTGTTCGTCATGATGAGTTACAGATCAAGTTCGAACTTCACGACGTTTCGATCATTTTTTGACAAAGTTATGGCACTTTGAACTTTGGGAATTTCCCCAACAGTTTTCCGGACTATAATTTGGAGTGCGGTAAGTCATAATACTGTCTTCTATGACAGTGCTACCCAATGCCGGTAGGGGACATGTATTGCAGCGCAATACTCAGAATGCTTGTTTGAAGTGTAGATGTGCCAAGATGCATTGTGAGAGACTCCAGTGTTTCAGAAATTCCATGAATCTCATCAAGTCGAGTCACATTTATGCTCATGGGAACCCTTCCTATTTCATGAAAGCTTAGTAGGTTTCGGTTTTCCCCCCCAGTTTTGTACCCAGAACAACAGCAAAACTCTTGCTTGCAGTGTATTGTTTTGAAGGATATACGAGACTTTTCATCCGTCCTCTCTTGATACAAAACACCCAGTCTCCCAATGAGTTGGGCATAATTGCGTTGAGCTGGTTGATGTTTGTCATTAAAAGTATGTGATAATTCAGGGTTAATCAGCTCAATTAAGGGGGTTGTTTGTCACGTGTTTCAATCAATGGCATGATGTGGATTTGGGTGGCCCGGCCCGATATGAAAAACAAACTTTTTAAATCACCATCAGAGTCTGGTCCTCACCACACAGGTTTGTGGTGAAGGATAGAACACACGACACACCCATGGAACACATGACACAAAGCACACAGGTTTGTGGAAGCGTGTCATGCTCCGGTTCACCAATCAAAAGCTAGAAGCCGATTGTTTTTTTTAGATCAAAAGGTCAAAGTTCAAGGTTGCATAAAAACATCAATTTTCATCCGATTGACCTGAAATTTTAAGAATTGGCTTATTGGGACACAGAGTTGGTTCACTAATCAAAAGCTAGAAACCAATTGTTTCAAAAGGTCAAAGGTCAGGGTTGCATAAAATCATCAATTTTCATTTTGAATTTTTTTTTTTAGCTGATTTTGTCATGTTTAATAATAATAATAATAATAATAATGAATTTATTGTCATGTATATGCGATACACATATAATGAGAAGTACTTTGATAGTATAACAGTTTGGTATACGGAAGAAGACGTCTGTGTACATAGCGGACGCGGACGGGCTTGGAATTTTCAGATACTTTCTAGTTTTTAAATATGACTTGTCTGGCAAACTCCGTAGGTCGAAATACGTTTGCTCCTTCCGGCACAAATCATTATTCTTGTACAGTTACTAGAAAGCTGATCATATGCTTGGCCTAGCACGTGTACATTTTGTGTGACGTCATGGGATTCATAAATTATCCGAAGTCGGATAAAGAAAAAAGAAACATGTCGTGCATAGTATCTAATCTTGCGAACTAATCTTGCGAAATCCCTGAAAGAGGTCGTTGACCTTTGGCCTATCTTGTTCTCAAAAATATATAATTGGTGGTTGAATTCAGTGACCTGATATGCAAATCCTCTTCAAATGTCAAGTCAATTGGATGAAAATTGAGGATTTTAGATATTCCGCCTGAAGTTGTTGACCTTTGGCCTATGTTGACCTTTTGACCTTTTAACCTCAAAATCAATAGGCTTCTTCCTTATGACCAACTCTATAATTCGGTGAGGTTTTGTAAAGATTGGTTTAAAATTGTGACCTGTAGGTGATTGACATACAAACAGACAGGCATACAAACAGACAGACATACAAAGACAGAATAACGCACACGACCAAGAAATATACTTTTTAAAAACTTCAATTTTCGCAATTAAAAAGACGACGATTTTACAGTATTCGGACTAATCTGTTTATTACGTACGCGAACTTGATGAAATTTGGACGTGTGAGTTTGGATCTTTCATGAGCCTCAACCTTGTAAAGAAAGCAGACGTGGGAAATTAAACAAATGTTTTCCACACACCGAGATAGCTGCTCCCACCCAGTCCCAACGTCTCATCCGAAGTCCAAGACATACCTGCGGGTTAAGGTGTGGGTTGTGACGCAGCGGCGGTGAATGAATGAATCATCGGTTAATTTGTGGCTAAAGTAAGTTATGTCAGTCATACTCGAACGTACGACCCGGAAAGAGTAGGAGAGGAAACTTCCGTCCGTCATTAAGCAATCGCGTTTCAAACCATGAACATGCAAAACTATGACGTCATCGCAGGATAGGGCGTGGTCGAGATGTCTCTCACCTGGAAGGGTCGGAAACAAAGTAATAACATTCTTTCACACAGTCGACGTTATTACAAACTAATTAATATAAAGTTATTATGACGTAAAACCAACGAAAAGGACACGAGTTCATGCAAAATGTTTTTCGCCGATGTTGTCTCTTGACGTCATCCCCCCACCCCCCCCGCCCCCCCACTTTGCATGAATGACGACACAACGCACTATTTCGTCCAAAATCATAAACCGCTCACGACTCATTCATAAATAAATCGCCCTGAAGTTAAACCCGAGTCGGACTATGCTTTCCGAATTGAGCGCGAAGCTGCACCTGTCGTGGGAGAATACGTTACGTCGGTGTGACGTCACCGCGCTATCTGTACGCCACAATCCTTTCCTGCTGTTCGACCTTCAGCCTTAAATTGTTGAATAAACTTTTGGTGACGGTGAAAATCTTTTTGATGACGCATTTCATGCCGGTTACACCCACGGGGAAAGTTTGATACAAACACGTGGGCTGATACCCCGTTGGCCACCGCGTACCCCGAAGTGTGGCCTAGCGGTTAACGGGCCGACGCGAGGAATCAAAATCTACGTATATCGAACAAACAGTTTCGAATGGATCACCTCGTCTCCATCAGACGTTTAAATGGCATCAGATGTGACAATAAATGTGAATTGTTGCTCCCAGCTTGTCGGCTCGATAACAGAAGACGCCATTTGTATTTCTACCACCTCAATCCCGACTCGTTAAAATCACGTGGGGACAACTTGTTAGTCTTATCAATATATTAATTAATTAGAGCATGATGATTAAGCACAAACATATGGCTCATAGTCATATCTTCTATAATTATGAAATAATAAAAGGCAGTGCATGTCGTTGGCTTATCTCTCCAAGTATCCACCATTTTGTGTGTGTGTATGTTTATATGTATGTTTATATGTATGTTTATATATATATATATATTTAATGAATTAATCTTCAATGAATTAATCTTCTTGTATTTGAATTAATCTTCAATGCATTTCTACTTATTCACACACACATACGCATGCATATACTTACGCTAACATTCGGGGTCTGCTTCGCAGGCACGTAAGACATCGGCCATGATAAAGCTCGCAGTGTTAAGTGTGGAAAAGTTCTGAGGAGATTGTGGCTGGCTCAATAGCGCAGTGGGCTGTTGACGCGTTATCAACGGAGGTCCATGGTTCGAGCCCCACATTGAGTCAGAATTTTTTCACACTTAGCCCCTCGCAGGAATTTGATTCCTGTTTCTAAAATAAAAATTATATATGTATTTATATATATACACACATATATATATATATATATATATACACACACAGAGTGGTCCAGAAACCCTGGGCGCATTTATGAAGAATGATGTATCGATATATGTGTGTTGCATGTTTATATGTATATGCGTGTGTGAGTTTATATGTATGTGTATATATATATATATATATATATACACACATAGCAGGTGGTCCAGAAACCCTGGGTACATTTTGAAGAACGATATCTGCAATAAACAACTAAGTTTATTTTTGTTCTTTGGTGCAAAACAAAACATGAAATAACCACCTTTAGAGGCCATTTTTCCCCACAGAGCAGGGGTTAGGCCTTTTTTGAGCACCTTGGTCCCCATTTTTGAAGAAATGTTTTTTTTATGGTCCCTTCCTGCCACCAACCCTGTTTGTCACCTCTTGTGAAGCACAGGGAAGTGAACTGGTACTCAATTTGCCAACCTCGGAAGGTATGACAGGCTGAGTCAACCCTCCTGGTGTTAATTCAGTGATCAACCAGGATTCGAACACAGGATCCTAGGATCACAAGCCAGCACCCTAACCACTAAGCCAACACCAGGCTATGTAAAACAAAACACGATTACTTGTAAATGGATGTGACTGCTTCAACACGCACAGGCATCACGTGATATGCAACAGGGTGAGGTGCATCATGTGATATGGATCGAGGTGAGCTTCGCTCATGTGCTGCACGTGTTTGTCTTTGCATTAGTTCAGTTCATTGTGAATTAGATGCCCTAAAATGACGGAGGATATCGTGAGACAGAAAATTTGGGCTGTACGCTTGTATTCTGTATCTGGAAATCCGGCTGACGTTCTCAGACAACTTGTCAAATAATGTGGCACTGACGCAATTGAGAGAAGAACCATCGGCAGAATAAACAAGCAGTTTGATGAAACCGGCAGCATTCTTCCAAAACAGTCACCAGGTACGCCTCGTACTGTTCGAACTGAGGAAAGCAGAGCGGTCATTC
This sequence comes from Myxine glutinosa, assembly GCF_964187855.1. Classification (NCBI taxonomy): domain Eukaryota; kingdom Metazoa; phylum Chordata; class Myxini; order Myxiniformes; family Myxinidae; genus Myxine; species Myxine glutinosa. The sequence continues at coordinate 88,605,429 of NC_136273.1, read as the reverse complement.
AACAACAACTCGACACTAACACACCATTATCAACTCGTCATTTATAAAAACGTCACCAACATAAGCCAATCATCGATTCAAAGAATACTAAAAGACCTTCATGCTAAACCATACATACCCAGATTAATTCACCAACTATCTGAGGATGATTTTGACAGGCACGTTGAGTCATGTGAGACATTGCTTGGGTTAATGGATATGGACAATGATTTGCAGAAAAGGATCTTGTGGTCAGATGAATCCAAGTTTACGTTATCTGTTTCTGTGAATCATCATAACAGCATGATATGGGCAGTAGACAACCCACGATTTACTGTTGAACACAACGTCCAGTATCAAGCTGGTGTGTCCGTCTGGGCAGGCATTTCTTCTGGAGGCATTGTTGGACCAATATTTTTCGAAGAAAATGTGAATGCTGCAAATTACCTTCTAATGTTGGAGCAGCATGTATTTCTTCCCTTCCCACGCCTTTTCCTAAAGCACTTCCCCACACCCACCAAGGAAAATTTATATTTAATATTATAGTATGATAATATCACACACTCACTAATCAAGGATAATTCAATATTACCTTTCACATAATTGCAAAGGCTCAGGCACTATAAAGCCATTTTTTTAAAATACAAAGAAAGATCAAAAAAATGTTCTTTTTTCAAAATTTACCTTTTTTTTTGGCCTAAACCACTCGCCGGAACTCACTCATTGACCTCTCAAAGTTTGACGAAGATCCGTTCAGCCGTCTCAGCCGGCACTCATAGGATAGAAGATAATTAATAATGTTACTTGGTTCTGATTGCACAATGCAATGTCCTTGAAATTTTAAAACACACCTTTTTTGTTCTAGTCCTAGTTGCACCCCAACATATAATTTATGTTTCCCATTGGTATTGTCTGGAAACTCCCAAAAAGGGCGTTCTCCCTTCAGATAGAGCCACAGAACCTTTGTCTGGATCACTCAATCACAGTGGCCTGTGTAGTCTTATTCAAGATGGCAAACTGGTGCAAGGAAGAAACACAGTGAGATTTGCATTCCCTTTAAAGAACCGTTTCACCATTAACTATCATGGCATGAGGTCGAAGACCCAGAGTCGACGGGTCTATACCTCCAAACAAAACCATCCCAAAACCTTGCATCTCAATCCGTCAATTAAACGGACAAACCTTGTACTACGTCACCAACAGTACTGCATGACGTCATCAGTACAATAATCTCAAGAGCACATTAATTCGATAGAAAACAAAACAAAAGTCAATGAAAGCAGTTAAAGAGACAAAGCTTTATTGTAAATTGGAACAAAAAACGTGGCAAAACAGCTTCAAACATTCCGGAAAAGTTTTGTTTGGCAGAATTGCTTCGAGTCAAGAGAGGAGAGTGCTGAGACCACGTGATTTAGAAAGGGCTTGGCCAAAGCAACATTAGTAAAATACAAAAATTTGCTCTCAAAACCTTTTCTTTTGTCTCTCTACTGAATATATCTCGACACGATGTGTTCGATAACCCAAAAATATTGGTCAGAGAAAAAAAAAACCATTTCAGAAATGGCAGCTATTGGTAATAAAATGTACAAGCGGAATGATACAAATTACAGCACATGATTGAAACAGCGATAGGTCATTTGATAAATCATGACATTTTGATGAAGACAGTAACTAAGTATAATAAACATTTACAAAGAGGAAATGAATATATAACTCTATAATGTTAACATATATTTTAAAAAAACAAGAGCAATTATAATTTATCCAGCTGCAGGTGCATTTATGAGATGAGGTGGAATTCTTATTCTCAAAAAAAGGAAGTGTGTACAGATTCTTCAAAACCCAAAGAATCATCGTATAAAAGGAAACAGCAGAACGAGCCGGGCTTTGTCAACCCTGCCCCAAGATATGCACCTATTTGGCATAAAATTCGCTCGAACAATTAATTAATTCACCAGTACAACTGTTGCAAAAAAAAAAAAAAATCAATCTGAACGAAATCGATACGTTAATCTCATATCAGAATATACCACATCGCGCCATAAATTGCATAACCTTCCCCCGATAACGGATAAAACGAAACGGACCATAAAAAGGTGAACAGCAGCAATGGAAGAAGAATAAGAAGAAAGTGAAAAAAACAACAAACAACTTTTTAATCTGCTTATTGTTTGTTGGATAATCAGAAAAAGCAGAGCAGCATCCCCAAAACCTGCAATCAGAAACCGATGAGGATTTCATACCGTACCCTGGCATGGGAGGATGCCAACTCGGATGACGTCAAAACCTCTTTCCCTTTGCCACCCATTCATGATACCCACAACCTATAATCCAGGCACAGATCCAGGAAATGAAATGTGAGAGGACAGCAGGGAATTTGTGGGGGTAGTACGAATACATTCCGCTATTAAAAGCACCATTTTCCCAAAAGTCCCACCCAAAACCCCATATTACATTTACTTATAGTAAACAAAAAGTACCTCTACGTCACACGAAAAGACTCGTCTTTTTTATGACAAAACAAAAAGTTTGGTCCAGAAATAAAGAATAAGCGGTATTTTAAAAGCTTTTTCTTTCCATACAGTGAAGAAGCCGACAAGGTGAAGTCCGCGAAGTTCCGAATCTCAGTTACTGAAATCTTCACCGTTCACGCTTGGAAAATACCCACCAAGGAGTTAAAAATTTATGACGAGTATCACTCAATATGCAGTACCAGAATAATAATGGCTAAGTTAAGCAGAATAATTTATTTAGTTTGAATATATATATATATATATATATATATATATATATATATATATAGAGGGCACGACAAATTGAGTCGTTGTGAACGAGGTCCTTGTTATAGCAAAGAAGTTCTGGATTAGGAGTTGTGGATTCGTCGACTGCACGTTGAAAAAGAAGTGGAGGTTTAAATAAAATAAAACAAAACCCATGAAGGAGATAACTCACATGGCGCCCTTCATGTTTAAAAGTGAAAACCACCACGTAGACTTGTTTTATACGGAACGGTTAATAAACACACCCGGGTATCTCGATTCCGTTTGTCACGCGTTGTGTTTGCCAAATCTACAGATTGGGGGTTCTTTGCAAACCAAGGAGGGAAGCGCAAGAATCTGTTCGTATTGGGTTAATTTCTCTTTGAATTCATCAGGATTTCAAATCTTAAGCTGCATATCAAATACGATGTCGAATTTGCAAAGAAAGCCTCCGTTAGTAATTAAACGTTCTGCTTTATTACCGTTACCAGGATGATGTTCATTTGAATTTGCTGTAGGTTGTCATTTTGTTTTGAACAATGCACATGCAGAGATCGGTGACTTTGTCGAGAAAGTGGGAGGTAGGCAGGGGTAGGGGGCTAATGCTGTGTCCTTACAAAAATGAGTGAAAAGGGGGGAAGGGGAGCGGGGTTTAACCCCATTAGTCCTAATGGTGGATCTGTGCCTGGCTATCACAACCATCGCTTAAAAGGCAAAACTATCATTATCTTTGATCCTCTTATAACCTTAACATTTCATCTTTTACAGAACTTTCCCCCAACTCCTCTCCACCCAACGATCCCAAGTGCCTAGTTCTGCTTGGTTCCGCGCTCACGCGTATATCTCGGTGTTCGCTCGCTGGTAGGCCGGCTCGGCGTTCTTCCCAACGATGCAGTTTCCTTCCTCCTTCTTTCGCATTCGCAGTACGAGGAAGGCGATTAGAGCAATGGCCATCAATAGGCCCACCACGCCGCCGGCTATGATGGCTGCGGAAAAGAACAGGAAGGTTAGGGTCAGAGGGCACGACTTCATCTTCAGGGGAGTTTCTTATCATGGGCTCAGACCAAGAACGGCACAAGCTAACATGATGGAGTAAACGACACGTGACACGGTGGGTTAACCTGGCAGCGCAGCCAATTACTGGATTGCAAACGTCAAAGGAGATAGTTTCACCATTTGACTTTTCACACATTTCATTACTTCTTTCCATCTCGGTTAACAGACAGTGTTCAATGTGTAAATACCTGGGACACCTTTAAGAGTACAAAGGTTTAAACTTATCTTCCACCACCATCTCTTGTCTTCCCCCATCCAAAACCTTGATCTTTTCTACCCCCACTAATTTCAGCCCAGATCCACGTTTTTGAAATACCAACTTCTTTCCTGGAAGTCCTTGCAGTGTCCATGTGTTTTATACTTCCCCCACCCCCCTTCCCAAGCCTCCTCCCCCCAAGCCCTCTACCTCCCACAGATCTCCCGATGTCCCTGCTCTCAAATGTTGTGTTTGTGTCCTTCCCCCTCTCTCCCCATCTTGTCTACCGCTCCCCTTATGTTTTATGTGTTGGTTTGACTTTTTGTGATAAATTTTCGCTCTTTCACGAGCCTCGATCTTGTATACAAAATAAATAAATAATTGATCTACTACAGAGAAGAGTTCACCAACAGGTGGTGGCATTAGACATCCATGCACATCGAATCGTGAATTATATTGAGAGTTCGTTTAGGTCTGAAGAACAGGTAAAGGTGAAGAAACAAATGGCGTTTTACGGGGGAACTTGAACATGTGAAATGGGGCCAAGGAAGGAGAGACAAAGCAGAAAGCGATGACGTACGAACTACTAACCTGCGAGAACTTCAGTGCGCTGCAGAGAACTCCCCTGTGCAGAACTTTGGACTTTGGCAGCTATCGCATTCTCCATGTTCTTGTCCACCGGGTTAGCAGCATTCGGTGCGATCTCGTTCTTTTTCACAAAATCTTCATCATTCCAGCCCATTCCAGGTGAGGGTTTTCTGTCCGGGCCGCTTCCATCGGGCAAGCGATTGTCCACTTGGATATCGTCTTCCTGCAAGTGATGTTTGGTGTGAGTCCAAGGCCACATCGACAATAAAAGCAGTTTCTCTCACCTCTCATCGACAAAGTGAGCAAGGCTTTTGGACAATTCTCATGTACAAAACTTTGCAAGTACCTCACCTCAACACGATCATCACCAACTTCATCACTCAAATCGTCATCAGAATCATTTTCCGAATCATTATCCGGAAGGTATTCATCGTCGGAGTCAAACCCCGGATATCCTGAAAATAGAAATGCATTAAAAAATAAAGTTGACTGGGAAATGGTCCGAATTCAAAATCCGCAGACAGGGCGACAGGAAATGTAGGGAAAAGCGGAAAAGCAGCTGACCTGAACCGGAGCCATCTTCATCGTCAATGAGGCCAACATCACCGCTTCCCGAGCCCTCACCCAGATCGGTTTGGAACTGAAAAGGGATCACGTGGGTTAGCATGCGAGTGGCGTTTCAAGTCATCCAGAAACTAAAAATCATATCGCAACATTTCAGTAAAAGTTCCTTTTAATTCTGTACCTTGTTCAAACACAAAAACAAATTCTCACCAAATAAACAGAGTAACTATGCAGAGACCACAAAAAAAATCCCACGTCTGACATAAATTTGTTCATCAAGTCCAAATTTCCCTGTCCTCCATGTGCAAACATCTCAATCGGTCAGCCATGGCTGGCTTTCGTAGCCGAAGATTTCCGTTCACATGCGACGTGGGAACAACCTGCGAATGTGGACTTGTTCACATAATTATAGTGTCGGAGGTGCTGCACAAACAAAAACCCAACAAATATGCTCCGATAGAGCAAGCAGTGTCACCTTGTGACAAGCGATTACCTGAAGACCAGACAACCTGCTACCTGTAATTTTAGACAGGAATTTTCAACCTGTTAATAGTGCCGCCAATAACTCGCCTCGTCATCATCATGTACTGTGTCATACGCAGAGCAATGGTGTTGCTGAAGCAATTAGGCCTATTAGGCTACAATCCTGGACAGGTTACAACTCCAACTCAGGAACTTAGAGTTGGGTCTTCAACATCCACCAACCTGGCAAGACGGGACACCCGGTTTAACGTCCGCACACCTTGATTAATGACCCTGCCTGTGAAACACCGGGTTTATTGCTCCGTCTGGATTCCAACCCAATCTAGGCGAATACACCTACATGTAGGCCATCCCGCAAGCTCCACAGCCCCAACATTCCTCAATGAGCTGTGATCACTGGAGAAAAGAACCAATCGTATTTATTACCAATAAACAAGTCAAAATAGAAGACATTTTGAAAGTGGGAGTAAAGTGAAAAATACTGCACTGGCATAGAAAAACATGGAAGTTAGAGGTTGAGCTCAAACAAGAAAATGAGACAAGGGAACACTTTTGTTTTTCTAAAGAAAAAAATAAATAAGGAACCACAAAGAGGAAAAGGAATGCTTGAGGGGAAAAAACAACAAAAAAAACAACATCTTTTTCCTACCGCTGCAGGTGAAAAAACATTAAACTAAGCAATCCTGTTTCCCTTATTTTATATTTCTTTTTTTTTCCCCAACATCTGTACCAAGTTGCACCTGTACCATCTGTACCAAGTATGCATTGCTCGAACCCCAAAGGAATAATCCCACAAATCTATCAGAGGGTGGTTGCGATTTGGGAGGTCCGTACGTGTCCGTCTGAACATCCGTTGCCAATTAGACCTTACCCTCAACTCCAGGGTCATGCTCACCTGCAAATACTGCAAAAGCACGACACAATGTAATTTTTAATGGCTCTGGCTTTCCCACCATTCAACATGAAGGTTTCTTCTTCTTCTTCTTCTTCTTCTTCTTTCCCCGAAACGATTTTAGAGCTCATGGTGTCCTTTACCACTCCTTCGGACATGCGTTTTGATTATTTGGGCCTCGCAAAGCGACGCTCCCCTCCAAATCCCAGAGAAAGCCAAGCCAAGGAATGCAAGAGCGCTGGTCTAGTCGGAGCCAAAATTGCTGCAGCCATGCGGACTGCTCGAACGTTTCCAAAAGAGACAAACAGGCTTTTACAACACCAATCCAGCACAAAGCGAGGTAGAGAGCAAAAGTCATGGTTGTGTTGTGTGGAAAAAAAATAAAAATTAACGAGTCCCCACCACAATCGAGCAGAAGCAAAACCTAAGGTAATCTACATTACATTCTGCATTCCTCTCCTGTCCATCTTCCCCATGACTACACCATGGTATTTCTACATACAGTGGTGGGTGAGAAGAGACAAGCAACATGTATCCCAGCATGACAAGCAGATCGTCTCCGTACGAGGGGAGGCTAAACGTCGGACAAACCTTCGGCAACAAACACAATGATGGATGCTTTGCCTGTCACCTGGAGGTGACACCTTTGAGAAGCCAAACTCTTGAACAAAGAAACAACAAAGGGCGATGACAAAAAGCGACATGTCGATCCTCAACTCGTCAAGCACGGGAACATCGAGTCTGCAAATGCGACAAAAAGACGAATCGATTGTTTTGGTCGATTGGCGAATCGATCTGTTAATGCAAATGGGATTCGCAAATGGCGCGTCAAACTTGTGCTTTCTAATACTATAGCGCCAACCTTAACTTGCCACCAAAAGCCTAGAATGTTCTTGTGGTCATCAAGTTCAAACAGTCAGGCTACACGTAGTGCAAGATTGTCAGAGGAGGTTCATTGGGTCTTTTTCAGAACTACATGAAGCCACTGACTGTAATCAGGTGGCTCTCAGCACTCCAACTGCAGTTATAGGGTCCACATGATCACATGAAGGTTGAAGACCTCGAGCTCGTCGGTGCTTTTCATCTTTTTCTTGCTCTCCGCGAACAAATGACGCTCAACGGAGATGACGGTTGGAACCCGGAGACTCCTGAATCTTTGACTCCCATTTTACTGCGACTTCAGATAAGAGACTTCTTGGAACGGTTGCGTCGTATTGTGGTTGCGTCGACGTATCAAATTTTGGGAACCAAAGCGAAGGGCGAATTGCAAGCCATCCCAAATAAACGGCTCGTATATTTGAATGACAATCCACGCAGGTATTGTTCGGCAGAGCTATAGTTAAAACCTATTTTCAAACAGGTGGTGCCTGCAGTTGATCAATTCGACCACGGTGGTCGAAAACCCAGCCACAATTGCGCACATAAATATGTGACAATTCTCCAAATTTGTACTGATGTTCCAGGTTCAGTACCTACCCTCTCTCTCTCTCTCTCTCTCTCTCGACTGACAAGACACCTGCAAGTATTCCGCGTAGGTTAGAGGATCATGGAAAGAAACGTCGTACATGGCGAAGACCACAACATAATACGGTCGAGACGCGTAACCATGGCGGAATAATGTGCGAAACCTTGGTGCGAGCACGCCAGAGGAGACAGCGGCCGCAGTGAGTGCGCCTTTGGTGAAGTTCTTCAAGCGAGTGTGAGACATTCTGCTCGTGCAGGCTGCTACTTCAGAACTCAAAGGCCTGGTCTGTTACTGCGAACAAAGACAAGCCTTTATGGTAAGCACTGCGACGCACAGGTTGCCTGGCAAGTACAAAATGGGGTGCCCCGAGGGGATTAAAAATAAAGCAGGTGCCAAAGAGACTATGAGCAGGTTACAGTATGGTGGTGCAGTCAATGTTACGTGCAGGGATGAAGAACATCTAAAAAAAAATCTAGATCACAAGACTCAATTGTAAAAAAAATGTAATGAACCGAATCTTACTATAATTCACCAAATGCCCGTCCGTCCATCCGTCCGTTCGTTCGAAGGTACTGCAAAAACGGCTGAACCGATCGCAACGATATTTTGGGTGGGTAATCCTGGGACCCCCTGGAGTAAAATAGGCTATATTGGTTTTCCTTTTTTTTTCTTTCCAATTTTCCAGTTTTTCCAAACACGATGAAATAATATTTACCGATATGAACAATGATGTGGCTTTTATTGAAATTCTACAAATACTGTTTGGATTTTGATGACTTGCGTGTGATGTGTGCGGAGTAAAGATAACAACAAAGGTTTGTGTATCATAATGTTTGCCCATTCTAGTACTCACCGGTGCCGGTGAACACTGCGATTCCTATTCGAGGCCCGTCAGACCAAAGAAAGCCTGCAAAAGATCTTCGTTCGTTTTAGCACGAGGTGTGGCGGTTCTCCGCTCCACCTTGCTCGCCATGCCACCGGACGGATACGCCAAATAAGGTGCCTGCACATTAACTGGATTTCATGGAACAAGCGGTTGTTAAAGAAAGGCTAAAAAAATAACCCCAAAAACAAACAAAACACCCACAATATGCCGGGAGTGGGCAGGTGTAAACGGGCCCCTTCTCCCTGTCGACAAGAGCAGGCCAGTCCCTTTGCTTTTTTTTCTTTGCATTTTCTTTTAAGGCAGATGTTTGACATTCCTTTCCTGGAGAAGGGGGGTGGGGGAAAAAAATCCATGGGTTTATGGAAACAGAGGCAGCTGCTACCACGGCCACTACCTCACCGCTCAAGCCCCCTTTTCTGTGCCACGTTTCAACTAGAAAATCCATCACGGTGCCAGGTATAACACCGGCGTGCGCACCCTGTAGACACAACATCAACGCAGCGTTGGCTGCATGACCCATTTGACGTTTTTAACTTATTTTTTTTTCTTTTCTTCCCTTGCAGTAAACACCAGCGTTTGGATTATCTTTCTTCCCTCCCTCACAATCACTTCCCGAACGGATCGTCATTTCTTTATCTCTCTGGTTCCACTCTGTTTTTGCTCTGATGGCCAACATTTTGACACACACGATGCGAAGTACTACGGAAGAAAACGGCGCTTCAATCAACACGAACAGACAGGTGTCAACGCCAGTTCCACCAGGAACCCCCAGTGGAGCACGTCATGGTATTGGACCAATAACAGCTGTACAGAGTGTAATGAAACACGTATGTTGCTGTTGTACAAGGAAACACTAACAAGTTAGACGCGTGGGTTGCTTATTTGGCCTTTGCTTTATGCACATCCGGAAATTCAATTGACATCTATGATACAAACCCAATCCTTAGCATTTACCTGTTTTCATTGTGGAGGTGGGAGAGCGGGGGTAGAAGGAGGAAGGGGATTGGTCCTGTGTGGAAACAACGTGGCATGCATTTGCTCGAGGGAGAATGGGGGGGAAAGAAGTTCCTATATTTGGTAACAAGCCACACCTGAGTTCCTGATGGTACACGGAAAAGGTCTCGGCCAATCGGTCACAATTTTTTGGGGCTACGTCAACGTCAAAGGGACAAAACCACAAATGATATGAAAGCTTACTGCAGTTGCTGCGAGCGAGTACACCACAAAGATGAGATAAAGACTCAGTCGCTCAATTGGTAGAGCGTCTGTTCCGAGTCCGCGAAGTCGGGGTTTCAAACCCGTGGCGAGTCATACCAAAGACTCGACAAAAAATGGTACATACCGCTTCCTTGCTCGACACTCGGCATTTAAAAACTATAGAGCACGGGCAAGTAACCACAGGTCGGCAATCATAGGGCAGGCCTGGTGGGCCTCACGGCCTTTTCCTGCATTGAAGCTCCTTGGAATGGAACTCGTATTTAAAGCATGGATGAATGCAGCTCTTTCTGCTTTTCTTCCATGTTGAGGGGTTTGGGGATATTAGGTGACCTCATATCCCCCAACCTTCTCAACATCATCAAAGTTTGGAGCGCTCACTTTGATCTCCTTCCTTTCAGGCTTTTGACCCCTTGCCAAGGCCTAAAGTGTTTAGCAACCGGTCAAAATGTCAAAACGAGTGTCACCACGTAACAAAAGCAATGAAAACAATGAGGCTTTTTCTGTTTTCTCCCGTAGGCCGTATCGATAGATATTTAAGGCAATCTTCTTTACCCAGCATGCACCACCGACCGCCCGATAACAAAGCTGGAGCTTAAAAAAGGTAAAAAAGCACCTGCATGAATCAGAGAATGGAGGTAGTATGGTCTTCAAAGCCGGCACCAGTCAAAGACATCAGAAGCACTTAGATTGGAGATGTTTTGCAAGCAATTTGTCATGGAGATTTCAAAAAAGAATAATAAAAAAACCACCCCAGAGCTGTTATTCTATTATTTTTTTCTTCCAAGATCCCACATCGACGACAGGCCGCAGCCGGCATGCAGGCGAGGATCCAATTCGACAACAGTCCTTACAAATGTGGTGCGGGCATGTCAGGCTTCACTACGGGTATTCAATCCAAATCAAGCAAGGATTTTCGAGGTAGATATGGGCCCAAGACCTGACCATTACAAGTATCCAAATACCATTCTCCATGAGCCAATCCAAGATTGACACGGTCATTGCAACAGCATCACAATGTCAAAAGTAAATAAGACGCGTGGTTCAAACAACCTTGAACGGGTTCGCTATTTACAGCTCTGACATGTCCCAGATTGTGTCCTTTGTCCCAAAGGCAGTTACAAGTGTTGTAAGAGCAAGGGGTATCTGCAAGGCCCAGTGCAAAAAAGATAAAACTTGTTCTTTACTACAAAGCTCGAAACTAAACATTAAAAGTCTCTGCTGTTCTATTAATGAATCCGGATCAAGTTAAGGAGGTTATGGGAAGGCCAAACGGATATGAGCCACAGAATTGGTGTATTGGAATGAGGCTGCAAGTCTGCACAGAGCGTTCAGATGTTGTGGCATATTGTGGTGCTCGTAGGTATGTATTGTCAGTTAATCTCCTGCCTGAGATATCAAAACTTCAGCACTGCAAGGATGAGGTATCAAAACCTCAGCACTGCAAGGATGAGGTATCAAAACCTCAGCACTGCAAGGATGAGGTATCAAAACTTCAGCACTACAAGGATGAGGTATCAAAACGTAAGTACTGCAAGGATGAGGTATCAAAACCTCAGCACTGCAAGGATGAGGTATCAAAACTTCAGTACTAAAAGGATGAGGTATCAAAACCTCAGTACTGCAAGGATGAGGTATCAAAACCTCAGTACTGCAAGGATGAGGTATCAAAACTTCAGTACTGCAAGGATGAGGTATCAAAACCTCAGCACTGCAAGGATGAGGTATCAAAACTTCAGTACTGCAAGGATGAGGTATCAAAACCTCAGCACTGCAAGGATGAGGTATCAAAACTTCAGTACTACAAGGATGAGGTATCAAAACCTCAGCACTGCAAGGATGAGGTATCAAAACCTCAGCACTGCAAGGATGAGGTATCAAAACCTCAGTACTGCAAGGATGAGGTATCAAAGCCTCAGTACTGTAAGGATGAGGTATCAAAACTTCAGTACTACAAGGATGAGGTATCAAAACCTCAGCACTGCAAGGATGAGGTATCAAAACCTCAGCACTGCAAGGATGAGGTATCAAAACCTCAGTACTGCAAGGATGAGGTATCAAAACCTCAGCACTGCAAGGGTGAGGTATCAAAACGTCAGTACTACAAGGATGAGGTATCAAAACGTCAGTACTGCAAGGATGAGGTATCAAAACTTCAGTACTACAAGGATGAGGTATCAAAACCTCAGCACTGCAAGGATGAGGTATCAAAACGTAAGTACTGCAAGGATGAGGTATCAAAACGTAAGTACTGCAAGGATGAGGTATCAAAACCTCAGCACTACAAGGATGAGGTATCAAAACTTCAGTACTACAAGGATGAGGTATCAAAACCTCAGCACTGCAAGGATGAGGTATCAAAACCTCAGCACTGCAAGGATGAGGTATCAAAACCTCAGTACTGCAAGGATGAGGTATCAAAACCTCAGCACTGCAAGGGTGAGGTATCAAAACGTCAGTACTACAAGGATGAGGTATCAAAACGTCAGTACTGCAAGGATGAGGTATCAAAACTTCAGTACTACAAGGATGAGGTATCAAAACCTCAGCACTGCAAGGATGAGGTATCAAAACGTAAGTACTGCAAGGATGAGGTATCAAAACCTCAGCACAAGGATGAGGTATCAAAACTTCAGTACTGCAAGGATGAGGTATCAAAACCTCAGTACTGCAAGGATGAGGTATCAAAACTTCAGTACTACAAGGATGAGGTATCAAAACCTCAGCACTGCAAGGATGAGGTATCAAAACCTCAGCACTGCAAGGATGAGGTATCAAAACCTCAGTACTGCAAGGATGAGGTATCAAAGCCTCAGTACTGTAAGGATGAGGTATCAAAACCTCAGCACTGCAAGGATGAGGTATCAAAACCTCAGCACTGCAAGGATGAGGTATCAAAACTTCAGTACTATAAGGATGAGGTATCAAAACTTCAGTACTACAAGGATGAGGTATCAAAACCTCAGTACTGCAAGGATGAGGTATCAAAACTTCAGTACTGCAAGGATGAGGTATCAAAACTTCAGTACTGCAAGGATGAGGTATCAAAACTTCAGTACTACAAGGATGAGGTATCAAAACTTCAGTACTACAAGGATGAGGTATCAAAACCTCAGCACTGCAAGGATGAGGTATCAAAACTTCAGTATTACAAGGATGAGGTATCAAAACTCCAGTACTACAAGGATGAGGTATCAAAACCTCAGTACTGCAAGGATGAGGTATCAAAACTTCAGTACTGCAAGGATGAGGTATCAAAACCTCAGTACTGCAAGGATGAGGTATCAAAACTTCAGTACTGCAAGGATGAGGTATCAAAACCTCAGTACTGCAAGGATGAGGTATCAAAACCTCAGCACTGCAAGGATGAGGTATCAAAACCTCAGTACTGCAAGGATGAGGTATCAAAGCCTCAGTACTGTAAGGATGAGGTATCAAAACCTCAGCACTGCAAGGATGAGGTATCAAAACCTCAGCACTGCAAGGATGAGGTATCAAAACTTCAGTACTACAAGGATGAGGTATCAAAACTTCAGTACTACAAGGATGAGGTATCAAAACCTCAGTACTACAAGGATGAGGTATCAAAACCTCAGCACTGCAAGGATGAGGTATGAAAACCTCAGTACTGCAAGGATGAGGTATCAAAACCTCAGTACTGCAAGGATGAGGTATCAAAACTTCAGTACTACAAGGATGAGGTATCAAAACTTCAGTACTGCAAGGATGAGGTATCAAAACCTCAGTACTGCAAGGATGAGGTATCAAAGCCTCAGCACTGCAAGGATGAGGTATCAAAGCCTCAGTACTGCAAGGATGAGGTATCAAAACCTCAGTACTGCAAGGATGAGGTATCAAAACCTCAGTACTGCAAGGATGAGGTATCAAAACTTCAGTACTACAAGGATGAGGTATCAAAACTTCAGTACTGCAAGGATGAGGTATCAAAACTTCAGTACTGCAAGGATGAGGTATCAAAACCTCAGTACTGCAAGGATGAGGTATCAAAACTTCAGTACTGCAAGGATGAGGTATCAAAACCTCAGTAGTTCGAGCATCTCCCTGTTGTTGTGGTATTCCAGTTTGAGTTCATCAATAATATTATTGTTGTTGGTTGTGGTTGTATTGCCAGCCGGCTCCTCAGGCTTTGCGGGACCAGGACAGTGAATTTAAGGAGAAAAACAAATAAATAGTTATGTTTGCATGTCTGTATGTCTGCATGTCCACATGAAACCTCAATCAAAGATCCGCCCGAACTGTTACCAAGACAATGCAGGTCTGGTCTGGTGGTTGAGGTGTGGTCTCGATAAATTCCTCCTTGGCATCAAGTGTAAGAATAAGATGGAGTTTCTTTTTACAAATACCTTATAAAGAACACACGAGGACCGAGCGTAGCTCACTAAGTTTTCAGCGTCCACGTCTCGTGTACAAAAACGTTTTGGTAAAAAGAACAAATAGTGGAATCCAGCGCGTAGTTTAAGATAAGCTTCGAATAAACAACAAGGATAAACTCCACCCGACCTAATCTTCGTTATGACGTCACGGAAATGTCAAAACACTAATTATTGGGTTTCTGGTCTATGTTACCGTCGGCGTCACGATGAGGTTCAAACTTGAATCTCTTCACTTCGTTTTACACCGCTGAGTTTACATACCAAATCACGTGACTAGTCATAAGAAGTACCACTGTAGTACAGGATATATTTCTTCACGCACGTGACAAGACCATGTACCGAATCGGACATGGAACGCCGGACAAGAGGACCTCGTCAGGAGCGAGACAGACAGCTTCACGTCGTTTCGTGGTCATCTTGCTTGCGTGTACGAACCTGAATATGCCCCGCACGCATCCTGCACCACAGATGAGGCAGGACAACATTCATTATGGCAACAGATTTGCGCCTGACAAACCTTCCCCTTCAGCAATAAGGTCTGGACGTCCGGCTGGCAAACCGCCACGGTGGAACCGTTTCTTCTCAAAACAGCCATGATCTTGCTCCAAAACGGAAATCATATATACATATATATTAATTTTTTGGAACATTAGCATTTTGTTGGAGTGTTGGAGTTACGTTAGCAAACATTTCCTGCCATACAGACCATAAATTATCATAACTAGCAACGGTACCTGCCCTACGGGCGGGGGCTTCAATTGGGAGGCCCAAATGAAAAGGCAAAATATCAGAAATTGAACTCAATTGGGAGGCCCAAATGAAAAGGCAAAATATCAGAAATTGAAGGCTTTAAAAAATTTTTTAAACGATTTATAGAAACATCCGTTAAATCATATCAAATGCAAATCATCAAAATCTAAACGGTATTTGTAGAATTTCAATAAAATTCACATCACTGTTCATATCGGTAAATATTATTCCATCGTGTTTGGAAAAATTGGAAATTTGGGGAAAAATTGGAAAAACAACATGGCCTATTTTACTCCAGGGGGTCCCAGGCTTACCCACCCAAAATTTCGTTGCGATCGGTTCGGCCGTTTTTGCGGTACCTGCGAACAGAGACAGACAGACGGAGACGGACGGAGACATTTGGGGAATTACAGTAAGATTGGCCTTGAGTGCATGAACAAAAGCAGAAAATAAAGAAAAGAAAAAACGATTAATTAATCAATTAATTAATTAATTAAAAAAACAAAGAGTGCTCAATTTCAAAATCAAAAAGAGCAGATTTTTTTGGGTTTATTTATTTATTTATTTATGAGCATCAGCATCTTCGCTTCGGTCTTGGTAGCATTCGGAGCACGGTGAGGACGAGTCTCGTTAGGCAAGAGGAATCGATGGTCGAATAGAACATGAACTTCGGTAAAGCTTCCGAAATCATTTCACTCGATCGATGAAACGAGTCATGAGAAGCTCAGATGAAAAATATTCTTTTTGGAAAACCCAAACACCACCCAAAACGAAGTCAACTTCCGGCATGGGACGCGGGCCCTCAAAGAGCAACGACGAGTAAAGAGCTCGACACAAAACGATAAACGTGCAATGTTCGGTTTATCATAAGGTCAGCATTACCTGAACCGAGCAGCAGCGGGTGAAGAACAAACAGGATGCCGGATTAATTCGATGAACGAGAACAAGAAACTTTGGGCAAAGAACAAAAAAACAAGACGAACGAATCGTAATCGAGACAAGATGTGCACAAATAGCTGGAAATGGAAGAGAAAGAAGGCGCTTGGCTCATCGTTCGAGGACATGTCGGATGGTTTGAAGCCAGGAGATGGTGATGTTATGAACCACCATGTTTTGTGCTTTCGATTGGTGGTGACATCCAATTCAACCATTGCTATAAACCACGTGGGGTGACTCAACCTTGGGGTTCTCTGAATTGTGTGCATGATTGAGGTCTTCGGAATTTGCTCGATTAGGGCCCGTCCGCGTATTGCACACAGGATGTTGCACAAGTCAAGTCACCAGAGGGATTTAACATTTCCATGATAAGCTCATTTCACCAAAACAGTAAATCGTTACGGATGCTGGGACTGTGCGCCATCACCATCGATGCACTTCCTAATCTGTTTCGCACGGGATCCTTGGACATTTAACACAGTGTTTCTCAAACTAGTCAGCTTCACCGTGTTAACAAATATAATTTCGTTCAAAATTCTGGGAGATTAGCAAAACTATTCATTTTTGGAATCAGAGCATGGAGAATCCGAAAATCAATGTTGGCATTTGCACAGACACCTGCATGGCCGCCATTTTGGATTTTCAAAATGGCCGCCATAAAATACATATTTTGCGCTGTCTCGGCTTCTAGCAAACCTAGAAACTTAATTAAATATGCTAATCCTATGTTTTCTGGGTCAAGGAATCCAATAAAGGCCTCAAAATAGTGCTCAGGATTATAGAAAAGCAGCAAACAAAGGTAATTGAAAACCATTGTCTTTATATTTGTGATATAACTGTATTACATAATACATGATATTGCAAGTCCTTTGAAGTTATAGGTTGTTATAGGAAGTTATAGGTTGTATCAGATTGAACTATAAGTCCTATACACAGGATCTACGAGGTCTATACCGTTCAGGAATATGCTTTTACAGATATTCATCACTGTCCTGAGTGTCATTTTCGCAAAGGTGTCTACGCAAATGCCAACATTAGTTTTTGGATTCCTCATGCTCTGAATATTCCAAAAATGTAGTTTTGCGAATCTCCAAAAATTTTGAACAAAAAAACATAGTGAACCTGACTAAACGGTGAGTCGTGACCCCCAAGGGGGTTGTGAGTGGGTTTCTGTGGGGGTCGCGAGCTGTCTGTGCCAAGTAGTTACACAAATTCTCGTGATATTCCCAACGACCTACCTATGTGAACTTGCATTCTCACGCTTGGTATCGTGATTAAGACCAAGGACAGGAACAGGTTGATCGATGTTGAGAGCGAATTACGATGTTCACAGAGTAAGACTAGTCCCCGAATTGACACGTGTCCAAAAAGGAAATTAAAATGGCCCAGATTCCAGTCTTTTTGTTACTCCTGTAGTCAGGATTGGCACCAATGGGCTCAACCAGGTTTTCACCACCTGGGTTTTTTTTTTTTTAACCACACTTGAATAAACCCAGTAGAGTCCCCTTACCTTTTAGCCCCTTACCTCGAGTGGCTGTATGCCTTGTTTGGGGGCGATATCCATAAATTAAAATTTTAAAAAGAGTGGATTTTTTTTTCAAAATCCCAATTCCTTGTAGGAATACTAGGGGGTCTCAGCGACCAAATACGAGGACAGATGGGTCGGCTGGTAAATCTGACTGAGAAACACTGCCTTAATACGTCAACATCTATGTTGGTACGTTGTTATCCCATTTTTCTTCTTCGTTTCCTCAAAGTAGAAGATAAATTTCAGATGCCACACGGAAAGACGTCATGAGGCGTAAAGTCCGGTGACGTAATGCTGCTTGACATTCACTTCCTGTACATTTGGTTGCATTAGGTCATTTGTTTTTTCTTGGTAATGCTGTTAGTGAATTGCTTCACCGGATGCAATGCGTAACATTTCCTAGGGTTATGGGTGAAACTTGGCTGCATCATTACGTCCCAGAGATAAAGCAATTCAATTCGGGGTTTTAAACTTGCCAAGTCCTTTGACAAATCGTGTTGAAGCTCATGAACAGATACAGTTGCTCTTACACAAGCCTCGACTTTGTATACAAAAAAAAATAAAAAGTGCCTTCAGAAAGTATTCACACCCTTTAAGTTTTTCACATTTTGTTGTAACAGCCTGAATTTAAAATGGGTTAAATTGAGATTTTTTTTTCTCACTCATCTACACATAATACACCGTAATGTCAAAGTGGAATTTTATATAAATAGAATAATTTACCTAAGTATATTCAATCCCCTGAGTCAACTATTTGTCGAAGCACCATTGGCAGCAATTACAGCTTCGAGGCTTCTTGGGTATGTCTGTATCAGCTTTGCCCGTCGGATTTGGGGAGTTTCTCCCATTCTTTGCAGATTTGCTCAAGCTCTGTCAAGTTGAATGGGGAGTGTCGTTGAACAGCAATCTTAAAGTCTTTCCACAGATTCTCAATGGGATTAAATTCTGCATTTTAGTGCAGAGTGCATTTTGTGCAAAGTTCTCAAGGACTTTAATGTTCTTGTTGTGAAGCCATTCGAGTGTTGCTTTGGCTGAATGATTGTGGTCATTCTCCTGTCGGGACGTAAATCTTTGCCGCAGCTTAAGGTCTTTTGCACTCTGAAGCAGGTTCTCCTCAATGATTTGTCTGTATTTGGCTCCATTCATTGTTCCCTCAATCCTTACAAGTCTCCCAGTTCCTTCTGCTGAAAAGCATCCCCATAGCCTGATGCTGCCACCATCATGCTTCATGTTAGAGATGGTGTTAGATGGGTGATGAACTGTGCTCGGTTTCTGCCAGACGTAGCGCCTTTGCATTCAGGCCAAAGAGTTCAATTTTCGTCTCATCAGAACACAGAATATTTTGCCTTATGCTCTTAGACTCTTTCACGTGCCTTTTTGCAAATTCCAGGAGTGCTGTCATGTGCTTTTTTCTCAGGAGTGATTTTTTGTTTGGCCGTCTGGCCCCTCTCCATTTTCCTCTGAAATTTTCCGTCTGGCCACTCTCCGATAAAGCCGAGATATGTGAAGTGCCGCAGATACTGTTGTCCTTCCGGCATGTTCTCCTATCTCAGCCAAGGATCTCTGTAGTTCTGTCAGAGTGGCCATTGGGTTATTGGTCACCTCCCTGACCAAGGTCCTTCTTGCCCAGTTGCCCAGTTTGGTCGGACGGCCAGCTCTAGGAAGAGTCTGGGTAGTTCCATATTCTTTCCATTTCCTAATGATGGAGCTCACTGTGCTCTTGGGAACTTTCAACACTCTAGAAGTTGTTTTATACCCTTTTCCAGATTTATGCCTCCTCAAAATTATATCTCGGAGTTATACGGACAGTTCCTTGGATTTTTAGATAGTTTCTACTCAGAAATGCACTGTGAAGCGTGAGACCCTTACATTGAAAGGTGTGTTTCTTTCTAAATCATGTCCAATCAATATAATTGGACACAGGTGGACTCCAGTCAAGTTGTGGAGACATCTCAAGGATGACCAAAGGAAATTGGATGCACCTGAGCTCAATTTGGAGTGTCATAGCAAAGGGGTTGAATACTTATTAACTGAAGTAATTTCATCTTTTCCTTTTTTTATCAATTCGTAAAAAAATTCTAAAAAAATTCTACTTTGACATTATGGGGTATTAAGTGTAGATCAGTGAGAAAACAAATCTCAATTTAATCCATTTTAAATTCAGGCTGTAACACAACGAAATGTGAAAAAGTCAAAGGGAGTGAATACTTTCTGAAGGCATTGTATGTACATATATACGAGACGTCATCAAGCAGACCTAATCAAGCAGTTGAATGAATCTCTTAGTGATGACTCCCGATAATCAGAATCCGAAAGGCCAAGTTTTAAGGAGTTGGATTGCATGGAACTCTAAAGCAGGAGGAGGCTATTAAGTCCATCAAAGCCTAAGCTATAGTTGCTTGTCCGTGCTCTGTCCTTTTTTTAAACAAATGTTGAGCATCAAGCAAGGAAGCAGCACGTACCATTTTTAGTCTTTGTTATGACTCGGCCCGGGGTCAGATTTCAGTTCGAACCGCCGACCTCCCAGACTCAGAGCCCATTAGGCCTTTCAGGTTGCATACTTTGAAAGTATCAATTCCATTCATATTTAAAGTTTCCTCTTGCAATATAAATTGTGTTCAAATACACTACACACACGCAGGGATAATAAACCATACCACCATTGTCTGCGCAGGCAAGGCCTTCCACCACAACTTTCTTTTGTTTCAAAGGGAACATAAAGTTGACTTTTCCATCTGCTATCACTCACTTGAGGACATTAAAGATTCCACGTCACATATCTGAAGTAGAGCTTAAACATCCCACAGTGAAACGGTTTTTTGGGTCGGTACGGTGGAACAAAGACGTTAACCCCAAAACGGCTTCAGTGATGCTCAAAGGTCGTCGCCTTGGTAACTAGACACCATCTTTAATCTCAAAACGACGCCAACATTAAGCCCATAGTTTAACAAGCATTCTGAGTATTGCGCTGCAATACATGTTCCCTACCGGCAGTCTGTCGTCCGGAAAACTGTTGGGGAAATTACCAAAGTTCAAAGTGCCATAACTTTGTCAAAAACGATCGAAACGTCGTGAAGTTCGAACTTGATCTGTAACTTATGAGGAAACAATGTACCAAGTTTGAAATCATTAGCATTAAGAGTTTCGAAAAAAAGTCCGGAAAACTGTTCTTTGCGTGACGGACTGACAGACTGACAGCAAACCTATAGTCCCCTCCGGTGTACACCGGTAGGGGAATAATACGCCTGCAAGGTCGCTCCGTGGAGCAGCCTGCACGTATTGCACTATGTGTGAATTATATAATTACCAACTCATGGTCTGAGGTAACTCGGCTAAAAATTATCCAATTTGCACCAAATAAAGTTTATGAATGGTTGCACAGACCCCTACTTCTCACTAAAAGTGGAAACAGAATGTAAATTGGAGTTAAAACAAGGAATATTAACAGCTTTGACTTACCGCACTCCAAATTATAGTACGGAAAACTGTTGGGGAAATTACCAACGTTCAATGTGCCATAACTTTGTCAAAAATGATCGAAAGGTCGTGAAGTTCGAACTTGATCTGTAACTTATCATGAGGAAACCATGTACCAAGTTTGAAATCATTAGCATTAAGAGTTTAGAAAAAAAAAGTCCGGAAAACTGTTCTTTGCGTGACGGACTGACAGACAGACAGGACGGAGTGCAAACCTATAGTCCCCTCCGGTGTACACCGGTAGGGGACTAATAGAAGTGCAAACCATCATGATGATGACAGTACCGAATCAAACAAAAATACCAATACTATCAATGACAACGCCAACCCAAACCCAAACAGATAACAAAGCAAAGTAAATATTGAAAGTATATAAACCTATAACTGTACGTTTCCCAAATTTATGAGAGCTCAGTCAATTTATCGATTCCAGCTTCACAAGTATTCAAACTTATTCAGGGCGACTAACAAGTTCTCATTTAAGCCTGGTGTTGGCTTAGTGGTGAGGGTGCCGGCTTGGGATCCTGGGTTGGGATCCTGGGTTCAAATCCCGGCCGATCGCTGAATTAATGCCAGGGGGGTTGACTCAGCCTGTCATCCTTCTGAGGTCGGCAAACGTAATTCCCTGTGTGTTGCAAGAGGCGACGAACAGGGTTGGCAGCAGGAAGGGCATCAGACCATAAAACATTGTTCAAAAAAGGTGACCACAGTGTCCAAAAAAGGCCAACCCCTGCTCTGTGGGGAAAAATGGCCTCTACAGGTGGTTCTTCTAACAAGTTTTCATTTGTTGCATACGAGCCAGTAGTCCCCGTAGTCACGCAACAGGTTATCTAGAGACTAGAGGGTTGCGGATCAACCTTTGCATATTATAAACTTGAGGGTTTCCGGTGTAGTCGACTCATAATTTTGGTAGGGCGGTTATTTATTTATTAACCTACTGTACTGGTCGAAAGGACAAATCTTTACAAACATGTTTACAGTGGGACATGACCAAAAGTCACGTAATGCCAATGTACTTTGACCGCTGGCTAAACCTCCAAGTCAACAACCCCTCTAGCTTTTTCCGGAAAATGCTGATACTGCCTGAAGTTTATACCCCGAGGTACACCTGTTGACAATGAACTATCTACCCCATTAACATACAAATTTCCTTCCAGCTCTAACTTTTAAGCCGATTGCTCTTCTATGTTAACCTTCCATTCCAACCACAGATTTTGGGCCTCATATATTACCTGTACCTTTATGAAGCGCTACGAGTCACGTATGTTACACATTAAAGTGTTCAAAAGAGGGATTTTTAACCTTCAAGAAATCTTCAAGCAAACAATAGTCGGAGTCAAAGCAAACAAAGCAACGAGAAAATATCGGTTGTTTGTTCGTAAAAACAAAAACAAAACGTAGTTTTGAACAACTTCCTTAAAGCAAAACCCTGTATGAAACCCACAAAAATGCCCGTAATTACAACAAACACAGAACCATTCCAAGGAAGTCGGCATGGCTTTGTGGAAAACCGTTTAGCCACAGGGTAGGTTTGCCTGATTTTTGTTTTCCCACACTATCCCCCTTCCTACTCCCCATCCTCAAATTGATTTCATACGGCGCAGGAGTCTACGCCCCATTCGGCTTGCCAAGGACCTAGAGTACGAGGATTCCGAAGACTCCACTCAAGGGGCTCTCCCTCGTCGCGTTCCTTTGTCAGGCCAAGATCTCCAAGGTAACAAGTACTGTGACAATTGAAAACGTCAGGAGATCCATCGTGACAAGAAGCAGAAACGGCTCAAGAAACTCAGGAAAATGTTTCGCCTGCCACGGTTTTTGTGTTGAAGTAGAGGGAGCTGATATACAACTACCACAATGCGTCTGCAAAGGAAGGGGATTTATAAAGTACTAGCGCATACTCTCCCACATCCCAAACCTCTGCCTCTCTTGGTGAGAATTTCCCCAAAAATGAAAAAATTTTCAATGGCTTTTTTTTTTTTTGTGGAAAATATCTTGGGTAAAACCGAAGTAGGACCTCCCTGAGTATTCCCTGAAATTGTGTTGTCGATCAGTCTAAGGGTCTCAGAGTAGTTACCAGACAGACAAACAAAACAGACATACATAGCTCTGTCTTATACATTAGAAGATACCTGAATCGAAAGTCTACACCCCCTTTCAACTTTCCACCCTTTGTTGTCTTACAACCTGGAATTAAATTGCAATAAATAAAACTTTTTCCACCTTTATTTAAACATCGTAACCCGCAACTTCCAAGTGAAAACCAAATGCCACAAATTCCACAAAATTAATTTAAAATACAAAACTAGAATATCTTGGTTTGGATAAGTGCAGTGTGCATAGAAAATAATTCAATTTGAAACTAATCAAACTAGAACGCCACTCAGTAGAGCGCATACTCCCGCCGTGGGTCAAGTTGGAATAGTACGATTTCACAAAAGTTTGAGGGAGTAGTTCAGTGACAACACAAGACAAGACAACACAAGACAGACACTGCACAGATATATATTTAGAATATATAGAAGATAATGTAAAAAAAAAAACAAGGCAAGTTCACTTACATTTTCGGATTCAGCATTCAATGCTATATAAGTGAGTGTATTTTGAGGCACGTGTGACTTCAAATAAAATTGTAAGCCAGGAAAACGTCCGTTTCATTCCTTACGGATACAACATGTAAAACTGGCCCAAACGTCAAAACAAAACTCGCTCATTTTAAGTCGTACAAGCTAATGCGACCACTCATTCTTCTGGGAAGAATCCCGTGCACATGCTGGTCACACTTATAACTCAGCTAAGTCTTTATAAGTTCATCAAATACTGATACCGCGAATGACATTCGCTGAGGTAAATGTTGATATCTCTTCTGAGGTTAAAAAAAAAAGAAAACGTTTTAAAGCATTATACGTATCAAACGATACATTTTATGAAACGGGGAAACCTAATACACACTTTCGTGGTTTTAAAATGACAGAATATGTCTTTATTAGAAAAGAAAAAAAGAACCTTGAAGACGACGCTGCTAATAAAATACACCACTCTAACGCATAACCACGACTTTAAACTACATTTACAACAAATATGAAAACTATTTTCATATCACAATGTTAAATATAGAATATATAGAAGATAATGTTTAAAAAAATGAGCCCTATCTTCCAATGGTAAACAATCCTTCAAAAAATTCCTGGATCCGGAATAATATCCTGAGCTTCACCAAAAACTAATCACTTCTTCCTTATCCCAAGGACAATCATCCCACCAACTTTCATCCAAATCCGTTCAGAAAATTTCCAGATATCTTGTTCACAAACACACACACACACGAACACACACACACACACACACACACACGCATTACTCCTTGGCGGGAGTAAAAACAACTATCCCAGAACATGGTTACATGAGCTTTTAAAGAATATTTATGGCATTTACGGGGACTTCCTGTTCTAGCTACCTGTCTGAGACTGGCACTTCAGCCAATAATAATAATATTAATGTTTGCATTTTCTACCAGGGTTATGATTGATGATGTTTTTCTACCAGAACTTGTTTGCTTATTAGAATTTTTTTTATTTTTGAATAGAAGCTCGAGGCTCGTGAAAGATCTAACATTAAAATCACACAAAAAGTCAAACCGACACATAAAACATATAATAAGGGGAGCGGTAGACAAGATGAGGAGAGAGGGGGAAGGACACAAACACAACATTTGAGAGCAGGGACATCGAGAGATCTGTGGGAGGGAGAGGGCTTGGGGGAAGGTGGGAGAGGTATAAAACAAATGGACACTGCAAGGACTTCCAGGAAAGAAGTCGGTATTTCAAAAAAGTGGATCTGGGGTGAATTAGCAGGGGTAGAAAAGATCAAGGTTTTGGATGGGGGAAGGTAAGAGATGGTGGTGAGATGGTGGGATGGTGAGAGAATGTCTTTCATCCTCTTGTCTTACTTACACCAAGCAAAGTATCCAGTTCACCATAAACAAGTTAAACAAGCAAGAATCATGAAAATCGCGGTTAAGAACTTTTAAACTTTGTCCTTTGTTATCAACACTAATTTGGTTCCACTCCAACCACTCCCCCCCCCCCCGAACCCCCACCCCTTGCCCCCCAATCAAATTTCACAAAGTCAGGCCATGACCAAGTTAATCATTCTTAATCACAACCAAGGACCAAAGTGATACGACTTGTGGGACAACATGCGTTGTTTGTTGAACATGTGCACAAGGATGGGCCTTCCAAAAGTTCAACATAAACAAGCAGATTAGAACGGGGTCAGGTTCAAACTGGACCACAAAGCACACGTTACGCAGTGCAACAGCTTTCTCTCTTCTTGTGGACAAGGCTCGTCCATTTTGAGCCAAGCCGCACCATCACTTTTGTTGGAAAATGCTTTGTGAGAAAAGAGTTGGAATGGAGGGGTGTAATTTAAAGGAGCACTTGATTGGTTGCCAAAAGGAAAGACAACGAAACAGCAACTTAGATCAGACTGGGGGCGGATGGGGGCGAGGGGTTGGGGGGTTTGAGGGGTCAACCCTAGGTTAATATAATGATGATTTAGGAAACCTTCCTGCTGTTCCTTCCATAAGGAGAATTCAAAACATTCCAAGAATGAACGTGATCACCAGGAAATGGCCAAAATTACATCCAGAGGAAAACATGCATTGCCCTATACCTTATTAGATCCAGATGAAAACCACGTCACCCATTATGCTCACATGTACGAGTCACGCAAGCACCAGCAGCAGACAAGTGGCGTTTCCATTATCCTCGAGGGTGGGCGCCGTGGGAAGGTGGCAATTTTACTCACAGCTGTTACTCTTTGAGCTAAAAGGAAACCTAGGGCCTTACAGTAAAAACATAGAATTGTCACCGGCAACATTCGACCAGGCCTTCAATTTTAAGCGAACGACCACCATTCCAAGCGGGAAACCTTTGGAGGGAGAGAGTTATTGTTCGAGGAATGTGTGTACATATTAAAGTGTGTTCACACAGACAAACGGAACCTCGGACCAAATGGGAAGTTTTCAAACGCCGAGGTCTTTTTTGCGCGATATGGAACCTTCGGATTCGGACGCTAGTCAATCCGTCGGGGCCCATGGACTTGTAATCCGTATCATAATCTGAGCGAACATTTGGCATAGGCATCTAATCCGTCTGGACCCATGGACTTGTAATATGGATCATAATCTGAGCGAACATTTGGCGTAGGCATCTAATCCGTCGGGGCCCATGGACTTGTAATCCGTATCATAATCTGAGCTAACATTTGGCGTAGGCATCTAATCCGTATCATAATCTGAGCGAACATTTGGCATAGGCATCTAATCCGTCGGGGCCCATGGACTTGTAATATGGATCATAATCTGAGCGAACATTTGGCGTAGGCATCTAATCCGTATCATAATCTGAGCGAACATTTGGCATAGGCATCTAATCCGTCGGGGCCCATGGACTTGTAATATGGATCATAATCTGAGCGAACATTTGGCGTAGGCATCTAATCCGTCGGGGCCCATGGACTTGTAATCCGTATCATAATCTGAGCGAACATTTGGCGTAGGCATCTAATCCGTATCATAATCTGAGCGAACATTTGGCATAGGCATCTAATCCGTCTGGACCCATGGACTTGTAATACGGATCATAATCTGAGCAAACATTTGGCGAAGGCATCTAATTCGTATCATAATCTAAGCAAACATTTGGCGTAGGCATCTAATTCGTATCATAATCTGAGCAAACATTTGGCGTAGGTATCTAATTCGTATCATAATCTAAGCGAACATTTGGCGAAGGCATCTAATTCGTATCATAATCTAAGCAAACATTTGGCGTAGGCATCTAATTCGTATCATAATCTGAGCAAACATTTGGCGTAGGCATCTAATCCGTCGGGACCCATGGACTTGTAATATGGATCATAATCTGAGCGAACATTTGGCGTAGGCATCTAATCCGTCGGGACCCATGGACTTGTAATATGGATCATAATCTGAGCGAACATTTGGCGTAGGCATCTAATCCGTCGGGGCCCATGGACTTGTAATATGGATCATAATCTGAGCGAACATTTGGCGTAGGCATCTAATCCGTCGGGGCCCATGGACTTGTAATACGGATCATAATCTGAGCGAACATTTGGCGTAGGCATCTAATTCGTATCATAATCTAAGCGAACATTTGGCGAAGGCATCTAATTCGTATCATAATCTAAGCAAACATTTGGCGTAGGCATCTAATTCGTATCATAATCTAAGCGAACATTTGGCGAAGGCATCTAATTCGTATCATAATCTGAGCAAACATTTGGCATAGGCATCTAATTCGTATCATAATCTAAGCAAACATTTGGCGTAGGCATCTAATCCGTCTGGACCCATGGACTTGTAATACGGATCATAATCTGAGGGAACATTTGGCGTAGGCATCTAATCCGTCTGGACCCCATGGACTTGTAATATGGATCATAATCTCAGCGAACATTTGGCGTACGCATCTAATCCGTCTGGACCCCATGGACTTGTAATACCGATCATAATCTGAGCGAACATTTGGCATAGGCATCTAATCCGTATCACAATCAAAGCAAACATTTGGCATAGGCATCTAATCCGTATCATAATCAAAGCAAACATTTGGCGTAGGCATCTAATTCGTATCATAATCAAAGCAAACATTTGGCGTAGGCATCTAATTCGTATCATAATCTAAGCAAACATTTGGCGTAGGCATCTAATCCGTCGACTAGCTATCTGAGGATGGTGTCTGCATAGCACATAGTCACTCGTGACATGACGTCTCATGACATGCCTTTCACCGCCCAAAAAAACCTTAATATGAATCAAGAATTTAGATGTCAAAACTTCAACAAAAGAATGTTAAGAAGGAAAAAAAACCACAATGGCATTTATCTAAAATTATTTAAACCTCCGCCTGGTTGGCCATATCACTCAATGGTGAAGAATCACTTAAAAAATTATACTACCTGGATCCAGATACGGATGTTCACCAAAATCGAATCGAATAGTCCTCGTCACACACACAACCGGTCCACCAAGTTTCGTCCAAATCCATCCATAACTTTTTGAGATATCCCGCAATGTATCGTTTTGGCCCCATCTCTCAATGGTGAAGAATCGCTTAAGAAATTAAATAATTCTCATATCCGATTGCATATTCAGATCTTCACGAAAATCGAATCCAATCGTCCTTGTCCGATACACAACCAGTCCACCAAGTTTCGTCTAAATGCATCCACAACTTTTTGAGATGTCCCGCAATGTATCGTTTTTGGCCCTATCTCCCAATGGTGAAGAATCACTAAAAAAATTCTAGTAGCCGGATCCGCATCTTCACCAAAATCTAATCATTTCGTCCTTGTCACATACGCTACATCTCTGCCAAATTTAGTCCGAATCCGTCCACAACTTTTTGAGATATTTTGTTCACAGACAAACGGACAGACGACAGACAGGGGTGAAAACATAACCTGCATCCACCTTTTGTGGCTGAGGTAACAACTCCTGAATGAAAAACGTCAACAACAAATTTGCCGACAGACGGGTTGGGTTAGTTTCCCCACGAATGATGGTTGTTGTCCTGACAGGAACTTGTAAGAGAAGAACTCGTCAATCGCAAAACTGGCAACGCACCTTCCTGACAAGCCACAGGGTCCAAGGCTACCACAGGTGAGCAACAATGGCCGACGATCCCTCACCTCAAGGCCGTAATTCCTCTGCCAAAAGTCGGAAAACGCGCAATCTGTGCCCCACCGAGTCCCATTTTAGACTTTTTAAGCCGAGAGTTTGATGCTGGTCACGTGTCCGGTCACGTGTTGCTAGTCTCAAAATTAGTTTTGTAGCTGAACACGTACCCAGGTACTCATGTGATAGTGGTGAAGTTTGAGTAGGACACATCTGAGCGCTTCCTTCCAAATATCCACCGTACCTGTCTTTATTTCTACAAAATACTTAAGGAATTAAACTACCTCAACTGGCCTGGTAGGAATGCTCCACAACCCTGATCACTGGTGTGCAGGTTTGGACCCACCACCCTTATCCTACGGTAGTGGTTCCCAAACTTTGTCCACGAACCAAAACTTGAAATCCCATTCGCCTCGTGACCCAAATTGTACCTGCGATAAAAAAATAAAATAAAATATATATAAATATAAATAAATAAATAAATATATATATATATAAATATAAATAAATAAATAAATATAAATATAAATAAATAAATATAAATATAAATAAATAAATAAATAAATATATATATAAATATAAATAAATAAATATATATATATATATAAATAAATATATATATATATATATATATATATATATATATATATAAATAAACAATGTCGGAGAAAACGATTTCGACGTGAAAACAAAGTTCAAAAAGTGTTGTTTTTCAAGTTCGGGTCACGACCCTGGGATTGGGAACTCCTGCCCTACGGCCCAGTCCCTTCTTCCACCTGAGATTGTATCAGTACCTTCCTCTTCTTACTCTTAGTACGGATATTCTACACCCCCTCTGCTCCCCCATATTTTACAGGAGGGAGAACGTGTGCGAACTTTCACACCACGGAACACGCGGGAACATGTGAGAACATGTGAGAACACGCGGGAACACTGCACAACTCAACTTCTCAGGGAAATAAGAAGTCTGATAAGAAGTCTGAAGTCCTTAACAATTCTTTAAAATTGTACTCAACTTCAACAAAACTATTTTCGTGTCAATACAGAAATATATATACAGTATGCACAAGAAGGTACCAATGGAACGTAAAATGTGACCATCACCTAAATTCCCTCCACCCTCCCACCTCAAGTCCTCAACCTCCTCCTCCTCCTCCCAATCCCACCGCAGGTCCTCAACCTCCTCCTCCCAATCCCACCGCAGGTCCTCAACCTCCTCCTCCCAATGCCACCACAGGCCCTCAACCTCCCCCTCCCAACTCCACTGCAAGTCCTCAACCTCCCCCTCCCAACCCCACCGCAAGTCCTCAACATTCCCCTCCAAACCCCAAAGCAAGTCCTCAACCTCCCCAACTCCACCGCAAGTCCTCAACCTCCCCCTCCCAACTCCACCGCAAGTCCTCAACCTCCCCCTCCCAGCCCCACCACAAGTCCTCAACATTCCCCTCCAAACCCCACAGCAAGTCCTCAACCTCCCCCTCCCCATACCAATTCCACCGCAAGTCCTCAACCTGCCCCTCCCAACTCCACCACAAGTCCTCAACCTCCCCCTCCCAACTCCACCACAAGTCCTCAACCTCCCCCTCCCAATTCCACTGCAAGTCCTCAACCTCCCCCTCCCAATTCCACTGAAAGTCCTCAAACTCCCCCTCCCAACTCCACTGCAAGTCATCAATGCCCTCCCCACAACTACAGAGACCCTTCCCTTTCCCAGCTTCAAAAACGAAATAATGTTTTCATTTTTGAGAATGCACGTCGGGCGTTCAAAGTTCTCGGATCGAGATTTATATACAAATAGTGTAAGAAATGACAACGGTTTTATTTTGCAATGCAAGTGTTATTAATATGATCAGCAATTAGAGCCGGGTTGTCTTGTTAATTAAAGTGCACAAACTATTTGATTTCAGGATAATAAAACGATGGTGTTCATTGGACTATTAATTGTGAATAAATGAATATACAATGTTTTTCTAAATAAATGGGGATGGGATGACGCCATACCGGCTTCTAATCTGTCGAGCATGGGTTTGAATCCCTGCCCAACTATAAACTGTCATCATGGTGGTTCATCAGTGTGTGCGTCAGTATTATATGTGCCATCCCTCGGGTGGACGTTAAGCTGGGCATCCCGTCTTCTGGCATTCGTTGGTGGATGTTGAAGATCACATGGTGTCCATCACGAAGAGTAGGCGAGCTATCTCCGGCACCCAGAACACATTACACATGATTGTCCTCCCCTTAGTCGAACATCAGGACTGGCCAGCCAGTTCGTGAAAGCCTTGGGCCAAACCCATAAGAACGTGGGAATAATTGTGCCAGTTGATAAAGATTTAGCATCAATAAATAATCCTTCCGAAAACATTTTGAACACACCTCGCTCAAATGGATTCCGAACACACCTCGCACACTTGGATTCCGAGCACCCCTCGCACACTTGGATTCCGAGCACCCCTCGCACACTAGGATTCCTAACACCCCTCGCACACTTGGATTCCTAACACCCCTCGCACACTTGGATTCCTAACACCCCTCGCACACTTGGATTCCTAACACCCCTCGCACACTTGCATTCCTAACACCCCTCGCACACTTGCATTCCTAACACCCCTCGCACACTTGCATTCCTAACACCCCTCGCACACTTGCATTCCTAACACCCCTCGCACACTTGGATTCCTAACACCCCTCGCACACTTGGATTCCTAACACCCCTCGCACACTTGGATTCCTAACACCCCTCGCACACTTGGATTCCGAACACCCCTCGCACACTTGGATTCCGAACACCCCTCGCACACTTGGATTCCTAACACCCCTCGCACACTTGGATTCCTAACACCCCTCGCACACTTGGATTCCTAACACCCCTCGCACACTTGGATTCCTAACACCCCTCGCACACTTGGATTCCTAACACCCCTCGCACACTTGGATTCCTAACACCCCTCGCACACTTGGATTCCTAACACCCCTCGCACACTTAGATTCCTAACACCCCTCGCACACTTGGATTCCGAGCACCCCTCGCACACTTGGATTCCTAACACCCCTCGCACACTTGGATTCCTAACACCCCTCGCACACTTAGATTCCTAACACCCCTCGCACACTTGGATTCCGAGCACCCCTCGCACACTTGGATTCCTAACACCCCTCGCACACTTGGATTCCGAGCACCCCTCGCACACTTGGATTCCAAACCCACCTCGCACACTTGGATTCCTAACACCCCTCGCACACTTGGATTCCTAACACCCCTCGCACACTTGGATTCCGAACGCCCCTCGCACACTTGGATTCCGAACGCCCCTCGCACACTTGGATTCCGAACACCCCTCGCACACTTTTCATCACCATCTGAGGGAAACTCACCGACTCGGCAGTGGCGTGGAATATTAAGAGGAACCCGAGAATCCAACTTGTCCGCAGGAGCCCCATAGCTGTAGAAATGTCTGAGTCCGACTTTTTCCTTTCACGATCCCAAGTTGCGCTTGCTCTGAAATTGATGCGACGTGAGTCGTTCCTTCTGTATGTCCCTCTCTCGCTCTCTTTCCTTCGTAGCAGTCCACGTCACTCCGCCTCCTTGTATGACGTCAGTGCTTGCAAAACAGTGGGCTGAGGATCGGCGTCACGTGACTGAGCGCGTGTGCACGTACGTTATGAACCAGGAGGATAAAACTCCCGCGCGCGCTCTTATACGAGCGGCCACCCAAGGTTACGCCCCCTCCTCCCCGCTATGCTCCGCCCTCTCACCCATTTCACATAACCGCGACGTTTGCGAAACCTGCATGTTCCACGTAGATCGATGGGTCTTTCCCGTGGGATGTTTTTTCTCCTAAAATCGCGTGACCTGTTTTTTTTTTTCCATTCCGGTTTCGATTTTATTTTTGTCATTTGTTAATTCGCGAAACTCAAAGGTCACACACAATAACCATGCACGGACATTGTTTTATTAACAAAACACCGCGGCTTCGTGGAAAAGTCACAAATGAAAACAACTTCATCTTTCCATTTCATATATGCGTCCGTAGTGAAGAATCTAATCGGATTTGTTTACAGTCACTCACGTTTAAATTACTGTTAACAAATTCACTTAACGTTAAAATCACTGTTAATTCAGTCACTCACGTTAAAATCAATGTTAACACAGTCACAAGTTAGAATCACTGTTAACACAGCCATTCACATTTAAATCACTGTTAACACAGTCACTCACGTTTAAATTACTGTTAACAAATTCACTTAACGTCAAAATCACTGTTAACACAGTCACAAGTTAGAATCACTGTTAACACAGCCATTCACATTTAAATCACTGTTACCACAGTCACTCACGTTTAAATTACTGTTAACAAATTCACTTAACGTCAAAATCACTGTTATCACAGTCGCAAGTTAGAATCACTGTTAACACAGCCATTCACATTTAAATCACTGTTAACACACAGTCACTCACGTTTAAATTACTGTTAACAAATTCACTCAACGTCAAAATCACTGTTAACACAGTCACAAGTTAGATTCACTGTTAACACAGCCATTCACATTTACATCACTGTTAACACACAGTCACTCACGTTTAAATTACTGTTAACAAATTCACTTAATGTAAAAATCACTGTTAACACAGTCACTCATGGTTTAAATTACTGTTAACAAATTCACTTAACGTCAAAAATACTGTTAACACAGTCACAAGTTAGAATCACTATTAACACAGTCATTCACATTTAAATCACTGTTAACACACAGTCACTCACGTTAAAATTACTGTTAACAAATTCACTCAATGTCAAAATCACTGTTAACACAGTCACTCATGGTTTAAATTACTGTTAACAAATTCACTTAACGTCAAAAATACTGTTAACACAGTCACAAGTTAGAATCACTGTTAACACAGTCATTCACATTTAAATCACTGTTAACACACAGTCACTCACGTTAAAATTACTGTTAACAAATTCACTCAATGTCAAAATCACTGTTAACACAGTCACTCACGTTTAAATTACTGTTAACAAATTCACTTAACGTAAAAATCACTGTTAACACAGTCACTCACCTTACAATCACTGTTAACACAGTCACAAGTTAGAATCACTGTTAACACAGCCATTCACATTTAAATCACTGTTAACACACAGTCACTCACGTTTAAATTACAGTTAACAAATTCACTCAACGTCAAAATCACTGTTAACACAGTCACTCGCGTTTAAATTACTGTTAACAAATTCACTTAACGTAAAAATCACTGTTAACACAGTCACGTTAAAATCACTGTTAATGCAGTCACAAGTAAGAATTACTGTTAACACAGTCATTCACATTTAAATTACTGTTAACACACAGTCATTCACGTTTAAATTGCTGTTAACAAATTCACTTAACGTCAAAATCACTGTTAACACAGTTACTCAAGTTACAATCACTGTTAACAGTTACTCACATCAAAATCGCTGTTAACGCAGTCACTCACGTTGAAATCACTGTTAACACAGTCGCACGTTATAATCACTGTTTGTGCACATGTTAGAATTACTGTTAACATGGCCACTGACGTTAAAATCACTGTTAACACAAAGGCACATGTTAGAATCACTGTTAACACACAGTCACATGTTAGAATCACTGTTAATATAGCCACTCACGTTTAAATTACTGTTAACACAAATTCACTAATGTTTAAATCACATAACACTCACTCACGTTAAAATCACTGTTAACATCAAGTCACTTACATTAAACTCATTGTTAACACAGTCAACTGGAACAGCACTCGGTGAAGCGCATACTTCCGCCAGGCTGAACAGTTTATGTTTTGTCTCCCATGGATAAGCCGGATCAGGATTCGGATCTTCACCAAAATCGAATCAATCCGTCCCTATCACACACCCAACGTGTCCACCAAGTTTCGTCCGAATCCGTCAAACAATTTATTGAGATATCCTGTTCACAAATAAACAACCCGGCAGGCAGACTGGTGAAAACAACCTCCACCGACCGAAACCTCTGATGAGACGAGACCCAAGTTTCACTCAAAACTTTGCTTAATTGGAAGTAAAATATGGATGTGGATTGTGAGATCCATGGGTTTTCCTTAACCGTGTGTATCCTGAGTTCCTGCCAAACTATCCTACCTGTGATATCATTTACAGAGCACGTAATCAAGTTGCTTTAACGCAATGATTTGTTCTCCTAATGTAATCTAATCTTATGCACACGCAAACACAGACACAGAGAAACAGAAAGGACGAGATATTTTTGTTATGATGTAACTTTTGTGTTTGACATCAGAATTATATAAAACGGGTTAAATATTGTGCAGAAAGTAATAGAACAACTTTTCATACAAAACACAAACTATCGAAAAAGTAATTATTAAATTAAATGTAATATTAAATTGTAATGTAATGTAATTAAAATTAAATGTTAATTTAATAATTAATTATTAATTTTAAATTAAATTAAATGTAAATGTAATTAAATGTAAAAAAATTAATTAAATTAAAATTAAAATTAAAATTAAAATAAAATGTAAATTAAAATTAAATGTAATGTATTAAATTAAAGTAATAATTTAATTAATTAAATTAAAAGTAAAAAGTAAATTAAAAAAGTAATTATTAAAGCAACAATGTTTAGGAGATATTTATATTTATTTCCACCATGGAGGTCTACACATGGCATGGAGGTCTACACTGACGCACCTGGTGTCCGCATGATTCATGGGGTGACTACATGGCCTAGACTAGAGCTATGCACACTCGCCTCTAGGCTGTCTATCCTGGGTTCGAATCTTGCCCCACCTATATACTGTCATGCGGTGTTTCACAGCCAGGGTGATTCAGCAATGCGTGCGATGCCACCACTACAGCCGATAAATCAACGGGTGACCCCATCTGCTGACATTACTTAATGGACCGTTAAAGATCCCACGATGTCCTTCGTAAAGAGTAGGCGAGTTATCTCTGGCACTCTCAACAAATTCCACGTGATTGTCCTACCGACCACGAGGAAGCCAAACGCAACCACACAACATCCAGTATAATAATTGCCATTGGGCTGTTTTGGTGGTCCTGGACCTGTTTGTTCGTAATGAACCTGCTTTGTTAGTGCTGAACCTGCTTTGTTAGTGCTGAACCTGCTTTGTTAGTACTGAACCTGCTTTGTTAGTACTGAACCTGCTTTGTTAGTACTGAACCTGCTTTGTTAGTGCTGAACGTGCTCTGTTAGTGCTGAACCTGCCATGTTAGTGCTGAACCTGCCATGTTAGTGCTGAACCTGCCATGTTAGTGCTGAACCTGCTCTGTTAGTGCTGAACCTGCCATGTTAGTGCTGAACCTGCTTTGTTAGTGCTGAACCTGCCATGTTAGTGCTGAACCTGCTTTGTTAGTGCTGAACCTGCTTTGTTAGTGCTGAACCTGCTCTGTTAGTGCTGAACCTGCCATGTTAGTGTTGAACCTGCTCTGTTAGTGCTGAACCTGCTTTGTTAGTACTGAACCTGCTTTGTTAGTGCTGAACCTGCTTTGTGTTACGGATTCGGCCCTAATTATTGTTGGTATTATTATTATTGTTGGTTCTCAGTAAGGGTTATTGTGGTTAAAAGGTTTAAAAGCGCTCCTGGTAAAATGTGGCCTGAAATAGGATGGTGACCCGGAAGGCAAACGGGGCGAGGAAGAAGAGCGCGTGAGGCAGAGGTGAAACTAGGCGTTTTGTAACAGCTCCGCATCCAGCGTGGTCGAGCGTCCATGGAGAGTGAACTTTGAGTCCTGGAAACGAATCTTGTGTGATCGTTGATATCGCTGGTGTCGTGGAAAAGCCTGCGAAGCCAGGTACAGGTGGGAGATTCCGGAGAATCTTCGCCTAGCGGCTGCGGCCCGAGGAAGAACCGACCGCCATTTCGGGGACCTCGCGCGTCGTTTGCGGACCCTTGGTAAGCCGCGTCCGCTGATCCCGCCCTCCAGTGGTTTGTCGAGGATGTGTGTACGCGACAGCGGCCTTTGAAGAATACGATGCGGTTCGCGACTGCACGGTGTATGTGCACGTTTGGATAGCGTCTTTGGGATTCCTCTTTCCACCGCCAATTGGGGTTGGCTGGGACCACGTGACGGTCCCCGCCTTACCTACATCTCCTTACCCGCCTCATCGCCATCGCCGCTTCGCCGGGAGCACCATTGTGTTCTAGAGATATTGAGAAGGACTCTGTTTCAGTCCCTGGGGGTGCCGTGAGTTTGAGCTAGGTTACCTTAAGATTGGATTGTAGGGTGGATTGCCCCATTGTTGTGTGGTTCTTTTTGTGTGCTTTTAATATACTAGGGCATGCCCGTACTATATATAAGCTAGGACGTGCCCGTACGTGGGTGCCCGTTCCTTGCCAAAAAAAAAAAAAAAAAAAATTTGTGTAGGGGTGTGTGTGTGTAAACATCCTAGGGCGTGCCCGTACGTGGGTGCAAAAAAACATGCGTGCAAACAACAACAACAAAAAAAAACTTTGAAACCACGTGGCAGTAACGACCACAGAACCCCCCCCCCTCTATTTACATGAATGGTTTGGTCCATTCGCAACGACCACAGAACCCCCCCCCTCTATTTACATGCAATGGTTTGGTCCATTCGCAACGCCAAAGCGAACGGCGAACGGCTAAATCGCCATAGCTCGGTAAGTACTTGTCCGATTAATTTCAAACCTTGAAAAGGCACATCCTCGGGTCCCCAGCAATATACCTGGCAAGTTTCAAGTATATCGGACCCGTGGTTGTCGAGAAACAGCGGTCACAGACAAACAAACAAACGTACAAACGTACAAACGTACAAACGTACAAACAAACACACAGAGATTACTGGAATTATAGATAGATTGTTTGTTCATCACCCTTGGTGTGGTTTCATTGTTGATTAATTTCAACCAAGGATAACATATTGTTGTGGAAATGAGAATTGTGTTTTTTTTATTGTTGTAAAAATATCACCCTCCTTCCTCCAGTTGTGTATAAAGGTCAAAGGGCGTCCCTTAGTTAGGTCATATACAATCACGTTAGCCAATCATAGATTTCCTCCTTGTTGGTAGTTATTTCATTATTCTGTGTATTAGGTTAAGGCTTTGTCTTCCATTGATTAATACTCCATTGCACCGAATTCAAATAGATAGATCCCCTTTTTCAAATTCCCCCAAAGTCTTTATTACCAACTGCATTTACCTCCATTGAGCACGCGGTCGGCTCGGAGAAGAAAGGCGTGTCTCCACCTCGTCATAGAGGGGAGGAGTGAGCCAGCCCTTGCTGACCAATCCAGAACGAGGGGTTTGGCTTTGAGAGGGCGTGGGGAGAACGGTCGAGTAGGTTCGCGAAGGTTGAAGGGCGTGGCCTGTATAACCCGCGGGAGACGCCCCCACCTCAGATGAGCTACGGAGATGAGCTACGGAGATGAGCTACGGAGATGAGCTACGGAGATGAGCTACGGAGATGAGATACAGAGGATGAGCGCTTAAAAAGCACGCGACGCACCTGAGACGAGCTGCGTGATCCAGGAGAGGAGAGAGGGATGTCCCATGAGCTTTAAACCACCACAGCTTTGAGCTTCAACAGCAGTTTTCGACCGTGGTCGCGAAGGAACGGCGGCTGCTGAACGTGCCAATCGAGAAGGGGGGCGGCGGCTGCTCACTCCCGGCCCGACCGTGCTCCGGTTCCACTTGGACCTTCCCCTCCTTCCAGCCAATCGTTCCTGCCTTCATTCCCCAGTCGTGTAAGTGTGCTCGTAGTCTGTCTTTTGTCTTGTCCTGGGGTACTAAGTAAGACTGAATAGGTAAGCTAAGGTGCACTGTGTCCGCTTCTTCTTCTTCTTCTGTTTTTTTTTTATTATCCTTCCTCCTCCTTGGTTGCTTTCAATTGTGTAAATAGTAAATAAATCATATTTGTATTTCTTACCCTTTGCCTTTCTTTCCTCTACATCCGTCGTTGTTGTCTTTTCCCTCATTGGACACCTGTGGCACGATTTTGGCCAACGTTTCAGGATCGGGTTAGTCTTGGTAACAGTTCGTGCTGCGGTTGCTAAACACCGCTCGGCAATCAATTAACATCTGTCCGCGGTACGAACGGGGCTGTGCACCGGCCTTTCCGGAGGTCGCGGTACGGCGTCAGGGACCACGTCGGTCAGCAATAAACAAGGGGTCTAATCCCCCCTCAAAGGGGAACCATAGGCCGACGTTGGGTTCCGTAACAATATCTTTCTGCCGGGGACCCTCTCGGGGTTCGGAGGTTTACTGAGACCAGGGGATAGGGGAGGACCCCGTAACAGAAATTGCGGGCTCGTCCAATTGACTCGTGGGCTCGAAATTGGGTCTGCGTCTGGGATATAAAATTCCCTAGATTTAGTCCGGGAAAGAATTCCCTAACATTCCCAAATTTGGAACTTGTTCCAACATTCCTAAAATTTTCCAAAAAACAAACAAACAAAAAAAAAACTTTTGTTTTTTTTTTACATTTCTTGTGTGAAGGTTAACAGGTGTTAACAATAGTCACCATGGAGTTTGACGCAGAGAAGTTTGCAGTGACCCCTAGTGAAGCACAGTTCAGAGCGTTTGTAAAATCGGACCTCTGGAAATTGGCCAAACATTTTAGCTTGGAGGTCCGAACTAATATGAAGAAGGCAGAGATGCAGACAGTGGTGATACAATCTATGGTGGGATTAGGAACATGGGAAGAGGTAGCCTGGGATTGGTTACCAGAAGACCAAGAAAATGTGGAGCTCCGGAAACTGGAGATGCAATTACAGAGCCAGGAAAGGGAAAGAGCAGAGGAAAGGAAAGCAGAAAAGGAAAGAGCAGAACAGGAAAGAGAACTCCAGGAAAG
Source organism: Myxine glutinosa (assembly GCF_964187855.1). Lineage (NCBI taxonomy): Eukaryota > Metazoa > Chordata > Myxini > Myxiniformes > Myxinidae > Myxine > Myxine glutinosa. The sequence goes on along the minus strand of NC_136273.1, from coordinate 88,565,706 downwards.
GGAAAAAGCAGAGGAAAGGAAAGCAGAAAAGGAAAGAGCAGAACAGGAAAGAGAACTCCAGGAAAGGTTAGAAGACAAAAAAGCAGAGGAAAGGAGAGTGGAACGAGAACTCCAGGAAAGGTTAGAAGAGAAGAAAGCAGAGGAAAGGAGAGTTGAAAGAGAACTCCAGGAAAGGTTAGAGGGAAAAAAAACAGAGGAGAGAAAAGCCGAAAGGGAGTTAAGGGATCGTGAAATGGCACTTCAGCAGGAAATTAGACATAAGGAGCTGGATGTAATGAAAGAACGGGGAGAGGTACCATCCATGCCGACTGGTTCGACACCTAGTCAGAACACCTGGGATGTTGGCAGACATGTGAGGCTGGTTCCACCCTTCAAAGAAAAGGAGGTAGCCAAGTTTTTTCCACACTTTGAGAAAGTGGCTCGACTGTTAAACTGGCCTGAGGAGTACTGGTCCATACTAGTGCAAAGTGTTCTGGTGGGTAAAGCTCAAGATATTTATTCGGCTTTACCGATTGACCAATGTGCAGATTATGAGGTATTGAAGAAACACATTCTCAAAGCCTATGAATTGGTCCCGGAAGCTTACCGGCAAAAATGCTGGAATGCCAGGAGGAGGGAGAGTGAGACCCATGTGGAGTTTGCCAGATTGAAGAAACCATGTTTGATAGGTGGTGTGATTCAAAAGGAGTTGGGAAAGACTTCGAACTATTGCGACAATTGATCCTGGTGGAGGAATTCCAACAGTGTGTCCACGAGGACATTAAAGTTCATCTGGAGGAAAGGAAAGTACCAAAGCTGTATGAGGCAGCAACCATGGCAGATGACTATGCCTTAACACACAGGATGGGGTTCCACAAATCGAACTTCTCACCCAGACCTAGCCAGGGGAGCTATGGTACATCAGGGGCGGAGAATGAAAATCCATGGGGGCGGCCTCGAGATGAAAAGGTTGACCACTCTGACACCACGACTTCTAGAAATCAGAAGACTGAGGTTCCAAGACAGACCTATCGTACGGGGGGCTCGAGGCAGACCGCTGCCCCCATGCCTTGGCAGACCACAAGGTTCTCCTCTGGGCCTACTTGCACTTTTTGCCATAAACCTGGACACTTGATGTCCAACTGTTATGCTCTGGGAAAGGAAAATCAGGAGCAGAGTTCGACTAGTACGACTCCAAATGCAATGACCATTGTGAGAAATCACCCTCAAAAGGGTTACCAACCATTTATTTCAGAGGGGTTTGTGTCACTGGATGGAGCCTCGACTAACCGGAGACCTGTTAGGATATTGAGGGACACAGGAGCACATCAATCTTTAATTCTTGAAGGCATCTTGCCATTGTCCGAGGAGACGGCAACTGGGGATAGTGTTCGTTTACAGGGGATTGGTGGCTGTGTTAGTGCTCCACTTCATGTCATCCATTTGGAGTCCGATTTGGTGTCAGGACCGATCACCGTCGGTTTACAAGCCACTCTTCCTGTAGAAGGAGTATCTTTTGTTATCGGGAATGATTTGGCTGGTGGCCAAGTTTCTGGTAATCCGACGTTTGTTGAAAAGCCTAGTAGGAAGCGCCCTGAAGAGAAGAGGAAATACCCTGAAACGAAGTGTCAGCACACACACGTCAGGGATGGAGGCAATATTGGCAAGCTCTTTGTAGGGGGACTGAACTTCAAAACAAAGGAAGAGGTTCTGGAGTCTGCCTTCAGCAAATATGGACCGCTTTTGGAAGTGCTGCTAATAAAAGACAGGGAGACACAAAAGTCAAGAGGGTTTGGCTTTGTCACATTTGAAAACTCAAAGGACGCCAGAGTTGCAGAAAAGGATCAGAATAGCAAGGAGTTGGATGGTCGGACCATCACAGTAGGGAAGGCATTTCCTAGGGGTCGAGGGGGCTACAGAGGAGGACCACGGAGTAGTAGTGGTGGTGGCCGCAATCGATATTATTATGGAGGCTTCCAGAGTTATGGCAGCTCCCGAAGGAAGGATTATCAGAGCAGTGGCCGAGAAGGAGACCGCCATTCATGTGACTACAGTGACAAGTGGTCCTACCGTGATTGTTAGGAAAGTTAGAAAGAGTTGAAGCACTGAATGCTGCGGAGCAGCCGAGCCAAGATTCCCACACGGATTAACCGTGAACGCCACGTTCCTAAAGGCGTCCATGTAGTGAACTTTCCTACACGGATTAACCGTGAACTCCACATTCCTAAAGGCGTCCATGTCGTGAACTTTCCTACATGGACTAACCGTGAACTCCACGTTCCTAAAGGTGTCCAGGTAGTGAATATGTCCCTGCCTCACCACCCAACCACCATGGAACCTGGCCCTCAGCTAAGCCTCCCAGAAAAAGTGCGATCGATTTGCTTGACTTTGGATTTTTGATCAACCCCTTAACCTTCATTCAAAAGAAACTAAAAGTAAAAAATCAGAGGTTGATGAGATGGAGTTTAGCTTTGCAGGGGTAACTTGGAAATTGAACATGTAAAGGGCAGGGACAATGTCGTTGCTGATGCTTTGTCCAGAGTGAATTAACTTTGGAAATCTCTGTAAGTTGTCTGAAGTTTGTTGCTTTATTTTTGGGGAAACATTGATTGCTTGTGTTGGTTTCAAGAATTTGCCTACAAAGAAAGTTTTCGCTGTGTTCAAACTTTCTTTCTTGAGGGGGGGAAGTGTTATGGATTCGGCCCTAATTATTGTTGGTTTTATTATTATTGTTGGTTCTCAGTAAGGGTTATTGTGGTTAAAAGGTTTAAAAGCGCTCCTGGTAAAATGTGGCCGGAAAACGGATGGTGACTCGGAAGGCAAAGGGAGCGAGGAAGAAGAGCGCGTGAGGCAGAGGTGAAACGAGGCGTTTTGTAACAGCTCCGCATCCAGCGTGGTCGAGCATCCATGGAGAGTGAACTTTGAGTCCTGGAAAGGAATCTCGTGCGACCGTTGATATCGCTGGTGTCGTGGAAAAGCCTGCAAAGCCAGGTACAGGTGGGAGATTCCGGAGAATCTTCCCCTAGCGGCTGCGGCCCGAGGAAGAACCGACCGCCATTTCGGGGACCTCGCACATCGTTCGCGGACCCTTGGTAAGCCGCGTCCGCTGATCCCGCCCTCCGGTGGTTTGCCGAGGATGTGTGTGCGCGACAGCGGCCTTTGAAGAATACGGTGCGGTTCGCGACTGCACGGTGTATGTGCACATTTGGATAGCGTCTTTGGGATTCCTCTTTCCACCGCCAATTGGGGTTGGCTGGGACCACATGACGGTCCCCGCCTTACCTACATCTCCTTACCCGCCTCATCACCATCGCCTCTTCGCCGGGAGCACCATTGTGTTCTAGAGACATTGAGAAGGACTCTGTTTCAGTCCCTGGGGGTGCCGTGAGTTTGAGCTAGGTTACATTCTTAAGATTGGATTGTAGGGTGGCTTGCCCCATTGTTGTGTGGTTCTTTTTGTGTGCTTTTAATATACTAGGGCATGCCCGTACTATATATATATATCTAAAATTATATCCCCCCCCTCTATTTACATGAAATGGTTTGGTCCATTCGCAAAGCCAAAGCGAACGGCTTGCGAGTACGGTGACAATCCCCCCCCTCTATTTACATGAAATGGTTTGGTCCAAAGCGAACGGCTTGCGAGTACGTTGACAATCCCCCCCCCCTCTATTTACATGAAATGGTTTGGTCCAAAGCGAACGGCTTGCGAGTACGGTGACAATCCCCCCCCTCTATTTACATGAAATGGTTTGGTCCAAAGCGAACGGCTTGCGGAGTTTGGTAAAGAAATCGCCATCGCGTGCACAAACGCGCAGGAAAGCGAATGAATCGCAAATTAGTTTTAATTAGTTTTAAAACATAGTTTAACGGCAACATAGTTTGCCAACGTGAAATAAATGAATACGCTCTCAAATGTGCCGTCCGAGGCATAGTCTGTTCGCCACGTTCGGCACACGTGATAGCTCGCTGCTCTCTGATTGGTTGAATCGTTTTTTGGACATAGCTCGGTAACTACTTCTCCGATTAATATGAAACCTTGAAAAGGCACATCCTCGGGTCCCCAGCAATATACCTGGCAAGTTTAAAGTATATCGGACCCGTGGTTGTCGAGAAACAGCGGTCACAGACAAACATACAAACATACAAACATACAAACATACAAACATACAAACATACACACAGAGATTGCTGGAATTATAGATAGATTGTTTGTTCATCACCCTTGGTGTGGTTTCATGATTGATTAATTTCAACCAATGATAACATATCTTCCTGCTGGGGACCCTCTCGGGGTTCGGAGGTTTACCGAGACCAGGGGATAGGGAAGGACCCCGTAGCAATTGTTAGTACTGAACCTGCTTTGTTAGTAATGAACCTGCTCTGTTAGTGCTGAACCTGCTTTGTTAGTACTGAACCTGTTTTGTTCGTGCTGAACCTGCTTTGTTAGTGCTGAACCTGCTTTGTTAGTACTGAACCTGCTGTGTTAGTACTGAACCTGCATTTTTTTTTTCTTTCTTTGTATTCAAGATCGAGGCTCGTGAAAGAGCGAACATTAATCACACAGAAAGGCAAACCGACACATAAAACATATAACATCGGGAGCGGTAGACAAGATGGGGAGAGAGGCGGAAGGACACAAACACAATATTTGAGAGCAGGGACCGAGAGACGGAGACATCGAGAGATCTGTGGGAGGGAGAGGGCTTTGGGGGGGGGGAGGCATGGGAAGGGGGGGTGGGAGAGGTATAAAACATATGGACACTGCCAGGACTTCCAGGAAAGAAGTTGGAATTTCAAATAAGGTGGATCTGGGGTGAATTAGTGGGGGTAGAAAAGATCAAGGTCTTGGATGGGGGAAGATAAGAGATGGTGGTGAAGTACTGAACCTGCTTTGTTAGTGATGAACCTGCATTGTTAGTACTGATCCTGCTTTGTTAGTACTGAACCTGCTTTGCTAGTGCTAAACCTGCTTTGTTAGCACTGACCTGCTTTGTTAGCACCAGACCTGCTTTGTAGTAATTGACCTGCTTTGTTAGTAATGAACCTGCTTTGTTAGCACTAAACCTGTTTTGTTAGTAATGAACCTGCTTTGTTAGTAATGAACCTGCTTTGTTAGTGCTGAACCTGCTTTGTTAGTGCTGAACCTGCTTTGTTAGTACTGAACCTGCTTTGTTAGTAATGACCCTGCTTTGTTAGTAATGAACCTGCTTTGTTAGTACTGAACATGCTTTGTTAGTACTGAACCTGCTTTGTTAGTACTGAACCTGCTTTGTTAGCACTAAACCTGCTTTGTTAGTACTGAACCTGCTTTGTTAGTGCTGAACCTGCTTTGTTAGTGCTGAACCTGCTTTGTTAGTGCTGAACCTGCTTTGTTAGTGCTGAACCTGCTTTGTTAGTGCTGAACCTGCTTTGTTAGTGCTGAACCTGCTTTGTTAGTAATGAACCTGCTTTGTTAGTGCTGAACCTGCTTTGTAGTGCTGAACCTGCTTTGTTAGTGCTGAACCTGCTTTGTTAGTGCTGAACCTGCTTTGTTAGTACTGAACCTGCTTTGTTAGTAATGAACCTGCTTTGTTAGTACTGAACCTGCTTTGTTAGTGCTGAACCTGCTTTGTTAGCACTGAACCTGCTTTGTTAGCACTAAACCTGCTTTGTTAGTAATCAACCTGCTTTGTTAGTGCTGAACCTGCTTTGTTAGTGCTGAACCTGCTTTGTTAGTGCTGAACCTGCTTTGTTAGTAATGAACCTGCTTTGTTAGCACTAAACCTGCTTTGTTAGTAATGAACCTGCTTTGTTAGTAATGAACCTGCTTTGTTAGTAATGAACCTGCTTTGTTAGTAATGAACCTGCTTTGTTAGCACTAAACCTGCTTTGTTAGTAATGAACCTGCTTTGTTAGAAATGAACCTGCTTTGTTAGTGCTGAACCTGCTTTGTTCGTAATGAACCTGCTTTGTTAGCACTAAACCTGCTTTGTTAGTGCTGAACCTGCTTTGTAAGTAATGAACCTGCTTTGTAAGTAATGAACCTGCTTTGTTAGCACTAAACCTGCTTTGTTAGTGCTGCACCTGCTTTGTTAGCACTAAACCTGCTTTGTTAGTGCTGAACCTGCTTTGTAAGTAATGAACCTGCTTTGTTAGCACTAAACCTGCTTTGTAAGTAATGAACCTGCTTTGTTAGCACTAAACCTGCTTTGTTAGTGCTGAACCTGCTTTGTTAGTAATGAACCTGCTTTGTTAATGCTGAATCTGCTTTGTTAGCACTAAACCTGCTTTGTTAGTGCTGAACCTGCTTTATTAGCACTAAACCTGCTTTGTTAGTGCTGAACCTGCTTTGTAAGTAATGAACCTGCTTTGTTAGCACTAAACCTGCTTTGTTAGTGCTGAACCTGCTTTGTAAGTAATGAACCTGCTTTGTTAGCACTAAACCTGCTTTGTAAGTAATGAACCTGCTTTGTTAGCACTAAACCTGCTTTGTTAGTGCTGAACCTGCTTTGTTAGCACTAAACCTGCTTTGTTAGTGCTAAACCTGCTTTGTTAGTGCTGAACCTGCTTTGTTAGCACTAAACCTGCTTTGTTAGTAATGAACCTGCTTTGTTAGTAATGAACCTGCTTTGTTAGCACTAAACCTGCTTTGTTAGTAATGAACCTGCTTTGTTAGAAATGAACCTGCTTTGTTAGCAGTAAACCTGCTTTGTTAGTGCTGAACCTGCTTTGTTAGCACTAAACCTGCTTTGTTAGTAATGAACCTGCTTTGTTAGTAATGAACCTGCTTTGTTAGCATTAAACCTGCTTTGTAAGTAATGAACCTGCTTTGTTAGCACTAAACCTGCTTTCTTTTTGGACTGAACCTGCTTTGTAAGTAATGAACCTGCTTTGTAAGTAATGAACCTGCTTTGTTAGCACTAAACCTGCTTTGTAAGTAATGAACCTGCTTTGTTTGCACTAAACCTGCTTTGTAAGTTATGAACCTGCTTTGTAAGTAATGAACCTGCTTTGTAAGTAATGAACCTGCTTTGTAAGTAATGAACCTGCTTTGTTAGCACTAAACCTGCTTTGTAAGTAATGAACCTGCTTTGTAAGTAATGAACCTGCTTTGTTAGCACTAAACCTGCTTTGTTAGTGCTGAACCTGCTTTGTTAGTACTGAACCTGCTTTGTTAGCACTAAACCTGCTTTGTAAGTAATGAACCTGCTTTGTTAGCACTAAACCTGCTTTGTTAGTGCTGAACCTGCTTTGTTAGTAATGAACCTGCTTTGTAAGTAATGAACCTGCTTTGTTAGCACTAAACCTGCTTTGTTAGTGCTGAACCTGCTTTGTTAGTAATGAACCTGCTTTGTTAGTGCTGAACCTGCTTTGTTAGCACTAAACCTGCTTTGTTAGTGCTGAACCTGCTTTGTAAGTAATTAACCTGCTTTGTAAGTAATGAACCTGCTTTGTTAGCACTAAACCTGCTTTGTAAGTAATGAACCTGCTTTGTAAGTAATGAACCTGCTTTGTTAGCACTAAACCTGCTTTGTTAGTGCTGAACCTGCTTTATTAGCACTAAACCTGCTTTGTTAGTGCTGAACCTGCTTTGTAAGTAATGAACCTGCTTTGTTAGCACTAAACCTGCTTTGTTAGTGCTGAACCTGCTTTGTAAGTAATGAACCTGCTTTGTTAGCACTAAACCTGCTTTGTAAGTAATGAACCTGCTTTGTTAGCACTAAACCTGCTTTGTTAGTGCTGAACCTGCTTTGTTCGCACTAAACCTGCTTTGTTAGTGCTAAACCTGCTTTGTTAGTGCTGAACCTGCTTTGTTAGCACTAAACCTGCTTTGTTAGTAATGAACCTGCTTTGTTAGTAATGAACCTGCTTGGTTAGCACTAAACCTGCTTTGTTAGTAATGAACCTGCTTTGTTAGAAATGAACCTGCTTTGTTAGTGCTGAACCTGCTTTGTTCGTAATGAACCTGCTTTGTTAGCACTAAACCTGCTTTGTTAGTAATGAACCTGCTTTGTTAGCACTAAACCTGCTTTGTTAGTGCTGAACCTGCTTTGTAAGTAATGAACCTGCTTTGTAAGTAATGAACCTGCTTTGTTAGCACTAAACCTGCTTTGTTAGTGCTGAACCTGCTTTGTTAGCACTAAACCTGCTTTGTTAGTGCTGAACCTGCTTTGTAAGTAATGAACCTGCTTTGTTAGCACTAAACCTGCTTTGTAAGTAATGAACCTGCTTTGTTAGCACTAAACCTGCTTTGTTAGTGCTGAACCTGCTTTGTTAGTAATGAACCTGCTTTGTTAGTGCTGAATCTGCTTTGTTAGCACTAAACCTGCTTTGTTAGTGCTGAACCTGCTTTATTAGCACTAAACCTGCTTTGTTAGTGCTGAACCTGCTTTGTAAGTAATGAACCTGCTTTGTTAGCACTAAACCTGCTTTGTTAGTGCTGAACCTGCTTTGTAAGTAATGAACCTGCTTTGTTAGCACTAAACCTGCTTTGTAAGTAATGAACCTGCTTTGTTAGCACTAAACCTGCTTTGTTAGTGCTGAACCTGCTTTGTTAGCACTAAACCTGCTTTGTTAGTGCTAAACCTGCTTTGTTAGTGCTGAACCTGCTTTGTTAGCACTAAACCTGCTTTGTTAGTAATGAACCTGCTTTGTTAGAAATGAACCTGCTTTGTTAGCACTAAACCTGCTTTGTTAGTAATGAACCTGCTTTGTTAGCACTAAACCTGCTTTGTTAGTGCTGAACCTGCTTTGTAAGTAATGAACCTGCTTTGTAAGTAATGAACCTGCTTTGTTAGCACTAAACCTGCTTTGTTAGTGCTGAACCTGCTTTATTAGCACTAAACCTGCTTTGTTAGTGCTGAACCTGCTTTGTAAGTAATGAACCTGCTTTGTTGGTGCTGAACCTGCTTTGTTAGCACTAAACCTGCTTTGTTAGTGCTGAACCTGCTTTGTTCGTAATGAACCTGCTTTGTTAGCACTAAACCTGCTTTGTTAGTAATGAACCTGCTTTGTTAGCACTAAACCTGCTTTGTTAGTGCTGAACCTGCTTTGTCAGTAATGAACCTGCTTTGTAAGTAATGAACCTGCTTTGTTAGCACTAAACCTGCTTTGTTAGTGCTGAACCTGCTTTATTAGCACTAAACCTGCTTTGTTAGTGCTGAACCTGCTTTGTAAGTAATGAACCTGCTTTGTTAGCACTAAACCTGCTTTGTTAGTGCTGAACCTGCTTTGTTAGTAATGAACCTGCTTTGTTAGTGCTGAACCTGCTTTGTTAGCACTAAACCTGCTTTGTTAGTGCTGAACCTGCTTTGTAAGTAATGAACCTGCTTTGTAAGTCATGAACCTGCTTTGTTAGCACTAAACCTGCTTTGTAAGTAATGAACCTGCTTTGTAAGTAATGAACCTGCTTTGTTAGCACTAAACCTGCTTTTTTAGTGCTGCACCTGCTTTATTAGCACTAAACCTGCTTTGTTAGTGCTGAACCTGCTTTGTAAGTAATGAACCTGCTTTGTTAGCACTAAACCTGCTTTGTTAGTGCTGAACCTGCTTTGTAAGTAATGAACCTGCTTTGTTAGCACTAAACCTGCTTTGTTAGTGCTGAACCTGCTTTGTAAGTAATGAACCTGCTTTGTTAGCACTAAACCTGCTTTGTTAGTGCTGAACCTGCTTTGTAAGTAATGAACCTGCTTTGTTAGCAGTAAACCTGCTTTTTTAGTGCTGAACCTGCTTTGTAAGTAATGAACCTGCTTTGTTAGCACTAAACCTGCTTTGTTAGTGCTGAACCTGCTTTGTAAGTAATGAACCTGCTTTGTTAGCACTAAACCTGCTTTGTTAGTGCTGAACCTGCTTTGTAAGTAATGAACCTGCTTGGTTAGTAATGAACCTGCTTTATTAGCACTAAACCTGCTTTGTTAGTGCTGAACCTGCTTTGTAAGTAATGAACCTGCTTTGTAAGTAATGAACCTGCTTTGTTAGTGCTGAACCTGCTTTGTAAGTAATGAACCTGCTTTGTAAGTAATGAACCTGCTTTGTTAGTAATGAACCTGCTTTGTTAGTAATGAACCTGCTTTATTAGCACTAAACCTGCTTTGTTAGTGCTGAACCTGCTTTGTAAGTAATGAACCTGCTTTGTTAGCACTAAACCTGCTTTGTTAGTGCTGAACCTGCTTTGTAAGTAATGAACCTGCTTTGTTAGCACTAAACCTGCTTTGTTAGTGCTGAACCTGCTTTGTAAGTAATGAACCTGCTTTGTAAGTAATGAACCTGCTTTGTTAGCACTAAACCTGCTTTGTTAGTGCTGAACCTGCTTTGTAAGTAATTAACCTGCTTTGTAAGTAATGAACCTGCTTTGTTAGCACTAAACCTGCTTTGTAAGTAATGAACCTGCTTTGTAAGTAATGAACCTGCTTTGTTAGCACTAAACCTGCTTTGTTAGTGCTGAACCTGCTTTATTAGCACTAAACCTGCTTTGTTAGTGCTGAACCTGCTTTGTAAGTAATGAACCTGCTTTGTTAGCACTAAACCTGCTTTGTTAGTGCTGAACCTGCTTTGTAAGTAATGAACCTGCTTTGTTAGCACTAAACCTGCTTTGTAAGTAATGAACCTGCTTTGTTAGCACTAAACCTGCTTTGTTAGTGCTGAACCTGCTTTGTTAGTAATGAACCTGCTTTGTTAGTGCTGAATCTGCTTTGTTAGCACTAAACCTGCTTTGTTAGTGCTGAACCTGCTTTATTAGCACTAAACCTGCTTTGTTAGTGCTGAACCTGCTTTGTAAGTAATGAACCTGCTTTGTTAGCACTAAACCTGCTTTGTTAGTGCTGAACCTGCTTTGTAAGTAATGAACCTGCTTTGTTAGCACTAAACCTGCTTTGTAAGTAATGAACCTGCTTTGTTAGCACTAAACCTGCTTTGTTAGTGCTGAACCTGCTTTGTTAGCACTAAACCTGCTTTGTTAGTGCTAAACCTGCTTTGTTAGTGCTGAACCTGCTTTGTTAGCACTAAACCTGCTTTGTTAGTAATGAACCTGCTTTGTTAGTAATGAACCTGCTTTGTTAGCACTAAACCTGCTTTGTTAGTAATGAACCTGCTTTGTTAGAAATGAACCTGCTTTGTTAGTGCTGAACCTGCTTTGTTCGTAATGAACCTGCTTTGTTAGCACTAAACCTGCTTTGTTAGTAATGAACCTGCTTTGTTAGCACTAAACCTGCTTTGTTAGTGCTGAACCTGCTTTGTAAGTAATGAACCTGCTTTGTAAGTAATGAACCTGCTTTGTTAGCACTAAACCTGCTTTGTTAGTGCTGAACCTGCTTTGTTAGCACTAAACCTGCTTTGTTAGTGCTGAACCTGCTTTGTAAGTAATGAACCTGCTTTGTTAGCACTAAACCTGCTTTGTAAGTAATGAACCTGCTTTGTTAGCACTAAACCTGCTTTGTTAGTGCTGAACCTGCTTTGTTAGTAATGAACCTGCTTTGTTAGTGCTGAATCTGCTTTGTTAGCACTAAACCTGCTTTGTTAGTGCTGAACCTGCTTTGTAAGTAATGAACCTGCTTTGTTAGCACTAAACCTGCTTTGTTAGTGCTGAACCTGCTTTGTAAGTAATGAACCTGCTTTGTTAGCACTAAACCTGCTTTGTTAGTGCTGAACCTGCTTTGTTAGTGCTGAATCTGCTTTGTTAGCACTAAACCTGCTTTGTTAGTGCTGAACCTGCTTTGTAAGTAATGAACCTGCTTTATTAGCACTAAACCTGCTTTGTTAGTGCTGAACCTGCTTTGTAAGTAATGAACCTGCTTTGTTAGCACTAAACCTGCTTTGTTAGTGCTGAACCTGCTTTGTAAGTAATGAACCTGCTTTGTTAGCACTAAACCTGCTTTGTAAGTAATGAACCTGCTTTGTTAGCACTAAACCTGCTTTGTTAGTGCTGAACCTGCTTTGTTAGCACTAAACCTGCTTTGTTAGTGCTAAACCTGCTTTGTTAGTGCTGAACCTGCTTTGTTAGCACTAAACCTGCTTTGTTAGTAATGAACCTGCTTTGTTAGAAATGAACCTGCTTTGTTAGTGCTGAACCTGCTTTGTTCGTAATGAACCTGCTTTGTTAGCACTAAACCTGCTTTGTTAGTAATGAACCTGCTTTGTTAGCACTAAACCTGCTTTGTTAGTGCTGAACCTGCTTTGTAAGTAATGAACCTGCTTTGTAAGTAATGAACCTGCTTTGTTAGCACTAAACCTGCTTTGTTAGTGCTGAACCTGCTTTATTAGCACTAAACCTGCTTTGTTAGTGCTGAACCTGCTTTGTAAGTAATGAACCTGCTTTGTTAGCACTAAACCTGCTTTGTTAGTGCTGAACCTGCTTTGTTAGTAATGAACCTGCTTTGTTAGTGCTGAACCTGCTTTGTTAGCACTAAACCTGCTTTGTTAGTGCTGAACCTGCTTTGTAAGTAATGAACCTGCTTTGTTAGCAGTAAACCTGCTTTTTTAGTGCTGAACCTGCTTTGTAAGTAATGAACCTGCTTTGTTAGCACTAAACCTGCTTTGTTAGTGCTGAACCTGCTTTGTAAGTAATGAACCTGCTTTGTTAGCACTAAACCTGCTTTGTTAGTGCTGAACCTGCTTTGTAAGTAATGAACCTGCTTGGTTAGTAATGAACCTGCTTTATTAGCACTAAACCTGCTTTGTTAGTGCTGAACCTGCTTTGTAAGTAATGAACCTGCTTTGTAAGTAATGAACCTGCTTTGTTAGTGCTGAACCTGCTTTGTAAGTAATGAACCTGCTTTGTAAGTAATGAACCTGCTTTGTTAGTAATGAACCTGCTTTGTTAGTAATGAACCTGCTTTATTAGCACTAAACCTGCTTTGTTAGTGCTGAACCTGCTTTGTTAGTGCTGAACCTGCTTTGTAAGTAATGAACCTGCTTTGTTAGCACTAAACCTGCTTTGTTAGTGCTGAACCTGCTTTGTAAGTAATGAACCTGCTTTGTTAGTGCTGAACCTGCTTTGTAAGTAATGAACCTGCTTTATTAGCACTAAACCTGCTTTGTTAGTGCTGAACCTGCTTTGTAAGTAATGAACCTGCTTTGTTAGCACTGAACCTGCTTTGTAAGTAATGAACCTGCTTTGTTAGCACTAAACCTGCTTTGTTAGTAATGAACCTGCTTTGTAAGTAATGAACCTGCTTTGTTAGTAATGAACCTGCTTTGTAAGTAATGAACCTGCTTTGTTAGTAATGAACCTGCTTTGTAAGTAATGAACCTGCTTTGTTAGCACTAAACCTGCTTTGTTAGTAATGAACCTGCTTTGTAAGTAATGAACCTGCTTTGTTAGCACTAAACCTGCTTTCTTTTTGGACTGAACCTGCTTTGCGTTGAACATGATCGAAAGATTTGTTTCCATTACTCCAAGTACAAGCAGCGTGAGATGGAATCGAAGGTTTCAGGGCAAGAAGTAGGAAAAATAAATTAAAGTTGTGATTTTCTTTTCCAAGAGTTTTGGTGTCTCATTGATGAGATGATCATTTGTTTTCCCCGAAAAGTTTTCAATTGGCTGTAATGTTTCGTTGCCTTTCCCGAATAATTAATTCAATGGAACGGAAGGTTACACACTGAGGCCCACTTCACTGTGGGAGCAACGTGAAACCTGCTCAGTGCTGGAAATGACGTAGATTCCAAATTTAACATAAATGTTGAGAGTGAAGGAGTGAGGGGTAGAAGGACGAGCATGAGGGAAAGAGGAAGGGGTAGAGACAACGGGATAGAGACAGGGGGAGAGAGGGAGGGGGAGAGAGAGAGGGGGAGAGAGAGAGGGGGAGAGAGAGAGGGGGAGTGACAGGGAGAGAGACAGAAGGAGAGAGAGACAAAGAGGGAGAGAGACATAAAGGGAGAGAGACAGAGAGGGAGAGAGACAGGGAGGGGGAGAGACAGAGAGGGAGAGAGAGACAAAGAGGGGGAGAGAGACAGAGAGGGAGAGAGACATAAAGGGAGAGAGACAGAGAGGGAGAGAGGCAGAGAGGGAGAGAGACAGGGAGGGGGAGAGAGACAGGGAGAGAGAGAGACAAAGAGGGAGAGAGACATAAAGGGAGAGAGACAGAGAGGGAGATAGACAGGGAGGGGGAGAGACAGAGAGGGAGAGAGACAGAGAGGGGGAAAGACAGAGAGGGAGAGAGACAGAGAGGGTGAAAGACAGAGAGGGGGAGAGAGAGAGAGGGAGAGAGACAGAGAGGGAGAGGGAGAGAGAGAGAGAGGGAGAGAGAGAGAGGGAGAGAGACAGAGAGGGAGAGAGAGAGAGAGAGGGAGAGAGACAGAGAGGGGGAAAGACAGAGAGGGAGAGAGAGAGAGAGGGAGAGAGACAAAGAGGGAGAGAGACATAAAGGGAGAGAGACAGAGAGGGAGATAGACAGGGAGGGGGAGAGACAGAGAAGGAGAGAGACAGAGAGGGGGAAAGACAGAGAGGGAGAGAGACAGAGAGGGTGAAAGACAGAGAGGGGGAGAGAGAGAGAGGGAGAGAGACAGAGAGGGAGAGACAGAGAGGGAGAGAGAGAGAGGGGGAGAGAGAGAGAGGGAGAGAGAGAGAGGGAGAGAGACAGAGAGGGAGAGAGAGAGAGAGGGAGAGAGACAGAGAGGGGGAAAGACAGAGAGGGGGAAAGACAGAGAGGGAGAGAGACAGAGAAGGAGGGAGACAGAGAGGGTGAAAGACAGGGAGGGGGAGAGACAGAGAGGGAGAGAGACAGAGAGGGGGAAAGACAGAGAGGGAGAGACGGGGAGTGGGAGAGACAGAGAGGGAGAGGGGCAAAGACAGAGAGGGAGAGGGACAGGGAGGGTGAAAGACAGAGAGGGGGAGAGACAGAGAGGGAGAGAGACAGAGAGGAGGAAAGACAGATAGGGAGAGACAGGGAGGGTGAGAGACAGAGAGGGAGAGAGACAAAGAGGGGAAAAGACAGAGAGGGAGAGAGACAGAGAGGGAGAGAGACAGAGAGACAGTGTTAGAGACAGAGAGAGAGAGAGGTGAGTGGAGGGAGTGAAAGAGGTATGTAAGTCTGTTTCATCCCATGTACATGTCAGGTGGAAAGAGAAGGAAAATACGTTTGGGAGGAGATCAGGATATAATGGGATCCGGGAAGGGGAGAGACATGGTTGAGGTTTTAAGGTGTTTTGTGGGGTCGATAATTATGCCAATCATGAACGTTGCTCTATACAGATCGTCGGTGTAGTCGAAGTAGTTCCTACATAGCCAGGGATGCAAGTTACAATCCCAGACTCTGGGTCGCCACTCCCTCACAGGAAGTGAAGGCAAGAATTTGGAATGTGCTCAGGGTGCCGGAGATAGCTCGAGGAGAGAACTCGTCTACTTTTAGCGAAGGTCACCGTGGGATCTTTAACGTCCACTAATGGTGGCATATGGGACACCCAGCTTAACGTCCATCAGATCTACACATTGATGATTCGCCCTACCTGTCAAACACCGGGATGACGAGTCTATAGCTGTGTCGGGATTCAAACCCAGGCTAGACAACTTAGAGGCGAGTGTGCGCATCTATGGGTCATCCTGCCAGCCCCATGATGAAGATGAGACATTTTCATTACAAGTTGTTATTATTATCCAAATCCTCGGTACTCTGATCCATATATCTACATATGGTTGCGATGCTATCTTTGAACATGTACCGACAATGATCATCGAAGCTCCATGTGAAGTTGCCAAATCATCACAATGCACACTGTGTCGAACAGCCCGAGAAACATTGCAACTTCTGTATCAGTATAAGGCGTCCAGCCTGTCCTCCACCGAGAATTCTGTTCTGGAACGGAAACACTGATCCGAGACTGCAGAGTGAACGATAACGGGTACTCGGTAGAGAGTAGAGCACGTACCTGTCCGCCAGGCTCAACAGTTTAACTTCTGTATCCAACTGATAGGCCGGCCATTATAATCTATTTGACTGTTGTTTTTGTCAGTCCATGACTTTGTATCACTTGTTATATGACTGTTAATTATTACCCTGTGCTCACAAAGCGAAAAGCGGGGTTAAACATTCATGTGCGTACGTGTGCCGTGTGCCGTACGTGTTTGCATTAAAAAAATTCATTTTCTCGGCAACCGTTGGTCCGATTGACACGAAATTTTTACCAAAGGAGCACCTCCAACTGTATAATTTTTTTATTCATAATTATGATGTCATAGGTCACGCCATCTTGGAAAAAACATCCACCTATATATCTCCCAAATCGCTCAATGGAAAAAATTGAAACATGGCTCATTGTCGAGTGTTCACCATGGGGAATAATATACGTTAATGATGATGTCATCGGTGCCTACGTTATGACGTCATAATTCGACAAGTACAACACTTATCCGATCATTGTGAAATTTTTTTTCTCAGCAACTGTTGGTCTGATGGGCACCATAGGAACGCCTCCTCCTGTAGAATATTTTAATGATAATCATGACGTCATAGGTCATGTGGTACAGGTGCCATCTTGGAAAAACCGAAAAATGTTGCACCTCTATATCTCCAAAACCGCTGCATGGAAAAAATGTAAACATGGCTCATTGTAAAGAACTCGATATGGGGAATAAGTGAGGTTAACGATGACGTCATTGGTGCCATAATGATGACGTCATAATTCGACAGGGACAATGCTTAGTCTGATCAGTTTGAAATGTATTGAGCGTGATCTATGCAACAATTATATTAGTGAATATAAATTTATGATGTCATCACTCACGTCGTCTGGCAGCCATATTGAATCAAAGGAAAAAAATGTTCAAAAACAACAAAAGAGTTGGCTCGCAAAAAATTGACTGCGCAGGGTAAGTATTGTATGAATACCATCTAGTTGTGGTATGTGCTCCCCATAATTTGTAAATATTGGTGTATTTGTTTTGTGTTAGTGGGGTGTTTATATTGTTGCGGTTTTGTGAATAAAGGATAACCCCCCTCGTAGGGAGACGCACCACAACATGTAGCCTCGCTTTAGTTCAGTTATCTCTTAGTAAATGTAAGCGTAGCCTCCTTTCCTGTGTTAGTTTGCGTTGAGCAGGCCAGTAAGTGTAGGCCTCAATTGGGCTAGAATGCCATGTGCTCGGCCTGGATCAAGTCTGGCAAGGCCGAAGGGAGGAGCTGCAGGGAGTAGCCGGTAAGCAGCAAGCCGCCAATCAGAGCTCGAGGGGGGTGGCTCACCACGGCAACGAGAGGAGGGGCATGGAACATTCGGGTAAGGCCGGGGAGAGGCCATATAAAACCCTGCCCCGAGCCCCCCGCGTCAGAATCGGTGAGAAGCAGAACGAGAGCTGAGAGCGTCAGAGTGAGAGTCTCCCCATCAGAGCTGTTGTCCCACCATGAGTGGATTGAGTTGCTTGTTATATTTCTGTACACGAACTCTCCCTGTGCCCTGCGCTCTGCTGCCTGTATTAATCGTGCTGTGTGAAGACGACCCATTCCGGGCCACAGACACGCGATCTCCTTGCCTGCACTCCCAGCACACGTGCTGTGAACACCAGAGGGCCATGCCGGGCGAGCTGTCCGGGAGCGACCGGCGTCAAGGCGCGCCTGGCGCATGGACTTGTTCTTCCTCATTTTCCCCGCGTGAGTGATTGAGCCCTTTGTCTGGGGATAAGTTACAACTGTTAAGCATCTGCTCTGTGTCCCTTCCCTTTATCTGGATCTTTGTACATTATAAATAAACCTGTTCTTCCTTCTATTTGATCGTCCCCATCAGTTCCATCTATTGACCTGGCATCCCATGAATAAAACCGGTCGAATCGGGTTCAATAAAAGTAACGGCACGAGTCACGTGATACGCAAACCGCTCGGCGTACTCGATTAGCGTGGCTTGTGCGAGGTCCGGTCCCCGTTTTCGTGGCAGCGTGGGTACCAAAGGTACGTGTGGAATCGACCCGATACCCTTTTCCACGCTCGCTGCGGGAGTGGCGACTCGGCCTCGTGGACACGAAGACCCGAGGGGGGAAAGGGGTTTAACCCCCCCCCCCCCCCCTCTGTACGTCGACGGGCTTCGGGAGATCCGCAACAATATGTTTGTTATTCAGTGACATGGATTAAATATAATCAAATTGTTCTTGTCACATACCCAACTACTTAACAAAGTTTTGGCCAAATCTGTTCATCACGTTTTCATATATCGTGCAATATATCGTTTTTGGCCTGATCTCTCAGTGATGAAGAATCACATTGGAAATTCCAGAATGCAGATCCGGATATGAAGCAAAATCGAATCTGCTTGTTCTTGACACCTACCCAACTCATCCACCAGGTTTTGTCATAATCTGTCCACAACTTTTGGAAATATCATGATGTATATATATATATATATATATATATATATATATATATATATATAGGGTGGTGCTCAAAATAATTTTAAAAAAATATTTACTGGGACATGGCTTTATGTTGTTCCTTTTGTTCCAAAATGAAAAGACACCAAATATGAAAGCAATCTGATTTTATTTAGGGGTGCCACATCAGCCTTCAAACTAAAGGTGTCTACAAAACTTTTCTATATATGGATCGAAAGCAAAACCAGAAGTTTGTTTTATGAAAATCCACCCTCCACTCACTTTCTTTGTATTCTAGCAAACACAAGTTACAATAGCTGCACAAATAGCACTATATTGCTATGAAAACTCAAATTCAATGATAACAATCCAAATGTTCAGTTCATAAAATGAAGAGACACCATATCACATAATATAAAAAAACCCAAATATAATGAGAAATGTAACTCCTATTTCTGGGCCTGTTTCACCACTGTTGCCTTCTTGGCATCGGGGTACATCTTCCTGTGAGCAGCAACAACTTGGAGCAGAGCTTGCTTTTGCTCTTCATCCTTTGTAAGGAGCTTATTGTAGTCTTGTATCAATGCGACACCCCTTTCTGCCCTGTCGTTCACCACGACTAAGCCACTGGCGGCTTTCTTTGCTTCCTGAAAGCTGGTTTCTTGCTCCCATGAACCAGGATCCTTATCCATCCAATCAGTTGGGGTCCCTAGGATGCTGAAGAAATGCTTGGTGTGTTTTGTTATGAGGCCAGCGATTGACAGGGCGGTTCCTCGTTTGATAGCTGGTCTCTTTGGAGAGGGGTTTTCACCGTCATTTTTCAATGCTTCAATCATATTGATCTTGCTTTCTTTGTCAATTCTGGTGTCAAAGAATGCAAATGCCACTAGTACTGGGCTCATGTACCACGTGTGGCGGCCAAGTGCCTTCAAGGCTGCCTGAGCCATCTTCCGATTGATTTGTTCAAACTTTTCCAACTTCTTGAAGAGGTTAATGTCATTCAGGGGAGCCTCAATAGCTTGTGGAGCCCGAAACCAAGCCTGTACATACACAAGGCAGACAAAAATGTTGAAGGCTCGGAGTTCTCTCACCTCTCGAAGTGTCAAGTGGAACTCTGACCGAAACATGAACACCTGTAGTGAATATAGTGCTTTTGCCATCCATCTGGCTCTGTGCATTGCTCCTGGAGCCATGATCCGGATTCCACGAGGTGGGATTCCTCCCATGTAGATGACAGTCAGTTCTAGGAGTTCACGATAATCATCTCGTGACTGCTGATCTTTCAAACACACAAGAACGTTTTTGCTTCCAACACAGTGTCTACAGATCCCATTGAAGCCTTCCTCTCTGAGAATTGATCATGAAGAAACTTCCTGTCCTCGGGGTTGGTGATTATGGCCTCCGAATCTGCATGCCTAAGATCAAACGTCTTCTCCAAGGAGGCCTTGAAGGATGCTTCCTTTTTCTCTTGGGTCGCACCACCCCGCTTTGCACCTTTTTGGAGGCTCCTCCATTCTTCATATAGCCTCTCCAAACGATGGATGCAGTGCTGCTTCGTCGTTGTAGGTAGGTGAGCTTTTTCCCAGAACTTCACAACCTCTTCAATGGTGAGGGTTGCACTCTCCCGGGCAGTGCGATTCTCCTTCTTCAGGTGATGGAAAAACAGGACAAGAGATTGATGCACAGTCGGGAGCTTGGCACCTTTGATGGCATCTCCAGAAGTGGACCCAATGAGATACACATTATCCTGAGCCCGAGTTTTCAATGAAACACTAGTACTAGCACATGCCATATCTGCAAAATACGCAAGAATGTGGGTAAAATCCTGTTAATTCTTACTCCACAGGGTCACTCTCTACAAAAGAGCCACAGTCAATAAGTTAGGCCTACATATTACACACTAAAAAAGCGTACCCCTGACCCCGGGAACCTGTACAAAACATGCATGAAAATTGCCCAGATAGTGATCATAGGAAGTCTCAAAACTGTATGTATAATATATTGTATATATATAATGTATAATGTGTATTTATGTATATTTATTATTTAATGTATATTTACTATATATTTATTTTTAATATTATATTTAATGTATATATATAATTATGTATCTATTTTGTGTATATACAGCCCAAAAAATGGGAATTCCTATTTTTGCATGGGGGAAAATTCATCACTGATGTGGCACCCCTAAATATTATTGGATTCCATTCAAATTTGCTGTGGTTTCCTTTGACACCAAAAGGAACAAAAATAGACCATGTCCCGGAGAAAATCTGCATTTGGATTTTTTGAAGCCCACCCTAATATATACACAAAGAATTAAGTTAAGCACCCCCCCCCCCCGTTTTTTTACAACCTCGCACATTACAAGTTTGTTGTCGTCACAACAGTGTAATATACCCATGTTATTGCTATATTTTCTGGAGAAGTGATATTATGGTCACATAAAAACATAACAATCATGCCGTTTTCAATATTTTATTCTGAATAATTTAAGGTGAAATTTTTTGGGAATTTTAGGCATATTTTCACCTCAATTTAAGTATGGAGCTATAGGTCCATCACGGACAGTGTGGATGACGTTTATGTTTTCTAACGTACAGTCATTGTTCTGAGAAGACCTCTAGCGATCTTTGCGTCAATAACGTGTGTAGGACCCACGTGATCGGATCACTGACTCAACCCTACGTCTCATAGACCCTGTAAGCCGTCGTATGCGTTGCTGTGGCAGGTTGTTCCATTCCCGATGTAATGCACGTTCCAATTCATCCAGATTGGCTATTGGAGGGACCATCTTCGCAATTTGTCGTCCCAACATGTCCCGAACGTGCATTACATCGGGAATGGAACAACCTGCCACAGCAACGCATACGACGGCTTACAGGGTCTATGAGACGTAGGGTTGAGTCAGTGATCCGATCACGTGGGTCCTACACACGTTATTGACGCAAAGATCGCTAGAGGTCTTCTCAGAACAATGACTGTACGTTAGAAAACATAAACGTCATCCACACTGTCCGTGATGGACCTATAGCTCCATACTTAAATTGAGGTGAAAATATGCCTAAAATTCCCAAAAAATTTCACCTTAAATTATTCAGAATAAAATATTGCAAACGGCATGATTGTTATGTTTTTATGTGACCATAATATCACTTCTCCAGAAAATATAGCAATAACATGGGTATATTACACTGTTTTGACGACAACAAACTTGTAATGTGCGAGGTTGTAAAAAAACGGGGGGGGGGGGTGCTTAACTTAATTCTTTGTGTATATATATATATATATATATATATATATATATATATATATATATATATATATATATATATATATATATATATATTGTTGCGGAACCCAACATCGGCCTCTGTTCCCCTTATCGAGGGGGGATTAGTCCCCTCGTTTATGACTGACTGACGTGGCCCTGATGCTGTACAGCGACCTCCGGAAAGGCCGGTGGCACAGCCCCGTTCGTACCGCGGACAGATGTTAATCTGAGCGTTTTCGCTCTTTCACGAGCCTCGATCTTGTATACAAAAAAAAAAAAAAAATTGCCGAGCGGTTTTAGCAACCGCGGCACGAACTATTAACAATGACTAGACCCGATTCCTGAACGTTGGCCAAATCGTGCCACAGGTATTCAATTTGGAAAAGACAAAGACGACGGATGTGAAGAAGAAGGAGACAAAAGGTTTTCCCCCCGCACACTCTCCACAACCAACTCTGGTGTGCATTCACCCTCACTTTCACACTCTGTTGTGCACTCACC
This sequence comes from Myxine glutinosa, assembly GCF_964187855.1. NCBI lineage: Eukaryota > Metazoa > Chordata > Myxini > Myxiniformes > Myxinidae > Myxine > Myxine glutinosa. The sequence goes on along the minus strand of NC_136273.1, from coordinate 88,543,681 downwards.
CTCACTTTCACACTCTGTATTACACTCGCGCTTCGGCGCACACTTTTTTCTCACACGCGCGCCATTCTCTTTCATACACCTCACCACGGACCTTCCACAAGCGCCCGGGTGACGCCGGGATCCCAAGCGCGCGAAATTTTTTTTCGCGCCAAACCTTTTCGCGCCATATACAGCCCGGCTTACCTTCGGGATCCTTTTCTCCACACGCAGCTGCAAACTTTCATTGGGGTTAACAAGTACGGCATCATGATGCGAGCACAGACCTTGTACCAATTCCATCACCTCCTCCTTTATTAGTCCCCTACTGGTGTACACCAGAGGGGACCATAGGTTTGCAAGCCGTCCCTCCATCCCTCCGTCCATCAGTCCGTCAGTCCGTCAGTCCGTCAATCCGTCAGTCCGTCACGCAAAGAACAGTTTTCCGGACTGTTTTTCTAAACGCTTAATGCTAATGATTTCAAACTTGGCACATGGTTTCCTCATGACAAGTTACAGATCACGTTCGAACTTCACGACGTTTCGATCATTTCTGACAAAGTTATGGCACTTTGAACTTTGGGAATTCTGATAATTCTGATGATCCTTAACTCAGTGCCATTTTAAGTTTTCATTTCCTTTAAAAACTAATTTCTCTGCAATAATTGGACCGATTGAGATCAAATTTTCAACGTAGGAGGGACTCGGTCTGTAGAATATTTTAATGGTAATTATGACGTCACAGGTCACGTGGTTCGGCCGCCATATTGTTTTTCGTGAAAACACGAAAACCCATTTCTCTCTGCAACGGCTGAACAGATCGAGGCCAAACTTTGCAGGCAGAATCGCATACCCATGACGAACAAAAAGGTTAGCGAGCATGACGTCATGCGTCGCATGGTTTCAGAGTTATGACGTTTTTAAGCATGAACCTTTGAAACCGAGCTCCTCCCTCATTTTTGATTCAATCGAGGGGAAACTTCACAAATCTGTACAGTCAGTCTACTAAAATGCCATTTTGGAATTTGCGATAGGGCACGTGGTTTGGTAGATATCGTTAATTTAACGAAAATATTTTTTTTTAAATGGATATCTCTTGAATCGCCAGTACCTCAGTTGGACCGTGAGTTGGTAATAATTGATATAATTCACACCGTGCAATACGTGCAGGTCGCTGCACGGAGTGACCTTGCAGGCTTATCAACGAGGCGAGGCGTGACACACATGTGTCTCAGCATACCTCAGATCAAGTTTGAAAACCAGCATCAACCGTGCATAAATTTGCATATTCGATCATTTTTGACAAAGTTGTGGCACTTTGTTTATTCTAGAGTTCTCCTCAAGCCGCAGCGCGCCCTCAGCCTCGTCTAGCGAACGTCAAAAGTGCGACACAGCGCGTTCTTTCAGCAGGGGCGGAGCCAAGCCGAGCAACATATATATACACATCGATCATTGATCTTGAAAAACAACGTATTTTCTCGTGCTTCTGCTGACCTGTCTGCGAGGTGTATAAATCGAAGTCCCGAGTGCGAATCACAGGTGAGCCCATCCTGAGGTAATTAGTGATTGGGAACGATTCAGAACCTGTAGGTAAATAACCCTTGGTAATTTCCCCAACAGTTTTCCGGACTATAATTTGGAGTCCAATAAGTCAAAACTGTTAATATTCCTTGTGTACAATATGCTGTAATCGTGGACTGTTCTTTAAAATGCTTTTCTAGAATAAGCATCAAGTCAAAAACGTTTTCACTGAATTTTGTTTCCATTGACACAATTCTTCATATCAGGCAAGAATACATTGAATTCACATAGTTTACCAATAAATCAACAATACATCTAGGGAGGTTGGAGTGTCACTTTACCATATGCTTCTGTGCGTATAATCTGCGTGAATACTTCTTTAAATATGTATCTGATACTCTGCCCTCTTAGCAGTATACACAGTACGCGTCAGAAGTAACCTAGCTTCCACGGTCCGCGGATAACCTGGTCAGGATAACCCGGTCAGGATAACCCGGTCAGGATAACCCGGTCTCACATCACCCGCGCCCACATTCAACCGTGCATAAATTTGCATATTTAATGAGGTTCGTCTGTCACACTTTGGTTTCGTGCGATAACTCCACCAAACATTAGCTGATTTCAACAAAATTTTGAACACACATGTGTCTCAGCATAACTCAGATCAAGCTTGAAAACCAGCATCAACCGTGCATCAATTTGCATATTTAATTAGATCCGTCTGTTCGTCTGTCACAGTTTGGTTTCCGTACGATAACTGCACCAAACATTGGCTGATTTCAACAAAATCTTGTACACACATGTGTCTCAGCATAACGCAGATCAAGTTTGAAAACCAGCATCAACCGTGCATAAATTTGCATATTCGATCATTTTTGACAAAGTTATGGCACTTTGAACTTTGGTAGGGGACATGTATTGCAGCGCAATACTCAGAATGCTTGTTTCATTCTTCGTCTCCCTTCGTCTCTTTTTAATTTCACTCACCCCCTCTTCTACCTCCTCCAACTTTTGTTTCACCCCCTATATTTCCCGGTGCGCCCCCACAATTTCTTCTTCTAAGGCCACCTTGGTCGTCTCTATATGCTTCCTAACTTCTCCTTCTCTCGCCCCCAATGTCTATACCACCTCGTCCAACCTCTTTGTCAGCCCCTCGTGTACCATCTGACATTCCTTCTTTGTCGCTATTAATTCCTTCTTTATTTCCCTTTGGGCAGATATCAGCCCCCCCTATCACATCCGTGTTCTTACTCACTTGCTCCCCTAACTCCTTTTGTCCCACTGTCAGCTTCTCTACTTCCCGCGTCAACTCCTCTATACCCCCCTTTAACCTAGCCATACTCTTTCTCACCTCCTTCTCCACACGCTCCTCACCCCGCTTTACCTCGTCGCGTACCCCCGCGACCTCTTCGCTCACCCCGCGCCTTATATCCTCCCCCATCTCTCCCATTTCTCTTTTAGATGCCGCCCTCATTTGTTCCAACTCATTATTTTGGGCGTCCATTTTGCCTTCCAGCCCGTTCTTCACCTCCTCTATCTGATCCCCCATTTGTTTTATTTCCCGGGCGGATTGATCCCCCATTTCCCTCAATTGGCCCCCCATCTTGTCTTCTAACCCAGTTAACCCGTTCTTCACTCCTTCCATTTGGTTCTCCTGGGTGGCCATTCTGTTTTCCAACCCCGTGAACCCGTCCTTCATTTCCTTCATTTGGCCACCCACGTCCTCCAATTGGCCCCCTAATTTGCTTTCTAATCCCCCCAATTTGCTTTCTAATTGCTCCCCCATTCTATTTTCCAAATTACTTAACCCATCTTTCATTTGGTTACTCTGTGCATCCATCTCAATTTTCAATCCCCCAATTTGGTTTCCCATATAATTTCTCAATTCCCCAATTTGGCTTCCCAATTGCTCCCTGTTCTTTTCCATCTCCTTACTCAATCCCCCAATTTGGTTTCCCATATTACTTAACCCGTCTTTCAATCCCCCAATTTGGTTTTCCAACTCCATTTGTAGGGCTGCCTGCAGCTGCACAATGAGGTCCTGCATATTCATCCCTCCCATTTGCAAAGCGGGCGCGGCCCTCGTCGCCATGTGCAAGGTGCCGCCATTTTGTTTGCCTGAACCCTCTTCTGCTGCACCCTCATTAATTTCCTCTCCCATTTCTCCCAATTGTCCCACTTCTTCCCAGGGGTCCTGGATTGACTCTAACCCTTCCTCTTCTTCTACCCCCACCGGCATCCGATCGCCTTGGCTATCCATGGCACGATTTAATTTAGATGTTAAATAAAATTTCGGCCGCTCGTAATTTGGAGTGCGCTAGGTACACTTCGGGTCCAAATCCCACTCCCAGACACCAATTGTTGCGGATCTCCGACGTCGGCTTTCCCCTTATCAAGGGGGGGGGGGGTTTAATCCCCTTGTCCTTTTATCTGGCTGACGCGAGTCCTGGAAGTTATAACGTCCTTCCCGGCACGGCGTTAGGTAGGGTTTGTTAGGCCTAGGGATTCGCTACTACCTACGTACTAACGCCGGCCAGAAACGAGGGAATAACTCCCGCCAGAATCACGGATATTGGTGGAAAACGCCGAGCGGATAGTGATCCGCGATCCGAGCTGTTAACAATGTGACTAAACCCGATTGTAGCGGTTCCGAATCGTGCCACGCTTACCCAATTAGAGAAAAGACTGATGCGATTGATAAGGGCTTGCACAATTGGCGCTTGGAAAGAGGACTCACTGGCGTTGGTATTTCAAAGAGACGCGCTGTGGAAACCCGCTGTACTAAGGGCGAGCGCGCGGCATGCATTGCCACGAACTGCAGCGTGCAGGACATTTGGGAGGGAGCGCTTGGGGCGAGTTGTGTGCATATTACGTACGCCAGTATACCAGCCTTTCCACCCCCCCCCCCCCATCATTACAATTGTCCGCTCGCATTACGCTAAGTGAAGAGCTGCCTGCCGTGTTTTTCGTCTGCTGGACCGGAGCCGGACTGGAGCCTGGACACCATCACCGGACCTTCCACCCTACCATCAGCAATCCCCGTGTGAGTGTCTGTATGTGAGACGGGCCCGTTTGTCCAGGGAATAAGTTAAGACTCTGATTAAGACTGCCCTGTGTACTTTTCCTTGGACATACATATAAGGACATACACGTCAGGTGGGTCGACGACAACCGTTGACTACCTGATGGTGCGGAGGCGAGATAGGGGGCACCTCCGGGACACAAAGGTGATCCCGGGGGAGGAGGCTGTTTCACAGCACCACTTGGTTGTCTGCGACATAAAAATGAAAGGTGCGAGGAGAGCTCGGCGGGTGAAGTACCAACCAAGAATGAAGGTGTGGAGGTTGAAAGAGGTGACAGTAAGGGAGGCATTAAAAGAGAGGCTGAGTAGGGTAGAGGATGATGTGGTTGAACTTGAAAGTGGTTGGATGTCAATGAAAGCTAGTCTGTTGGGAGCCGTTGGTGAGGTATGTGGATGGACAAAAGGACCACCGAGGCACTCGGAAACATGGTGGTGGGATGATGAAGTTGGAAAGAGGATTGACGAGAAGAGGAAGAAGTTCAAGGAGTGGCAGAAGGCGAAGGGTACGGGAGCAGAAACAGCAGAGCATGAAAGTTATAAGGCAGCCAGGAAGGCTGCAAAGAAAGAGGTAGCAAAGGCGCAGGAGGCATGTAGGAAAATGTTCGGAGAACGCTTGGATTCAGAAGAGGGTCAGAAAGCAGTATTCAGGATTGCAAAGCACATAGCGAAAGAGAGGTGTGACGTGATGGGGGTGAGTTGCTTGAAGGATGAAGTGGGACAAATCGTTGTCGACCCAGATGGAATTAAAGGAAGATGGAAGGGATATATGGAAATGCTGTTGAATGCAGAGAATGAATGGGATGGCAACATAGAGAGTAACCCAGTTTTAGGACCGGCAGAGAAGATAACTGAGAAGGAAGTTGAGGAAGCGATAACAGCAATGAAGAGTGGAAAAGCGGGAGGGCCGACGGGAGTTGTGGGAGATATGTTGAAGGCAGCAGGAAGTTGGGGTGTGAAGAGAATGACAGAGATCTGTAATCTGGTGGTGAAAGAAGGCCGCATTCCAGTGAATTGGGAACTGATTACCCTCGTCCCTCTATACAAGGGGAAAGGTGACCCTCTGGAGTGTGGCTCGTACCGAGCGATAAAGTTATTGGAGCATGGAATGAAGGTATTGGAAAGGGTGTTGGAGAGGAGGATAAGGAAGAAAGTGAAGATCGACGAAATGCAGTTTGGATTTATGCCAGGAAGAGGAACGACAGATGCGCTTTTCATTGTGAGGCACTTGCAGGAGAAGTACATGGAGAAGAGGAAGAAGTTGTTTTTTGGGTTTGTTGATCTGGAGAAAGCATTCGATAGGGTTCCACGCAAAGTATTGACATGGGCATTGAGGAAGTTAGGAGTGGAGGAATGGTTGATCAGAGTAGTGATGGTAATGTACAAAAGAGCGCGCACAGCTGTAAGGACGAAGGACGGGAACAGTGGTGAGTTTGAGGTGAAGGTGGGAGTGCATCAGGGGTCAGTACTAAGTCCACTACTATTTGTAGCTGTGATGGAGGTGCTGGCTCAGAACGTAAAGGAGGGTTTACCGTGGGAGTTGTTGTATGCAGATGATCTGGTGTTGATTGCGGAAAGTATGGATGGACTGAAGGAAAAGATGAACAAGTGGAAGGAATGTATGGAGACAAAAGGTCTGAAGGTGAATATCGGAAAGACGAAGGTGATGGCAAGTGGTAAATCATGTGGTGAGGTGGAAAGAACTGGGAAGTGGCCGTGTGCTGTGTGCAGGAAGGGTGTCGGAGTGAACTCCATTCAATGTACAATGTGCGCTGAGTGGGTTCATCAAAAATGTAGTGGTCTGAGAGGGTCATTTACCAGTGTGGCAGCTACATTCAAATGTAAGGTGTGCACAGAGGGAGCTGCAGATGGAGGAAATGTTGAGTTGGATCTTGGAGACGGCGTGAAGCTGGAAGGTGTGAAAACATTTTGCTACCTCGGAGACATGCTGAATGGAGAAGGTGGATCAGACTCGGCAACGGTTGCTCGAGTGAGATGTGCATGGAAGAAGTTTCGGGAACTGAGTGGCATGCTGATGAGGAGGAGAGTGTCGCTGAAGCTGAAGGGAAAGGTGTATGCTGCATGTGTGAGAAGTGTTATGATTTATGGGAGCGAGACATGGGTAATGAACGTAGAGCAGCAACGAAGGCTGGAAAGGGTGGAAATGCAAATGGTTCGATGGATGTGCGGAGTATCGTTGAGAGAGAGGAAGACAAATGATGAATTGCGAAAGATGATGGGAATATTGCCTGTGATTGATGCTGTGAAGAGGAACAGGCTGAGATGGTTTGGTCATGTGTTGAGGAAGGATGAAAGTGACTGGTTGAGAAGAGTGATGGAAATTGATGTAGAAGGAAGTATAGGACGGGGAAGACCGAGAAAGACTTGGCTAAAGATGGTGGAAGAAGAAATGCGGGCAAGGGGGTTAACAAGGAGAGATGCAGAAAATAGGGCAAAATGGAGAAGATTGTCATGGGGACCGCAAGGCTAACCCCCGCTCTAGCAGGGAAAATGGCCTTAAAATGCATGTTGTTGTTGTTGTTGTGTACTTTTCCTGCCGCTTTCTTTCTTGTACATCCTTTCGTTTCCTCTTCCTGTTTGTACATTTGTTAATAAATTGCTATGTTCTTCCTATTTTCCTGGTTTCCTCTTATCCGATCTAAGGTGTTGGGACACCCTGTATATTCATCACAGAAATTGAGCAATTCTTTACCAAACAAAGATGGACATCTGAGATCAGCAATCCAATCACCAAGTATAACGACGTTAGTTGTACTGTATCACATTCTTCACCAATTACATGCAGTTTTCCCAAACAATTCGTCAACAGTTCAACATTTTCTGAGTTATCAATCGGCATGTACACATTAACAAGCATTCTGAGTATTGCGCTGCAATACATGTCCCCTACCGGCAGTCTGTTGTCCGGAAAACTGTTGGGGAAATTCCCAAAGTTCAAAGTGCCATAACTTTGTCAAAAATGATCGAAACGTCGTGAAGTTCGAACTTGATCTGTAACTTATCATGAGGAAACCATGTACCAAGTTTGAAATCATTATCATTAAGAGTTTAGAAAAAAACAGTCCGGACGGTGTACACCGGTAGGGGACTAATAAGCCTGCAAGGTCGCTCCGTGGAGCAGCCTGCACGTATTGCACTATGTGTGAATTATATAATTAGCAACTCACGGTCTGAGGTAACTCGGCTAAACATTATCCAATTTGCACCAAATAAAGTTCATGAATGGTTGCACAGACCTCTACTTCTCACTAAAAGTGGAAACAGAATGTAAATTGGAGTTAAAACAAGGAATATTAACAGCTTTGACTTACCGCACTCCACATTATAGTCCGGAAAACTGTTGGGGAAATTACCAAGGTTCAAAGTGCCATAACTTTGTCAAAAATGATCGAAACGTCGTGAAGTTCGAACTTGATCTGTAACTTATCATGAGGAAACCATGTACCAAGTTTGAAATCATTAGCTTTAAGAGTTTAGAAAAAAAGTCCCAAAAACTGTTCTTTGCGTGATGGACTGACAGACTGACACTGACAGACGGACAGACTGACAGACTGACAGACAGAGGGACGTAGTGCAAACCTATATTTCCCTCTGGTGAACACCGGTAGGGGACTAATAAACAGACTATCAAGACCAGATTTATCATTCTTCACCATAAGACCCATGAGCCGAGGATCACTGTAATCAACAGACTTGACAGTATGGTTTAGAGCAGTGTTTCTCAGTTGAATTTGCCAGACAATCCACCTGTCCGAGAATTAGTCATCTCCACAGGAGTAAAACAAAAAACAAGATTGGGGATTTTTGTTTATTTAATTTTACTTGTCTTTATATGGATACAATATTTTTTAGTTAAGCGTGCAAAACAATCATCATAACAAAGATTGGTGTTACTATACTTTATGCTGCAATTCTCAATAGTTTTGATAGTTATTTATATTACGTAAAACAAGCAGAGTACCTGCCTGACGGGCGATCTTGTTCCAAGCATGGGTACCAAGCAGAGTACCAAGCATGCAACACGTTCTTCTGGCACATACCTTTATTTGGGCGGTGCATAGGTAACTAACAGCAGCCTCAATCACTCCCGAAAATAAAATATAAATAAGCTGGGTTACATGCATGAAGAACTAGAACGACACTCTTCGACGTCACGATATCGACCGATATGCCTCCGCCCACATTATTACATCATTATAATACTTGTAACAAGTTTGATTTAAATCCATTCACCTGTTCTCAAGTTATCACGTTTTAAACTGACATGACCTCTGACCTCTTGACCCCAAAATTTAATTACTTCATGTTTACATCATTATACATACCTGTACCAAGTTTTAATTTAAATCCCTTCAGCTGTTCACAAGTTATCACATTTTTGCCTGACCTGACCTTTGACCTTTGACCTCGGGACCCCAAAATCTAATCAGTTAATCTTTACATCATTATGCATACCTGTACCAAGTTTAAATTATATCACTTCTGCCGTTCTCAATTAATAGACCTATTACGGACTTTGACCTTTGCCCCCAAAGTCTAATCAGTTAATCTTTACATCAGTGTGCATACCTGTACCAAGTTTAAATTAGATCACTTCTGCCGTTCTCAAGTAACAGACCTATGACGGACTTTGACCTTTGCCCCCAAAGTCTAATCAGTTAATCTTTACATCATTATGCATACCTGTACCAAGTTTAAATGATCACTTCAGCCATTCTCAAGTTATAGACCTATAACAGACTTTGACCTTTGACCTCCTGGCCCCAAATTATAATCAGTTAATCTTTACATCATTATACATACCTGTCCCAAGTTTGAATTGGATTACTTCAGCCGTTCTCAAGTTATAGACATATTACAGACTTTGGCCTTTGACCTTTGACCTCTTGACCCCAAAATCGAATCAGTTCATCTTTAGATCGTTCTACATAATTGTACCAAATTTGGTCAGATTCCCATCACCGGTTCACAAGTTATCGCGGTAACAGAATTTTTACCTAACATGACCTCTGACCTTTGGCCTTTGACCTCGTGACCCCAAAATATAATCAGTTCATCTTTACCTCATTATACATACCTGCACCATGTTTGACCAAGATGCTTTCAGCCGTTCTCAAGTTATCGCAGTAACGAAAAGCTATGACGGGCAGACAGACGGAGGGACGGACGGACAGCCGCATGGACAACCTGGAAACATACTGCCTCCGGCGACTTCGTCAACGGAGGCATAAAAAGTACAGGGTTATTAAGAAAAATTTTACTGATGAAAATCTGTGACAAAAAGTCTGGAACGTGGAAGCCATTTTAATTTTTTTGCACACAACATTTCAATTCGGGCGATGGTCTTACTCAAAGAGCATCGTAGGTCACCATCAACGTCAGGCAGCCTGTTCTGGCTTTAGTTTCGTTTACGACTAAGGTCGAGAAAGCAAGTTCACATAAACAAGTTGTTGGAAACATTACTATGACTTGTGTGACCACCTTGAAAACCTTCAGGTATTTTCCCCTCACCTTCAGCCAAAAGCCACTCATCTTTACACTTCATTCGTGTCGCATTTTGGCATCTCCATCCGGGTGGAACTACACAAGCTCTTCTTGAACTGTCTTCTTTCACAACACTTATTTGACATCCAAATGAGATTTGAACAAGAAGTGTGTGAAACCTAATTTTTTTGGCGCAATGCAGTTATGCCCCCCCCTACTCCCCCTCCAACTTTTCAATAGTGATCGATGCCCTTGGGGTCGGGTATAGGATTAAAATATTGTTGCGGATCTCCGACGTCGGCTCTCCCCTTATCAAGGGGGGGTTAATCCCCTTGTCCTTTTATCTGGCCGACGCGAGTCCTGGAAGTTATAACGTCCTTCCCGGCGCGGTGTTAGGTAGGGTTTGTTAGGCCTAGGGGTTCGCTACTACCTAAGTACTAACGCCGGCCAGAAACGAGGGAATAACTCCTGCCCGAATCACGGATATTGGTGGAAAACACCAAGCGGATAGCGATCCGCGATCCGAGCTGTTAACAATGTGACTAAACCCGATTGTAGCGGTTCCGAATCGTGCCACGCTTACCCAATTAGAGAAAACACTGATGCGATTGATAAGGGCTTGCACAATTGGCGCTTGGAAAGAGGACTCGCTGGCGTTAGTATTTCAAAGAGACGCGCTGTGGAAACCCGCTGTACTAAGGGCGAGCCCCTGCCCAGCCCAACGTAGGAGAGGTAGGGAGAAACCACGAATAGGGGAAAAAAGCTTTATTATTCGACATCTCATGTGCACAGTTTCAAAGCTTTGCTTCAATATTTGGTGTGCCCACCGCCCGCCGACCGAACTGCCTCCAAACGCGTGGGGTAGGATTCCAAGAGAGACACAAACAAGTCACGATCGAACTCCATTTCTTCGAGGACGTTAGTCAAAGCAGTGAGAAGCTCTTCCCTGGTGTTCTGGAGGCGTTGTTCAACTCTGTCCTTGAGTATCGCCCCCAAATGTTCACAGGCGTAGAGGTCAGGCGATGCTCCCGGCCACTCATCGTTTCCGAAAAAAATCGATCTTGTTCGCCTTCAGAAGATTCTGGGTCGCCAGTGCGCTCATGCACGGGGCTCGGTCGTGCAGAAACGTGGGCTCCTTGATGCTGAGGACATTTTCTGGGTTCCGTAAGAACGGAATAACATGGCGGGTCAGCACAACGTCTCGGAGGTATTTGCCGTCCCATGATTGTCCTTGCTCTTTGATGACCCACATCAGCCTTTTCACGGTGAACATCAAGAAGACGCCAACGCACCGTGCTGTCTTCGATTTCTCTCGAATCTTGAGTTCTTGTGGAATGTCATCATTGTGAAGAGCCCAAATTCTGTCGTTCTGGAAGTTGGGACGTCGAGCCTCATAAATGAAAAATTCATCAGAAGGGGCCAGGAAAAGAAAATCATCAGAGGTCCACTCGCTCAAAAACTCACAAAACCACATTCGATCCTCGACGTTCTTCTCCGTCAGCTTCGGTGCTGGAATTTGGTGAAAAGCCTTTGCGCCAATGGACTGAAGGAACCTGTGGATACTTGATAAGCTCTTCTTCTTCCCTCGAACCCGTTCAATCTCCTTTTTGAGCCCTCGATAGGCTTTTCTTCTCCTTGGCAAGCGACTCAATGATGACATCCCTGCTTTCCTGAGACAAACATTGTGCTGTCTGTTCAGGCTGGCTGTCCATCTCGTAATCGAAGGGATCACGGTTCCAATTGCGTTTGACGGTCCTCAGACCTGTTCAGGTACTTGGCAACCCAGGATCGGGATATGGCTCCCGGCGTCTGATCCCTGGCGACTCGGAACGCAATAGCCATGATGCGGCATATCCACCTTTTCTTCTCGGAATCACCCGACCACGACATCACTTCACAAAATCTGCAACAGAACAAGAAAGGCTCATTAGATCATTATGAAATTTGGTATTTGAGATGTCAAATGAATGATCCTTCCCGATATATGCCCGCCATTGTACAGTGGCGACCCAGTAGAGCTGGGCAGGGGGAGGCAAGGTTTTGGGACACCCTGTACTTATACTGTGTCTGATTATCTTCACCTTGATGTGCACACATATACTGGATATACATGTGTCAGCTATTCTCATCACACCGTGTCCTGGCTCGGTAGGTCACTGTGTCACGAAATCAGGTACCCACAGTTCTAACAGTATTATGAATGTGTTGACTGATTTTGTCGGCTCTGATCATAGACCCCTTATGTTTTGTTAATTTTGATATTTTGCCTGAATGTGTGTACCTTCCCACCTGATATCTGTGATGGTGTCAACTGTGGGAAATGGTCTTCCATGAGTGGTGTGATGGTCTTCCTTATTAGTCTGCATACTATGAACTCTAAATCTGAACTCAATGACTGGTGTACCTAACTGTGCACATAGTCGTTGTAGTGCGAACTGTTGTTTACCTGAGCATGCATTAGCCATAGGTAGTGATTAGCCATAATGTATGATGATATAATGTCTACCTTCGTTAAGGCTGGTTATTATACGACTTGTAAATCTAGAAGGTGTGGTTATTTTGTACCAGGGTTGAGTGAGCATGTTCAAGATCTGTATGATGTAACCAACGAGGCTCGTTCTCTCTCCGGGTCATTAATGGTAAATCCCGCCAAGGACCAGCTGATGCGCAAAACTAGAGAACAGTTCGGTACGGACCCCATGTTTGTCATGGAAACATTGTATGGCTCTTTATCTGCCGATAATGAAAATGTTTTTATTTTGAGAGACATGAAATGTGGTAAATATGGAAAGGTGGGCGGTCTGTCTGCAGAGCACCTGAAACATGCTGATGATCGGGTATTTGAGCTTCTCAGCCTTCTAACAAGTGCTTTACTTGGTCATGGTCATGTACCTCCAGCCCTTACCACCATCATTATTATTTTACCCTTGGTGAAATGCAAGGCCGATGATCTCTCCAACAAACTAATGGGAGCCCTTTTTTCAATTTCCACCTCGGTGGTGAGATAATACACCTCAAATGCAATTACTGTACTTGAATATCATATTTCATGGAGCAAGTGCTTGCATGCATGTATGTCTGCTCTGTACCCATTGGTTGGCCAGTTGGCCTGATGCCACCCACAATTATTGTAACATGAAACACATGGAAGTTGGACCAGCTTCCAGAAGAGTAGGAAAGATGCAGACTGGGAAGTTTATGTAATAGCAAGAAAGAACACAACATCAGCAGTAAACAAAGCAAACTCTGACTTGGAGAACATGGCAGCAGAAGAAGTTAAAGAAAATCCAAAAAGCTTTGCGAGTTATGTAAAAAGTCCAATGAACACTGCAGCTGACATTCCTGATTTGCAGAAATCAGAGGAACTCTGGGCAAGGAATGAATAGGAAAAAGCAGTTGTTCTGAACATGTATTTCGATGTGAGGCGTTGCGCAAGTCAAAAGGGACGAACGTTAAACCAACAGGGAGAGATGAATGACAGAAAGATAAAGAGTTATCCAAGCATTGGTGTATCCCGCACGAATTGCCAGACAGGCACATTGCGTCGGATAGGATACTCCCAGCAGGCTTGGGGCCTGCATACAGCTAGCTGATAACATCAAGAACAAAAGAGAACTGCTATTTTGACATCACAACTTCCATGTGTAAGTGGATTGATCATAGAACTGCATCTCAATGCTCTTCAGTAGTATAATTACGAGTACAAGAAGGTTACAATTACAATTAAAATTACAATTACGAGAAGGTGGGAGGAGGGAGGGGAAGAGGTGCGGTGAGAGTCTGGAGGGAGAGGATGGGAGGATGGACCCTCCATTGCTGGTACCTTTGTTAGTGCAAAAAATGACTTCCAAGTCCTCAATTTTCCCAACCCACCCCCAAACCCTCCCCCCCCCCGCACCCCCCCCCCCGCCAAAAACCCCGAGTCTTCAGCCTCCGCTTCCCAACTCCAAGTCGTCATCATCTCCTCCCAAACCTAAGGCGTCAATCCTCTCCCTACTCCAAGCCTTCAAACCCTCTCCCAACCCATCACAGTCGCCTGTCCAACTCATAATCCCGTAAGATATGCAGAAAAGAAATGTGACAAGAAATGACCCGAAACCAATTCTTGTATTTTCTTCCTGATGCATATATAAACAAGAAAGAGCAATCACAGATTGTCATCAAGAAATGTCATCTTGATTGGATGAAGTTTTGTACTTGTCGAATTATGACGCATAAAGGAGGCACCTATGACATCATCATTAACATATTTTATTCCCCATGGAGAGTTATTTACAATGAGCCATGTCTCAATTTTTTCTATTCAGTGCTTTCGGAGATATAGACGTGCAAAGTTTTTCGGTTTTTCCAAGATTGCGGCCATACCACGTGATCTATGACGTCAGCATTATCATTAACAAATTCGACAGGTGGAGTTGCACCTATGGTGAAAATTTCCAGTCAATCGGACCAATGGTTGCAGACAAAATCATATTTATTCTGTGTGGACAAACAAACAGACAGACAAACAGACTCAAATGCAATACCCTCTCCTCTGGTGAGGGTAATAAATTTTTATATATATATATATATACGGTGTAGGTTGGTTGTGTTTTTTTATTTTTTATTTATTTATTACCATTATTATTTCTTATTTTGTGTATATGAGTGAGTGGGTGAGGGTGTGTGTTTTTGCATGAATTAATTTTTGCATGAGTGTGTGTTTTTGTGTGTTGAGTGGTGTATGATGCAAGGGTAGGTGGTTCATTGGTTGGTGTTGTGTGTGTATGTGTGTGTATGTGTGTGTATGGGTGTGTATGTGTGTGTATGAATGATCTGGTGTGTTTTGTTGGTGAGTGGTGAAGGGTATAAAGGTGGGTGTTTGAGTGTTCCACCATGTTTGTTTGATGCTGTGGATTCTGGATGTGGAGGTGTTGTTGTTGTTCGCACTGGCTGGGGGTGGGGGTATGTACGCACCCAGGTGCAGTTGCTGCATGTGGATGTGTATGTGCCCCTGCTAGCCCACCTTAGCTGACCGTATCGAGGTTGAAGGGCCGAAACGGGATGATGCTGAGGACCTCGACTGAGGACCCGGTCAGTACGGCACACTTGTGACCAGGTGTGTTTTGAACTTATATATATATATATATATATATATATATATATATATATATATATATATATATATATATATATATATATATATATATATACAGTCACGTGAAAAAGTAAGTACACCCCATGTAAAGTTTTGACTTTTTCAACATATTTCAACATAGAGCTATTTGATCTTCATTTCAACAATATTGATAGATAAAGGTGATATAATATAACAAATATCATGAAACATTTACATTTTGTCATCCATTGTATAATTTAAATAAACATAAATGCAAATTTCGCATGTGGAAAAACTAAGTACACCCCGACATTTATCACTACTTCAAATACCTAAAATTAAAATCAGGTGCACCAGCTCAGGTGCAAAAGATTAGAACATCGTATAAGAGGATCTTGGAGGAACCTGTCTTATTTAAACCTCAGACATTTAGTTTGGTTTGCTCTTTGTTGTTGAAGTGTGCGGCGTCACCATGCCTCGATCAAAAGAGCTTTCTGAGGCCTTCAGAAAGAAGGTTATAGATGTCTACGAGTCTGGGAAGGGATTTAAAAAGATCTCCAAACAATTTGAAATCAATCATTCGACTGTCCGGAAGATCATCTACAAGTGGAGAAGATTCCAAACAACTGCCAACTTGTTCAGGCCAGGCCGCCCCAGCAAGTTCAGCCGAGAGCAGACCGCAAGATGCTGAAAGAAGTCTCTAAGAACCCCAGAATGTCATCACGGGACCTACAGGTAGCTCTTGCCGCTGATGATGTCAAAGTGCACGAGTCTACCATGAGAAAGAGGCTGCACAAATTTGATCTACATGGGAGGTGTGCCAGGAGGAAACCTTTGCTGTCCAGAAAGAACATCAGGGCAAGACTAAAGTTTACCAATGAACACCCAGGAAAAGACCAGCACTTCTGGAACATTGTGCTCTGGACAGATGAGTCAAAGGTAGAGCTATTTGGCCACAGTACCAGAAGACATGTTTGCCAAAAACCAAAGACAGCATTTGACCACAAGAACCTGATACCAACTGTAAAGCATGGTGGTGGAAATGTTATGGTTTGGGGCAGCTTTGCTGCATCAGGGCCTGGGCAGCTCACCATCATAGAATCCACTATGAATTCTTCATTGTACCACAGGGTGCTTGAGGATAATGTGAGGCCATCTGTCGGAAAGTTGAAGCTCAACCGAAGGTGGACCTTGCAACATGACAATGACCCTAAACATACCAGTAAATCCACCAAGGAATGGCTGAAAATAAAGAAATGGAGGGTTCTGCAATGGCCAACTCAAAGCCCGGATCTAAATCCCATCGAGATGTTGTGGGGGGATTTTAAACGAGCTGTGCATGCAAGAAACCCCTCAAACATCGCACAGCTGAAATAATTCTGCATGGAGGAGTGCGCAAAAATTTCTCCCAGGCGATGTCAGAGACTGGTAGACAGTTATAAGAAACGCCTACTTGAGGTTGTTTCTGCCAAAGGGGGCAATACCACCTATTAGAGCCAAGGGTGTATTTACTTTTTCCACATCCGAAATTTGCATTTATGTTTATGTAAATTATACAATGGACGACAAAATGTAAATGTTTCATGATATTTATTATATTATATTAAAGCGCGGCGTTACGCGCGCTGCTTGTGAGCAAGGAGGAAGCGGACAAGCGGTAACATATAAACGTCTTTATTGTAAGACTACACTGTAACACTGAACTCTCCGGGCTGGTTGCCCGGTGTATATCATGAGGCCACGCCTACCCCTCGGGCGTGGCCACCGCCCACTTGGTGCGTGGAATGATGTCACCACGCCAGTGGGCTTTTGTGTCCGCCACACGCGCCCCCCCAGAATTCCCGCGCACCTGGAGGGCCAGTTTGCGGGGCAGACGAATGACCCGGCCGAAGCGCCCCCTGGCGATCGGCGGCGTCCGGGGTGCAGGGATACCAGGTGGGATGCCCCTGGCTGCCCCTGGGATGGGTGCAGGACCGGGGGGCGCCGTGGCGGCGGGGCTGGGCGGTGCCGGGTGTCCGCCCGCAGGAGGGCGGCCCCGACGTGGGGGTCGGGCCACTGGCGGTGGATGGTCCACATCGAGGTGGGCCGGCTTGAGGCGGTCTACCGAAACGCGGTCAGGAGTACCGCCGATGTCCAGGGTGAAGTGCTTCGCCCCGGTCTCCAGCACGTGGAAAGGCCCGTCGTACGGGGGCCGCAGTGGTGTCCGATGGGCATCGTGGCGGACGAAGACGTACTCCGCCGTGCGAAGCTCCGGGGCGACGTGCGTCGGTGGGTGCCCGTGGCATGCCGTTGGCACCGGGGCGAACCTCTGGGCGGTCTCTTGCAGAGCGGAGCGCTGCTGTGCCGCGGACCATGGTGCCGTGGAGTCGGGGAGGAACTCGCCCGGCACCCGCAGCGGTTGCCCGAAGACCAACTCCGCCGCGGATGCGCGCAGGTCCTCCTTGGGCGCCGTCCGGAGGCCCAGCAGGACCCAGGGGAGCCTGTCGACCCAGCCGCCGTCGTGGAGGGTGGCCCGGAGCGCGGCCTTCAATGAGCGGTGAAATCGCTCACACAGGCCGTTAGCCTGGGGGTGGTAGGCCGTGGTTCGGTGCAGCCGGACCCCGAGCCCCTGCGCAACCGCCCCCCAGAGCTCCGAGGTGAACTGGGGGCCGCGGTCGGATGAGATGTCTGAGGGGGCGCCGAACCGGGCGACCCAGGTGGCGATGAAAGCCTGCGCGACATCGGCCGCCGTTGTCGACGCCAAGGGCACGGCCTCCGGCCACCGGGTGGTGCGGTCCACCATGGTGAGGACGTAGGTGAAACCCCGCGAGGGGGGCAGAGGTCCCACCAGGTCCACGTGGACGTGGTCAAACCGGCGTTCCGGCACCGTGAACGGGGCCAACGGGGCCTGGGTGTGCCGGTGCACCTTGGCGCGCTGGCACGCGAGGCACGTCCTGGCCCAGCCGCGGACGGCCTTCCGGAGGCCATGCCAGACGAACTTGTCGGCGATCAGCCTTTGGGAGGCCCTCGCGCCCGGGTGGGACAGGCCGTGGATGGCGTCAAACACCTGGCGCTGCCAGCCCGCGGGCACAATGGGGCGAGGACGCCCGAGGGAGACGTCGCACAAGAGGGCCGCGCCCGCGCCGTCGAACGGCACCTCGGTGACGCGGAGGCCCGTGACGGCGGTCCGCAAGGCCTGGACGTCGGGGTCAGCGGCCTGGTCCGCTGCCATCCGGGCATAGTCGATGCCGAGGTGGACTGCGTGGGCGACGGCCCGGGAAAGGCAATCCGCCACCGGGTTGTCCTTCCCCGCGACGTGCTGGATGTCCGTCGTGTACTCGGACACGGCCGAGAGGTGACGCTGCTGCCGGGCCGACCACGGCTCGGTGACCTTGCCCATCGCGAAGATCAGCGGCTTGTGGTCGACGAAGGCAGTGAACGCCCGGCCCTCGAGCAGATGGCGGAAGTGCCTGACCGCCAAGTGAAGTCCGAGCAACTCGCGGTCGAAGGTACTGTAACGGCGTTCGGGCGGGCGAAGCTGCCGGCTAAAGAACGCCAGCGGTTGCCAAGCTCCACGCACCCATTGCTCGTGCACCGCGCCCACCGCGTAGTCCGAGGCATCGGTGGTGAGGGCGATCGGTGCATCGGGCGCCGGGTGCGCGAGCATGGTGGCGTTAGCCAAGGCGAGCTTCGCGCCCGTGAACGCCGTGTCCATCTGCTCGGTCCAGGTAACGTCGCCTTTGCCCGGCTTACCTCGGAGAGCTTCGTGCAGGGGGCGCAGGAGCTGGGCGATACGGGGCAGGAACCGATGGTAAAAGTTCACCATGCCCAGGAACTCCTGCAGCCCTCTGATCGTGCGGGGGCGCGGAAACCCCTTCACCGCCTCCACCTTGGCCGGCAGGGGGACGGCTCCGTGCCTGGTGACACGGTGCCCCAGAAAATCGATTGTGGCGGCGCCGAACCGGCACTTTGCGGGGTTCACAATCAGGCCATGCTGGCCCAGGCGTTCGAAGAGCGTGCGGAGGTGGCGTCGGTGCTCTTCGCGGGACGCGCTGGCGACGAGGATATCGTCCAGGTAGACGTAGACAAAATCCAAGTCGCGCAGGACGCTGTCCATCAGTCGCTGGAACGCCTGAGCCGCATTCTTCAGACCGAAGGGCATGCGCAGGAACTCGAAGAGTCCGAATGGCATGATGACCGCCGTCTTCAGGACGTCCTCCGGCCTGACGGGGACCTGATGGTAGCCGCGTATGAGGTCCACCTTCGAGAAGAAGGACCTGCCCGCCAAACGGGCGGAAAAGTCCTGAATGTGGGGGACGGGGTAGCGGTCGGGAGTCGTGGCGTCATTGAGACGGCGATAGTCCCCGCATGGTCGCCATCCCCCGCCGGGCTTCGGCACGATGTGCAGCGGCGACGCCCAAGCGCTCTCTGAGCGCCGAACGATGCCGAGTCGCTCCAGGGTAGCGAACTCCGCTTTTGCCACCGCCAGCTTCGTCGGCTCGAGGCGGCGTGCCCGGGCGTAGACCGGTGGCCCGACGGTGGGGATGTGATGGGCCACCCCGTGCTTGACGGCCCCCGCCGAGAAGGTGGGCCGCGTGAGGGCCGGGAAGCCGGCGAGGAGGCGGGTGAATGCGTCCGCTGCCGGAAGCGTACAGACCAACGTGGCCGGAACCGAATCGTTCGGCAAGCCGCTTGGCAAGCCGCTCGTTGAGCTGGGCAACCTACATGCGAGCGAGCTGAACGTCTCGGCCTGGACAAGCCGTCTGCGCTTGACGTCGACCAGGAGCCCATTAGCGCACAGGAAGTCCGCGCCAAGCAGTGCCATGGGCACGTCGGCGGTGACGAACGTCCATCGGAAAACCTGCCCTCCAAACCGCAGAGAGAGGCAGCGTTTTCCGTACGTACGGATGGGCGTCCCGTTCGCGGCAAACAGCGCGGGGCCCCCACCCGCGGCGTGCTTGTCTGACGTGCTGGCGGGAATGACACTCACCTGTGCTCCCGTGTCGCACAGGTAACGGCGCCCGGAGAAGGTGTCCGTTATGAACAGCAGGCTGCTCGAACGGCCGGCGCTCATCGCCACAATTGAGCGCCGGCCCGGGCGTTTCCCGACCCGTTGAAGGAGCACGGCGGATGACACCGCCGAGCTTCGTGGCCGAACTTGGCGTGGAACCAGCACCAGGTGGTGGAGCTGGAGGAGCGCGGCTGGCTCCGCCAGGCCGGTGGAGTCGACGGGTTTCCCCGCGGTGGCGGTTTTCGCCGCGGCGGTGGGCGGGGCGTGGCGGCGTTCACGAGGTGCGTATCAGCATGCTGCTGAACCTCAGCGTGCTGTAGAGGATGATGCTGTGGAACATCCGTGTCGAAGGCCGTGACAGCCACGCCAACGCTCGCCCGCGTGTCCGAAGCGGCGAAGTACTTGTCCGCCTCGGCCGCCAATGCTCGGGGTTCCGTTAGCCCGGTCCCGGCCAACGCGAGGCGAACCTGCGCTGGAAGTTGGCGACGGAAAAGCGCCCGGAATAGCGAACCGGGGGCTTCGTCGCCCAACAGTGACAGCATATGGTCCATTCGGACCGACGGGCACGTCTCACCGAGCTCGGGGAGATCCAGGAGGCGGTCGGCCCGTGCGTCGTCCGTGAGGCTGAACGTGGCTAGGAGTAGCCCCTTGAGTGCCTCGTACTTGTGGCCGTCCGGTGGGTGGCGAAGGACGGACACAACTCGAGCGGCCGTGCCGGGCCCGAGGGAGGCGACGACGTGGCAATAGCGCGTGTCATCGCCGGTGAGGTGCCGAAGCTGAAATTGGGCTTCGGCCTGGACGAACCAGACTTCGGCCTGAGCCTCCCAAAATTCCGGAAGTTTGACGAAGTCGGCCATGGCGATGGCGTCGCGTGTGGAAGGATCGCTCCGGCAGATCCAACGTCGAGGGTCACCAGTAAAGCGCGGCGTTACGCGCGCTGCTTGTGAGCAAGGAGGAAGCGGACAAGCGGTAACATATAAACGTCTTTATTGTAAGACTACACTGTAACACTGAACTCCTCCGGGCTGGTCGCCCGGTGTATATCATGAGGCCACGCCTACCCCTCGGGCGTGGCCACCGCCCACTTGGTGCGTGGAATGATGTCACCACGCCAGTGGGCTTTTGTGTCCGCCACAATATCACCTTTATCTATCAATATTGTTGAAATGAAGATCAAATGGCTGTATGTTGAAATATGTTGAAAAAGTCAAAACTTTACAAGGGGTGTACTTACTTTTTCACGTGACTGTATATATATATATATATATATATATATATATATATATATATATATATATATATATATATATATATATTGTTACAGACGCGGTTGTGGATGTTGGTTTACCGAGCGGTTTGGTATGACCGCGTCTGCACAGTTTACCCGATTATACTCGAACGTTGGCCGAGTCGCGCTACGCTAAATCAATTGAGGAAAGGACACACGGCTGGGTTTAAATGACACGACACCAGGGGTACAGTTCTCAAGACCTCCGGAGGAGGTTATAATATTTCGGAACGTTGAGATTACAGGGATGAGAGGTACAGCATAGGAAGGTAGGCACTTAATCACGGTCTTATAGTAACCCCGACAGACCACAGATAAACAGGACAAGGCTGACTCACACGGGGATTGATGGCAAGGAAAGGCAGGTAGTCGGTGGACAGCACAAGGTGCACCTTGTGCTCAGGGACAGGATAGCGCGGCCCAAAAGATGCAGGGAGGTCTCTCGGCGCTCGGAGGTGGCGTCTGGTTCTCTTCACTTCAAGCTCGGGGCACATCTCACGTCACGTCCGGTAAGTGGCTGCGTATATCCAGCGGGGAGTGACACGCCCTCGGCTCGTTAGCTCCGCCCCAGATGGAATCGGCCCGCCGCTTCTTATTGGGTGCTGGGGGTTACCGGGCTCCGCCCTTGACGAGGGGCCGACAGTCAGCCCCTTCGTGGTAACCCCGCCGGAGCACCTGGGCAATGGCGGCTAACCAAGCCGGAGTGAGGACGCACACTCCCCGCGCGCTGTTGTTGTAGTTGTTGTTGTTGTTGTGGTTTCATGAGGAAGATGGGAGGAGGTATGGGGAGGTCCTAAACTCACTACTGGTGCCATACAATCACATTCTGGTGCAACGAAGAGTCAGAATTAATGGAAACGAGTCCTTAACTGACATAGACTAAGAATAACTAGCAAGATGTCCGAAAGTTGTCTACGTGAGATGCGGTGAACCTGGGCACGACATTTAATGGGGGAAAAAAAGGGGAAGGTCGGTTCTACAGAGTGTTGTTTACAGACAATGGGACTAGGGAATGGGGGATTGGGGATAGTTGGGGAGTATTGGGGAAATAGGGGAATATTTACAAGCGGATATGGAGGCCAAATCCCATATCCGCAACATTGCACCCTTCTCTACCCTCGGGGCGTCCCGACCCGATAAATTTTTACCTACTTTAGTGTGGCACTCAGATGTAGTTCCCTCTACTATTAACTCTACCCTGAGTGCGACAGTTTTACAGATATTCACAAATGAGTAAATATGTCCCCCTGCGACGTTGCACCCTTCTCCTCACAGAAACACACCCACAGGATAACCGAATCGCGGAAAGAATTCGCAAACTAAACATACCGCCGGTAGGGAGCATTATTTACATAAGACTACACTGATATTTACACTACGATCCAGGACCTGTTTTTGGAGGAACACATGCAGATGTTATGCATAGAGAGAGCACGCATGCCAGCATCGATACACCAACCCACGAGTGCTCTGTGGCCTTACGGCCTTTAATAATGTGCAGAGCACCCCTTCCAAGCACCAAAAGCACCACCCCATCATGTACAGTCAGCACTATCCGGTGCACCAATAAAGTGTTTATAAATCACCGGTGGTGTCGCAGCCGGCCGATGTTCTGCCGCTGGTCTTGCCTTCGTGTGGTGCACTTGGTGTTCTTGCTTCTTTAAAAATAAAGAAAGGCGCCAACCGCGTCCATTTCTAAATTGTGGCCGTCAGGGGGCCAACTATAAGTGGTTCACCTCTATGGCATAGGTGCCACGTTGACCCATAGGTCCATCCACGGTGGTGCTTGGCCGCAAAAGAACTGCGGTCCATTGTGGGTGGCCACAAACATTGCGGTCCATATGGTGTATCGATCCAGGCAGCAAGCAGCGAAAGTACAGGCCCACAACTGCGGAGCCAGCACCTCTCTCTCCTCTCTCTCTGCCCCAAAGCCAGATCCTCGGAGGTGGGAGACAAAAGAAGAAAACAAGTGAGTAAGGTGGTAAGGGCGCAAAAGTGCACGCAATACAAGGTGATGCACACTGGGGGCACATGGGAACCAGGTGAGACAGGTACGTTCCTACCGTACGCCCCCCCCCCCCCACCAGGTAACCTACATTGCCCCTCCCTTACCCCTTACTGTATCCACAAAACACAACACTACCCATAAACATCTACTTTACAAATCAACAAAAGTCCCTACTGTCTTCCCCGTTCCTCCCATAAACCAAATTCGTCTTCTCTCCCTCCTAACCAATCAAATTTGCCATTTTCAACTCTCATCAAAATTTGCCATCTCCAACTCAACATCATAATTTGCCATCACCAATTCATCATCAGTCCCTCCTAAGGAGGGAGAGATGGAATCACCCCAATGTCTCATCCACGTCGTGATGCGTCTCACAAATCCAAACAGCAATTCTCATTTCCTGCAACACAAAACAAAGAAAACACAGGTGTGGAGTCATCGTCATCACCTCAGGCAAGTGGCTGCGTATGGTGCGACAGGTTCATCAATCCTAACTATTTCCTAAATGACTTTAACAACTTTACATTACCCGGTGTCTTTCTCCTGCCAAACCATTGGCCCTCTTACACTATGGGTTCTAAAAACCAATTCCCATTGACCAAACTGTGGTGCTTTTCAATTTGGGGTCTCACTCCCCCGATTCATCTCCCGGTGCTCTCGCACAATTTCTGGGCCGCGACGTGTAGCTCTCCTAGCCGGTCTACCCACCTGCACACCTCCACCACTGCAGTTGCCTCCGAGCTTACCTGCTCCTTACCCTAACCTAACTACCTGGGGAAGGCCCTCTGGCGCTCTCCCCACTCGGTGCCCTCTCTGGCACTGGGCTACCCGGGTCCGTCCTCCGGATCCTCGGGCCCCATCCACAACTCTACCGGCTCCCAGAGCCCACCTGCGGCCTCACCTGGCCGACATCCTCACAGTGGTGGAGTGCCCAACCAACTACACACACTAACAGGCTACACGCCCAGCCATTTCCACAACACTAATGCACCCATCCACAATACCATTCTGCAACCGCACCACAAATGCCAATATCCAACCACAATTTACCTATACCCTCTACCTAACACTTACACTACCCGCCCCGGGTATTCGTGAAAGGGGTCCACATCTTCCCCCATCCACACCTTCGCACCATGCACACCACTCCGTACCACTTACTCCAACTCTCTCCACACCACTCATTCCAATACTCCATATATTCCACACACCTGCACTTGCACACCTGTGCTCTCACACCTGGTGCCACCTGCACCCTTCTCTCCCCAAGCGCATTCGCGCTGATCCACAACACTCACTACTCATCCACTGCTCCACACACCTGTCCAGTTCTCACACAGCATCATCTCATCTAACTACTCCCCTCTGAAACTTGCGCTTCCCAGTCGTCCCTTTAAACTATTGCGCTCCCACGTCATTATCATCCACACTAAACTACCTGCGTCCCCACTACAGGTATCAGTCACTAACTAACCTTAACGTTACCTAATGTCATCTTCTAGGTCCCTATCAATATCCTAACCCACCCGGGCTAGTTTTTACTGCCATACACCCCATAAACTATTGCTCCTTTGCCCCACCATGGGAAGGGTGGCAGGGATGCCACCCTTACCCACCGGGCCCATCGCTCATCAATCCCCCAGTCCTCTGGCACTAATAAGCCCCCTTATTCAGAGGTACTGGGTCCCACCTCGGCATCTAAAGCCGAGGCAATCCACGGGGGCGCCTGCTCGCCGGTGTAAGGCCTTATTCGGTCGGCGTGGACGATCCGAGGGAGGGCTCGTGGCCCCATTTTGATCTTAATGACCACGTCACAGATTTGCGACAGGACGACTCCTGGGCCTTGCCAGGGGGAGGTGAGTTTTGGGCACCTTCCCTTCCGCCTCCGGGGATTAAAGAACCAAATCTTCATCCCCGGAGCGTATTGACTCCCCTGGCTCCGGTCGTCGTACCTGCGCTTCATCTTTTCCCCCGCCAGATGGAGTTGGCGGCGGGCGAAGGCATGGACTAGCTCCATGCCTTCCTCTAGGTGACGTGCGTACCCCTCCCTCGGCGGGTTAACCACTGTGTCTGGCACGGGACCGCATAGCAAGTCGGCGGGAGCCCGTAACTCCCGCCCATACATAAGCAACGCTGGACTGCATGCGGTGGCCCCGTGCTGGCTGGTTCGGTAGGCCATGAGCAAATAAGGGAGATGTTCGTCCCAGTCATCCTGACGGGTGGCGGTGAACAGTGCCAGTTGTTGGATTAGAGTTCGGTTGAATCTTTCCACCATCCCGTCAGATTGAGGTCTTAAAGGCGTTGTCCTGGTTTTCCGAATTGACAGGAGACTGCACACATCTTTTAGCAATTTGCTCTCAAAATTTCGTCCCTGGTCGGTGTGCAACTCCTGTGGAATCCCATGCCGGCACACAAATCCTTCCACGAAGGCCTGCGCTACCACCCCTGCTTCTTGGTTGGGGAGGGCGTAGGCCTCCGGCCACTTGGTGAAGTAGTCCATCACAACGAGGATGTACTTATTACCTAGGCGGGTGCGGGGTAGTGGGCCTAGGATATCCATGGCCACCCGCTCTAGGGGGGCCCCCACCTGGTGTAATTGAAGGGGGGCCCTCATCCTCCGTGCTGGTCCCTTTTTGGCAGTACAGGCGTCGCATCTCCGACACCAGTCCTGTATGTCGCGCCCCATATTCACCCAATAAAACCTCCGGCGTACCTGCGATGTCGTCTTTGTCCTGCCCAAATGGCCGCCGGGGCGGGTACCATGCACCTGTTGCAATATTTCGGTCTTAAATTTGTTTGGGACTACCACCAGCCAGGAAGTTTTTTCAGAGGGAACCTCCACCCACTTGCGATACAAGATGTTATCCTTCAATTCCAGGGTTTTCCACTGAGCCCAATATGCCTTTGTTTGCGCCCCGAGGGGGGTGACCTCTTCCCCATTAGGTCTTTGCCCCAATTTGACCCAATTGAACACTGGCCCCAGGACAGGATCCTCCTGCTGGGCCGTGCTCCATGCCAAAGTTCCGAATTCCTCATCTGCGGTTAGTGGCAAAATTGGCCCTCTCACCCGGGTTGCCCGGACAACGAGGGTCGGGTCCGAATCGCCCAATTGTTCCCTCTCCTCGTGTCTCGCACAAAATTTGCAGTTTTCCCCCAGACAAGGACGCCGAGAGAGTGCGTCCGCATTACCATGGGCCTTCCCGGCCCTATGGGCCACATCAAAATCGTACTGCTGCAACTTTTCCAACCACCTTGCAATTTGGCCCTCTGGTTCCTTGAACCGAAGGAGCCATTGCAAGGAGGAATGGTCAGTTCTAACCAAAAATTTCCGCCCGTACAAGTACGGGTGGAAATGGTTCATGGCAGCCAGCATAGCCAATAACTCTTTGCGAGTGACGCAATAATTTCTCTCCGGCCTACTTAAGGCCCGACTATAATAACCAATCACTCTCTCCACGCCCTCCTGTGTCTGAGACAAAACTGCGCCCAATCCTTCCTGGCTCGCATCCGTGTCCAGGGTAAATGCCCCGTTGCTAGTGGGGTAAGCTAGAAGGGGTGCGGATGTTAGACACCCCTTCAATTTTTGGAAGGCCTCGTGGCACTCCCGTGTCCAATTAAATCGCGTCCCCTTCTCCGTAAGCCGGTGGAGGGGACGGGCCAACTCCGCAAATTTCGCCACAAAGCGCCGGTAGTAGGAGCAGAGTCCCAAAAATCCCCGCACCTCTTTGATGGTACGTGGTGCGGGCCACTCCTCTACCGCTTTAATTTTGTCTGGGTCCGTTTTTAACCCCTCGCAACCGATGACGTGGCCTAAATAGGCCACCTCCTTGGCAAACAAGGTGCACTTACTCGGGTTCAGCTTCAACCCTGCCTGTCTGAGGCACCCGAACACCTGGTCCAAATTAGCTACTGCCTGGGGGAACGTTTGGGCATGTACCAGGACGTCATCCAGGTACACCAGGCATGATTGCCATGGCATGCCGCCTAGTACATGCTCCATCAATCTTTCAAAGGTGGCGGGGGCGTTACACAAACCAAACGGCATCACAGTAAACTGATGCAGTCCCTTACCTGTGGAAAATGCCGTTTTCTCCTTCCCTGCCCTATCCATCTCCACCTGCCAATACCCACTCTTGAGGTCCAAAGTCGAGAACCAATTTGAGCCCGCAACGGCATCGAGGGTGTCATCAATTCTTGGCAGGGGATATGAGTCCTTGAGTGTCACGTTGTTTAGCTGGCGATAGTCCACGCAGAACCGCGTGGTCCCATCCTTCTTTTTGACCAGCACAACAGGTGACATCCAAGGACTTCCCGAGGGCTCGATCACGCCTGCGTCGAGCATTTTTTCAACCTGCTCGTCAGCTTCCGCCCTCTTGCTCCAAGGGAGCCGTCGGGCGGCCTGACGAATAGGCCGGGCCTCACCGGTGTGGATCTGATGTTTCACCAGGCCCGTACGTCCAATATCCTCGGTGGACAGGGAGAAGAGGTCCAAATGGGACCCAACCAGTTTGTGTAAGGCCTCCCTCTGGGTACCTCCCAACTCTACGCTGCTACGATTTACCATCTCGCAAATGGGATCGGGCCAATTCCTACTTCTTATTGAAGGCTCCCCCCGGGGTCGGCTCGGCTGGACGTTCTCGCCCCTCACTGTCGCGACTTCCTCAACTGGGGTGCAGCCAGCTACCCTCGTGCCCCTTACTATAGTGCGTGGTTCTGTACTCATATTTATTACTCGGACGGCCACTACCGGTCCGTCCGTTTTTACAAGGGTGCGGCCCACGATTAAACCCGGTATGGACTGCGCTGCCACCGGTTCGACCAGGCCGCAGGACTCCTGCCATGTTGGGCGAGCTGCCCACCGGGCCGGCACTATCGCCTCGGCCCTTGGGGGGATGGTCACGGCCTCGGAAGCCTCCAGCTCCGCTCTCTCGGCCGTGCTCACTCCCCCTAACGGCAGCTCTTCTACTCCCACCTGCAGGATCCCCCGGCACAAGTCGATTTTACAACCGCTGGCAGTCAACAAATCCAACCCTATTAAACATGGGTCGCACACCTCCGCCACCCAAACATCTATCTCCCTCCTTACCGACCCTAACTTGAGGGTCACAGAACCACGCCCTATGATCGGGGCCGTTACCCCGGTAGCAAGTTGCAAACTATAATTTTGCAGGCGCTGGATCTTATCCCAGCCACCTGCGCTCGAATCAAGGACCACAGGGCTGATGATCGTGGCGCTAGCTCCTGTGTCCACTACGGCGTCTACCCCCACGCCGGCAATTTTGCATCTAATTGTCAGGCTACCGGTTCCAATTTGGCCACAATAAATGACCTGTCGCGTCAATGAGGGCTCTCCTCCATCCTCTTCTGCCGAACACCGCCCTACGTGCCCGACACCTTCTAGTTTCCCGGGGTCTGGCGGGGGGGTGTCTGGGATCGGCTAACCCGCTCCCCCCTGGGCGGAGTTGAGGACCTCAACCGCCGGGGATCATCCCGGCGCGTGGCTCGACAGTGCCGCGCCAGGTGACCCAGACGGTTGCAAGTATAGCACCTCACCTGGTAAGGTGCTTGTCTCCGGAATTCCAAATTTCCCCCCCTGTAGGTCCGAATTGGATTACCCGCTCGTGGTCCACCGCGGGCCACCTCCGGGGCCGCCTGCCATGGTCCAGGTCCCGCCAGGCGCTGGTCCACCAGCTTCCGGACCATGCCCGCCAGGTCAGGACTCACGTCGGGGGCGGGCCCCCTAAGGGGTCCGCCCTCCATCGGGGGTCCCACCTGGCGGACCGCCATTGCGAGACGCTCGCCCCCCCGGGCCAGGGGCCTCGCTGCTTCCCAACGGGCCGCAGCGTCAGCCGCCTGGCTCAGAGTCTGCGGGCGCCACATGGCGAGCTGTTGCCTGAGCTCAATGTCCGGGAGGGCCTGGATAAAATGGTCCAGCGCCAGGCTTTCCCGGGAATCCGCTGCCATGCTAGCATGTGCGATCCCCACTGCACGGCGAATGTCGTGGGCAAGTTCCCCAATGGCTTCCTGGGGCTTGCGTTTTCGCAGCGCGAGCTGAGCTTTAACAAGCTCGCTCTGCTGTTCAATGCCGAATCGATTAATTAGGGCGTCGCGGAGGGCTGGCAGGGTGAGAGCACCCGCTGGTAATGCCGTCAGCACCTCCGCCGCCGCGCCGCGCAATGCGGCCACCAGGTGTACTCCACCTTCGTCCTCACCACAACCGTTGCCCTTACACACACAGTCGAACTGCGCCAGGTACGCGCGTAGATCACTCTTGCCGTCATACGGCGCGAGTGGGACCTTGTGGGACCACCTCGTATGCGAGTCGTTGCCCGCCTGCCGGACCCCGTGCGTCGCCCCTTGCGGGGTCAGCGCGGGGCCGAGCCGGCCGGGCCCCCACAGTACATTACCCCCAAGGGGCTCTCGTGCCTCCCCGGTCCCTCCAACAACTACCCCTGTTGGTGTCGATGCATGGGTCACACCTCCGCAACCCGCTACCCATTCCATACCACCACAACCTTGCTCACCCACACCTCGCACCTCTCGTTCCATACCCTCCGGACCAGCCATACACCTCACTCTTGGCCTCTCACGAACATCCGGGTCTATCTCGACCCCCAAGCTTATTAAATCACCTGGCGCATCATACGCACGACCATATTGGTCACCACTTACACCGGGTCCTCTTTCTCTTCGCTTCTCCTCCATCACCTGCGAATCCCTCATCCGGTTAATGAGCACATCATCACGATCCAAACACAGACTTTGGACCAATTCTTTTACCTCCACTTTTATCTCTTTCTTATCCTCTCTCCATCGCTTTTTAATTTCGCTCACCCCTTCTTCCACTTCTTCTAATTTCTGCTTCACCTCCTTCATCTCCTCGTGCGCCCCTTTAAGTTCTTCCTCTAACTCCACTTTATTTTTTTCTATGTGCTCCCGCACCTCCCGCTCTTTAACCTCCATCACCTCTACCACTTTGTTCATTTTCCTCGTCAGGTCCTCATGTACCGTCTGACACTCTTTTTTAATTACCCCTACGTCCTTTTTCATCTCCTTCTGTGTCGATTTTAAACCCTCTATTACCGCTGTGTTCTTCTTTACCTGGTCCCCCAACTCCTTTTGTCCCACTGTCAGTTGTTCTACTCCCAGCGTCAACTCCTCTATACCACCCTGCAATTTTACAGTCCCCTTTCTCACCTCCTTCTCCATGCGCTCCTTACAGTGCCTCACCTCCTCGCGCACTCCTCCGACCTCCTCACTCACACCTCTTCTGATCTCCTCTCCCATCACTTGCATCTCCTGCCCAGATGCCACCCTCATCTGCTCCATTTCCTCCCTGTGAGCATCCAGTTTGGTTTCTACCCCCATTCTGACCCCCTCTATCTGCTGCCCCATTTGTTTAACTTCCCTTTCCACTTGGTCCCTCATGTCCCTCAATTTGCCTTCCATCCTGTTTTCTAACCCCTCTAACCCCTTTTGCATCCCTTCCATTTGATTCTCTTGAGCGGCCATTCTGTTTTCTACCCCCATTAACCCCTCCTGTATTTCCCCTAATCTATTGTCTAATCCCTCTATTCTACTCCCTAACCCCCCGATCTGGGCCCCCATGTCATCCCTCAATTTCTCGCTATTGGACCCCATTTGGCCCTCCAATCGCTCACCCTGAGCATCCATCCGGTTCCCCATTACCCCCATTTGGCCCTCCAATCGCTCACCCTGAGCATCCATCCGGTTCCCCATTACCCCCATTTGGCTTCCTAATACCCCTAATTGCTCACTCTGAGCCCTCATTTCCTCCCTCATTTTCTCGCTATTCTGGGCCATAAGGGCCTTCATTTGTATGAAAAAAGGTCCAAATCTACCAGCGGCGCTACTACGGTCGCGGGCGTGGGCGCCGTGGCCATGTGCGAGGCGCCATTTCGCGCGCCCGTTACCTCGTGCGTGACGACGCTATTTTGCGAATCTGCTACCCTCACTGCTTCGCTCTCCTCTTGTCCCTCAATTTGGTCCTGGATCGACCCTGCCTCACTCTCTTCTACCGGAACCCAGCCGTCTTGGTCTGCCATAGCGCGACTTTCAAAATTCGGGTTTTTATTTTTTTTGTAAAACACAATTAAATTTCGTTGTTATAATTTCGAGCGCGTGAAACGCGCTCCGGATCGAATCCCACTTCCCGACACCAAATGTTACAGATGCGGTTGTGGATGTTGGTTTACCGAGCGGTTTGGTATGACCGCGTCTGCACAGTTTACCCGATTATACTCGAACGTTGGCCGAGTCGCGCTACGCTAAATCAATTGAGGAAAGGACACACGGCTGGGTTTAAATGCCACGACACCAGGGGTACAGTTCTCAAGACCTCCGGAGGAGGTTATAATATTTCGGAACGTTGAGATTACAGGGATGAGAGGTACAGCATAGGAAGGTAGGCACTTAATCACGGTCTTATAGTAACCCCGACAGACCACAGATAAACAGGACAAGACTGACTCACACGGGGATTGATGGCAAGGAAGGGCAGGTAGTCGGTGGACAGCACAAGGTGCACCTTGTGCTCAGGGACAGGATAGCGCGGCCCAAAAGATGCAGGGAGGTCTCTCGGCGCTCGGAGGTGGCGTCTGGTTCTCTTCACTTCAAGCTCGGGGCGCATCTCACGTCACGTCCGGTAAGTGGCTGCGTATATCCAGCGGGGAGTGACACGCCCTCGGCTCGTTAGCTCCGCCCCAGATGGAATCGGCCCGCCGCTTCTTATTGGGTGCTGGGGGTTACCGGGCTCCGCCCTTGACGAGGGGCCGACAGTCAGCCCCTTCGTGGTAACCCCGCCGGAGCACCTGGGCAATGGCGGCTAACCAAGCCGGAGTGAGGACGCACACTCCCCGCGCGCTGTTGTTGTAGTTGTTGTTGTTGTTGTGGTTTCATGAGGAAGATGGGAGGAGGTATGGGGAGGTCCTAAACTCACTACTGGTGCCATACAATCACATTCTGGTGCAACGAAGAGTCAGAATTAATGGAAACGAGTCCTTAACTGACATAGACTAAGAATAACTAGCAAGATGTCCGAAAGTTGTCTACGTGAGATGCGGTGAACCTGGGCACGACATTTAATGGGGGAAAAAAAGGGGAAGGTCGGTTCTACAGAGTGTTGTTTACAGACAATGGGACTAGGGAATGGGGGATTGGGGATAGTTGGGGAGTATTGGGGAAATAGGGGAATATTTACAAGCGGATATGGAGGCCAAATCCCATATCCGCAACAATATATATATATATATATATATATATATATATATAGCACCATCTCCCCTTGGTGGAGGTCTCCCATGGAAATTGCCATTTTTCCTTGATGTTATTCCAAATTAGATTATGGAGGTCTGATGGGCCCAGAGGGATGGAAGCCTCCAACTCAGACCTAACTGCCCGTTTGACTACCTGATCACAGACCTCATTGCCTCCAATGCCCACGTGGACAGGACAGGACAATTTGAAGGGTATTTTTTTGCCAATCACTAAGTATCGAAAATAGCTCAAGAATGTGGATTTCCGATTTCACGAGTGACGCCACATCGTGATCTCAGCTCGATCCCAATGGCGACTTCCATAGAGAAAGTGTATTCCGAGCACGGATTCCGATACTGATTTCTCCATCATTAGCAACTCTGAAGGTTCTCAGTGTGTTGAAACGGATCAGTGGGAGCGTGAAGAAGCTATTGGAGACAAGATTAATGAGAGAAACACTTTCGGAGGAGTGTGGGTAAAAGTCATACCTCTAAACTGGGAATTAGGGTATATGGATATGCTGCTCGATTGTATTTCCTGCATCACCTGTGGACATACACTACATGACCAAAAGTATGCGGACACCCGAACATCTCACATCTCATTCCAAAATCATTGGCATTAATATGTAGTGGGTCCCCCCTTTGCTGCTATAACAGCTTCCACTCTTCTGGGAAGGCTCTCCACTGGATGTTGGATCATTGCTATGGGGATTTGCTTCCATTCAGCTACAAGAGCATTCGTGAGGTCGGGCACTGATGTTGGGCGATTAGACCTGGCTCGCAGTCGGCGTTCCAATTCATCCCAAATGTGTTTGATGGGGTTGAGCTCAGGGCTCTGTGCAAGCCAGTCAAGTTCTTCCATACCGATCTCGACAAACCATTTCTGTATGGACCTCTCTTTGTGCACGGGGGCATTGTCATGCTGAAACAAGAAAGGGCCTTCCCCAAACTATTGCCACAAATTTGGAAGCACACAATCGTCTAGAATGTCATTGTATGCTGTAGCATTAAGATTTCCCTTCACTGAAACTAAGGGACCGAGCCCGAACCATGAAAACAGCCCCACTCCATGATTCCTCCTCCACCAAATTTTACAGTTGGCACTATGCATTCGGGCAGGTAGCGTTCTCCTGGCATTAGCCAAACATAGATTCTTCTGTCATACTACTAGATGGTGAAGTGTGATTCATCACTCCAGAAAACGAGTTTCCACTGTTCCAGCGTCCAATGGCTGCGAGCTTTACACCACTCCAGCCGACGCTTTGCATTGCGCATGGTGATCTTTGGCTTGTGTGCGGCTGCTCGGCCATGGAAACCCATTTCATGAAGCTCCTGACGAACATTTGCTTCCAGAGGAAGTTTGGAACTCGGTAGTGAATGTTGCAACCGAGGACAGACTATTTTTACACGCTACGTGCTTCAGCACTCGGCGGTCCTGTTCTGTGAGCTTGTGTGGCCTACCACTTTGCGGCTGAGCTGTTGTTGCTCCTAGACATTTCCACTTCACAATAACAGCACTTATAGTTGACCGGGGCAGCGCCAGCAGGGCAGAAATTTGACGAACTGACTTGTTGGAAAGGTGACATCCTATGACGGTGCCACGTTGAACGTCACTGAGCTCTTCAGTATGGCCCATTCTACTGCCAATGTTTGTCTATGGAGATTGCATGGCTGTGTGCTTGATTATATGTACATGTCAACAATGGGTGTTCCTGAAATAGCCAAATCCACTAATTAGAAAGGGTGTCCACATACTTTTGGTCATGTAGTGTATCATTATATATTGCAGTGCAAGGTTTTCTGTGTATGTCTGCACACTAACATAAACAACACACACACACACACACACACACACACACACACACAAACACACATCTGCACACACAGGCACACACACACATGCATGCATGCACACACACACTCACACACACACACACACACACACACACACACACACACACACACACACACACACACACACACACGACACAGACATTTCAGATATACTAACCCTCATTCTCTCTCTTTTCTTGAATGCCAATCGTACTGAATTCCACTCTTCCTTGGGTGGTAGTTTATGGGATATCAGAGGTGATGTGATGGCGTCCGAGACAATGGCTTGTAGGTTTTTGAGCTCTTCGGATGCATTGGGCAAGGTGGTGGCGATGTTAGGCAGCACATCTCACGAGGTGAGTTCTGTTGCCGGCAGACCAACACAGGTGTTCGATTCTCCACTCAAATCGCCAGTGTCCATGTGCTGGTAGCTCGGCAGTGATGGTGTTACAGTTTCGTGCG
The DNA here is from genome assembly GCF_964187855.1 of Myxine glutinosa. Taxonomy (NCBI): domain Eukaryota; kingdom Metazoa; phylum Chordata; class Myxini; order Myxiniformes; family Myxinidae; genus Myxine; species Myxine glutinosa. Next base: position 88,508,643 of record NC_136273.1, on the reverse strand, counting down.
ACGGCTGTTTCTTCCGCTTAATTGTGGGAATACCATCCTCTCCCAATCATGGCGAATAACCACAAGATATAGCCATCTCTGCTGTTTCATAACAGTTCTCTGTAAAATGGTCCAAGCACAAACAGACCCCGTTCAATTTCTGGCAACCCTCAGATCTTTTGGCCATTGGTGTAGCATGAACCCATCTCGGTTTGTATTACTACAACCACCAATGACGTATCGATGAGGCACATTTGTAGAAATTCGAAAATTATTTGACGTTTGAGTTAAATCTTTGGTTGATGTTAGCCATAGACAATATGGAAGTGGCGGTTACTTTCACTGGGTGACATCACGGCTAATGTGAAGAAGAAGAAGAATTCGACTTTTAATTGCAAAATTACCCACTTTATAAATCGCAAATTGGAAAAAGACATCATATCTATTTTGTAGGATATCAAGGGATAGATTAGCATCTAGGTGGTCTGAGCGTTTGGGTTCCTCTTTAAGAGATGTCTATTGTTCCATACTGGCAGTAATTATGCCACGTGTCAGCGGTTTTCTGGGCCTAGTGCTGTTTGTCATCTTCAACAATGACCTAGGTGTTTTGGATTCATGAATTAACCCTGCAGATAGGTGTATCCCTGGGTATGCCCATTATCAAGGGTTAAAGGTAGCCTATTTGCAGACACAAAACTGAAAAATGCGGTTGATGCCCAACCTGAAGCAGAAACCCTACAAGATGTTGATGCATCTACCGGATGGTCCCGACAGGTTAGGATTGACAAGTTACCTGATTTTTACCTGTGTGGTGATAAATTAAGTATGTCGACACGTATGCGTACCTTGGTCACATTATCCGTAATGACACGCTTGACAACTCCGATATTAAGCAAGAGTATGCGAGTCAAGTTATTGAACATTGTTGTTGGCCTTTGTGTCTTGTCACCTGGTGCAGAGGTGGAATAACCTCCTGTTTGTATAACGCTGTGATGTGGATGAGATAATACTTTTTTATTACTCGTGCATGGTATGGACTCTGTCTGCAATAAAGATAAATAAATATTTAATGGTACATGTACATGTATTATACTATTATAAAGACTAAAAACTCAAGTTTCATTCTTTATATTATGGTTTACAATCTTCAACAAAGCAGATGTCACATGACCATATTCATTTCACTAGGAACACATTTATGTACCGGTACGTGGGGAAATTAAGTACAACAAAAGCAAAATCTATCTTATGTAAAGTATGTATACAGTTATGGTTTTGCAATAAAGAACGAACACCCTCTAGTTAATTACACAACATGTAGCCCGCATTAGTCAGTTATTTCTTATTAAATGTAAAGATTAGCTCCCTTCCCATTGTGTAGTAATTAAAGCAGATATGCGTTGAGTTAGGCAGGATTCCAACCCCCTCGTACTGGTGAAAGAAGATGTTGTTTTCATGTGCAGGGAGGCGTGGCTAAAATAACAGTCCACGTGATAAACCTCGACAGTGGTAGGCGGGGCATCAAACCTTCCAATGAGAGATCGTGGACATGCAAACGACCAATGACAGATCGTGGACACGCAAACGACCAATGAGAGATTGTGGACATGCAAACGACCAATGAGAGATCGTGGACACGCAAACAACCAATCAGGTCGTGGACTCTTCCCCAGAAAACTTCACCAGCAAACTTCGGCCAGTGGAACATTCTGTGGAACAGTGGAGGCAGTGGAACATTCTAGAAGGCCTTTCGACCCAATATAAACCCATGTCCATCGCACTTTTCTCTCTCTCTCTCGCTGCCTTCTCGTCGTGGTCCTTCGAGCTGGCTGTCCTCCGTGCGCTTGACTTTTGTTCCTCGTGGTTCTTCATCCGAGCTGGGTCGTCGCCTGCGCTGAATCGTTCCCCGACCTGGACCCTCGTTCGTGCTGACTTTGACGCAGCGGCTCATCCTGTGGACCTTCTTCAAGCTGCGCGTCCTGAACGGCCGTGAGCTGCGCGCGGTAGCTGGCGAATTCGAGTCCGCAGCTGCATGTTGCTCGGTACGAGTTTAACCTGTGCGATTCATTCCCAGTGTGTGTGTGCAAGGTGCCTGTCGGGATTTAGGTAGGTAAGAATTGATAAGTCTGCCTCTCGTCCTCTTTCTGTGCATTATAAATAAAAGACGTGTACATTTTTTTTCCTTACAATCTGTTCGTACGTCTTTTCCACCATTGGCCCAGCATAGTCCGAACAGAATTTGACTTTAATTAGGCCCATAAATCACGCTGCATAACCGTGATTCACACCAGTGCAAAAAACCCGCTCGGTGCCCTCGATTGGAATAAGGTGTGAAATTGCGAGAGAGGGTTGATTTCCCGGTCTTTCTAACCACGTGGTCTCGAAGGTATTTGGGTAGTGACCAATAACCCTTCAACCATGGTTGGGGATTGGCATTTGAAGTTGCTTCGCAACTCGTCGGTCATGGCTATCGCAACTCGGCGACCCTGTGGATCCGGTGTCTGTGGGGAAACGGGGACTTCATCCCCCCCCCACCCCCCTCCGCCCCACCTTAGTACGTCGTCAGACCTGGGATCCGCAACAATACATTCAGAGTATGTATAACAGGTTGTCTAGGATGGCATTACTGCCCTGTGCACTGTGCACGCAAAGCAAAAATCTGGTTTTTTTTGGGGGGGGGGGGGGAGGGGCAGTTTAGAATATATAGTCGAGGCTCATGGAAGAGCTAGTACACTGAATGGATCAGGACATAGCAGACAAAAACAGGACACAAAACACGCATGCGTGGGGTGGAAAAGATGGATACAGAAGGAATTTCCAAGGAAGGAAAACTTGGGTGGGGATGAGAGGTTTGGGTGGGGTTAACGACGGTTGAAAAGGTCATGGTTTTAGATTGGGGATGATCTGAGATGGTGGTGAACAGCTGTCTTGAAGACCTCGAAGGAAGGATGAGATTGAAAAGGATGTGGAAGTTGATTCCACTGGTGGGAAAAAAGAGAAACAAACAAGTAGAAGTGAGCATGATCCTGGATATAGATATAGGTAGTTCCACCAGAAGGTTTCACCGGATGGTGGACCGTGTGAGCCCTGCAGAAAGCTTGGACAAAGCACGAATGAGCAGAGGGTGCATGTCCAGAAAGGAGGCAGTAGACGACACAGAGATTATCGACCTGTCTGTTTGTCTGCAAATGTCAGTTTATGATTGAGGAACAACTTTATTTTAATTTTTTTTTTTTTTTGTATACAAGATTGAGGCTCGTGTAAGAGCTAACATTAATGACAAAAAAAAAAAACGGACACATAAAAAACATAAATAGACCGGGAGACAAGAAGGGGAGAGAGGGGGAAGCACACAAGTTCAATATTTGAGAGCAGGGACATCGGGAAATCTGTGGGAGGGAGAGGGCTTGGGGAGAGGAGGCGTGGGAAGGGGCGTGGGTGGTGGGAGAGGTAAAAAAAAAACCACATGGACACAGCTCGGACTTCCAGGAAAGAAGTCGGCATTTCAAAAAAGTGGATCTGGGGTGAATTAACGAGGGTAGAAAAGATCAAGGTTTTGGATGGGGAAGATAAGAGATGGTGGTGAACAGCTGTTTTAAAGACCTGGAGGGAGGAGTGGGATTGAGGAGAGTGAGGGAGTTTGTTCCAGAGGCAGGAGAAAAGAGGAATGAAGGAGTGTAGGTGAGGAGAGAGTCTTGATTTTGGCAGTTTCACTATAAGAAGGTTGCTGGCAGATATTGTGCGACCTGTAGGAATATTTGAGGGACAGAGCACAGAGAGAGCAGGGGGAGCAAGGCCGGAGAGGAGTCGGCAGAAGACAGAAAGACCACCAACCTGCCTGCAGTGAGTGAGTGAAAGGCCCTCGGAGTTAGCTTCATCACAGGAGATTCCAATGATTTTGTTGTCTTTACGAACAAAGTTTATCCATGGTCGAGGGCTCATAGAAGAGCTGGGGCACAGAACATATCAGGACACAACATAGCAAAGGGAACAGCAGGATAAAGCGGATACGACAGCAGCAGGGTGGATGGAGAAGGTAGACGGGGACGGATAAACAAGGGATGCTGGCAACGATGAGGGTTAGGGGAGAACGCAAAGGGTGGAGAAGATGGATACACAAGCAAAATTTGGGAGGGGTTGGTGTGGTTTAATGGGCGTGGAAAATATCATGCCTTTGGACCTGAGATGGTGGTGAACAACAGTCTTGAAGACCGGGAGAGAAGAATGAGATCAAAGACTTATTCTATAGCGAATGAAGAACTAGTCTTGCTGGTGGACTAGTTATGATCTACGTCGGCACACAGGTAGAACCATGGAAGATATCAATAGGATGTTGATCGAGGTATACTAGGAGTAACTGCCCTGGGAAATGAGGAGAATGTGAGGTTTCGGGTGTTAACCCTTCATCGGAGCAAAAGAGCAGGGTTAACGCTCCGACAAAGGGTTAACACCCAAAATGCCATGTTCTCCTTCCTTCCCACAGCGGTTAGCATAATGAGTTACCTTACTAGGAACTTCAACGCAGCCATTAGGGCCATGAAGCCTCTGCAACTGTTGCCAACATATTGTTGTTTGTCCACGCTCTATCCTTTTTTGAATGCTGAACATCACACAAGCACATATCATTTTAAAAGTCTTTGGTATGAATCTACCGGGGTCAGGTTCAAACCGTCGACGTTCCAGACTTAGCGGACGATGTAACCAGTACGCCACCGAGTCTGGTTATACAAGCATACCTCCCTCCATCAACGTTCTGGTGGATCCCAATCACGATCGCATGAGGGCCTTAGTGAAGAACAGGGTCTGCTTGGTCAGCCTGCTCAAACTGGAAGAGGAGAACCCACCAGAAGGAGAGTTTGTGCCTTTTTAACATGTTATTGTCCCGACTGCCTCTCCACGTCTGTCCGCGCGGACAACAAGCAGGATTGTGTGTGGTAGTCGTCTCCTTTTATTTTGAAACCGATGTGGAAATGCCGTCTGGGGCCCCAACAGTGAAGGAGTCTCACAAGAGACGCATCTTTTCTACTCCATCAATCACGTGATTCCTAATAAATCCATGGCTACGTGCACGAGGATGAAGACAAACCTGGAAAATTCCGTGTGTCCATTTGATTGTGCAAACCGAAGGCCAGCCTTGTATAAAAAAAAAAAAAAAAAACCACCTTTAGAGGCCATTTTTTTCCCGCAAGCGGGGGTTGGCCTTTTTCGGGAACCGTGGTTGTTGTTGTTTTTCGGTCCCCTTTTTGAAGCAATGTTTTACGGCCGGATGCCCTTCCTGACGCCAACCATTTTTGCCGCCTTTAACGACAAGCAGGGAATTACCAGTGAACTGGTACTCAATTTGCCGACCTCGGAAGGATGACAGGCTGAGTCAACCCCCCTGGCGTTAATTCAGCGATCATGACAGGCTGAGTCAACCCCCCTGGCGTTAATTCAGCGATCGACCGGGATTCGAACCCAGGATCCTAGGATCCTAAGCCGGCACCCTAGCCGCTAGCCCAACACCAGGGTAAATTGTATGTTGTTGCTTTATTCCATGTGCCCAACGCAGGGATTCGGATTTTCGCAGTGGGTGTTGGCAAGGCCGTGGAGTCTGAGCTGAGGGCCATTGCCAATGACCCTGATGAGGAACACTTTTTCTATGGCACAGACTTCTCCACCATGCAGCAGATTGCAGACAAGCTTAAACACAGGATTTGTATCGGTATATACACTGCACATAATTGTCTGCGTTCAGTTTCATCAAGTTGTTTAATCAATGTAATTAAATTCAGTTTAACCAATCACTGGGCTGAATTAATCATTAAATCGTGATCCAATATCTATTTGAAAGATGTTTCTCAGCATCCTTCAATCCCACGCATTTGCTTGATGCTTCAGCACTGCTGTGGCCATGTTAAGCAGAAGGGCATTTGTTGCTTTTTTTTCCTCTTTATCACAAGAATTGTACACCCAAAGTATCATGAAATTGGGCAAATATCTGTTTTGGACCAACGTTTTCTTTACCCACCAGAAGAAGAGAAGAAGAAGAGGAAAGAGAAGGTGCCTTGTGAATGCGATGCTACAGTCAAGTTTCAGAAACAAGTGTTGTCCCTTGTTCAAGCCATGGACACGAAGCATATCCTTGTACGCCACTGGTTATCAATATGATTTTGGTAGTTCAATTTATCTACAAAGTAGGTCAATTCTTGTTATTTTTGTGAGTTTTTTTTTTGTTCATTTGAGTCATCATGGGAGACCTTGAAACAGCAATTACATGCATATTTTTTTGAAATACCGACTTTTTTCTTTCCTGGAAGTTCCAGCAGTGTCCACGTATTTTAGACTTTCCCCACCCCCCTCCCCCACCTTCCCATGCCTCCTCCCCCAAGCCCTCTCCCTCCCAAATATCTTCCGTTGTTCCTGTTCTCTGCTGTTGTACTTGTGTGCTTCCCTCTCTCTCCCCATCCTGTCTCCCGCTCACTTTATTGTATGTTTTGTGTGTCCGTTTGTTGTTTTTTTGTGATTGATGTTAGCTCTTACAAGAGCCTCGATCTTGTATACAAATATATATATATTGTTACGGATCGCAGATTAAGATGTTATTTACCGAGCGGTGGTATTGCCGTTGACCAAGTCGCGCTATGCTAAATCAATGATTTGGAAAGGACACAACGACTGGGATAAATGAAACGACACAAGGGGTACAGTTCTCAAGACCTCCGGAGGAGGATATAATTAGTGGTGGAAAAGAAGGGTAGATTACAAGGTAATGAGGGAAAGACACAGAAGAGATAGGCACTTAGTTACAGTCTTATCTTATCCCCGACAGACCACAGACAAACGGGACAAGACTGACTTACACAGGGATTGATGGCAGGGAAGGACAGGCAGTCGATAGCACAAGGTGCACCTTGGCTCAGGGACAGGATACAGCTCGGTCCAAAAGATGCCGGGAGGTGTCACAGCGCTCGGAGGTGGCGTCCTTCTCTCCTCAAGCTCAGGGCGCATCTGACGTCACCTCCCTCTTCCTGCGCATGCTCAACGGGGAGTGACACGCCCTCGGCTGCTTGGCTCCGCCCCAGATGGGACCAGTCCGCCGCTCCCATTGGGTGCGGGGGTTACCGGGCTCCGCCCTTGACGAGGAGCTGACAGCGAGCCCCTACGTGGTAACCCCGTCGAGCACATGCTCGATGGCGGCTCGTTGGAAAGGCTTGGTGCCCTTTCAACACCCCCTACCAACCAAGCCGGAGTGAGGACGCACACTCGCCGCGCCGCCGCCGCTGTTGTTGTTGTTGTTGTTGTTGTTGTTGTACCATGAGGCAGAGCTGCGGGGAGGTATTGGGAGGTCCTAAACTTCCTAACGGTGCCATACAATCACATTCTGGTGCAACGAAGAGTCAGAATTAATGGAAACGAGTCCTTAACTGACATAGACTAAGAATAACTAGCAAGATGTCCTATAGTTGTCTACGTGAGATGCGGTGGACCTGGATGCGACATTTAATGGGGGAAATAGGGGGAGGTCGGGTCTACAGAGTGTTGTTTAGAGAAAATGGGACTAGGGAATGGGGGATTGGGGATAGTTGGGAAGTATTGAGGAAATAGGGGAATATTTACAAGTGGATATGGATGGATGTAAATCCCATATCCGCAACATTGCACCCTTCTCTACCTCGGGGCGTCCCGACCCGATAAATTTTTACCTACTTTAGTGTGGCACTCAGATGTAGTTCCCTCTACTATTAACTCAACCCTGAGTGCGACAGTTTTACAGATGTTCACAAATGAGTAAATATGTCCCCCTGCGACGTTGCACCCTTCTCCTCACAGAAACACACCCACAGGATAACCGAATCGCGGAAAGCATTCTCAAACTAAACATACAGCCGGTAGGGAGCATCATTTATACAAGACTACACTGATATTTACACTACGATCCAGGACCTGTTCTTTGAGGAACACATGCAGATGTTATGCATAGAGAGAGAGCACGCATGCCAGCATCGATACACCAACCCACGAGTGCCCTGTGGCCCTACGGCCTTTAATAATGTGCAGAGCACCCCATCCAAGCACCAAAAGCACCACCCCATATGCACAGTCAGCACCATCCGGTGCACCAATAGAGTGTTCAATAAAAAAAATGCACAATCAAGTGTCCATGGTCACCGGTGGTGTCGCAGCCGGCCGATGTTCTGCCGCTGGTCTTGCCTTCATGGAGTGCACTTGGCCTTCTGACTTCTTTAGAAATAAAGAAAGGCGCCAACCGCGTCCATTTCTAAATTGTGGCCGTCAGGGGGCCAACTATAAGTGGTTCACCTGTATGGCATAGGTGCCACGTTGACCCAGAGGTCCATCAATGGGTGGTGCTTGCCCGCAAAAGAACTGCGGTCCATTGTGGGCGGCCACAAAAATTGCGGTCCATATGGTGTATCGATCCAGGCAGCAAGCAGTGAAAGTACAGGCCCACAACTGCAGAGCCAGCACCTCTCTCTCCTCTCTCTCCGCCCCAAAGCCAGATCCTCGGAGGTGGGAGACAAAAGAAGACAAGTGAGTAAGGTGGTAAGGGCGCAAAAGTGCACGCAATACTAGGTAATGCACACTAGGGGCACATGGGAACCAGGTGAGACAGGTACGTTCCTACCGTACGCCCCCCCCCCCCCCACCAGGTAACCTACATTGCCCCTCCCTTACCCCTTACTGTATCCACAAAACACAACACTACCCATAAACATCTACTTTACACATCAACAAACGTCCCTACTGTCTTCCCCGTTCCTCCCATAAACCAAATTCGTCTTCTCTCCCTCCTAACCAATCAAATTTGCCATTTCCAACTCTCATCAAAATTTGCCATCTCCAACTCAACATCAAAATTTGCCATCACCAATTCATCATCAGTCCCTCCTAAGGAGGGAGAGATGGAATCACCCCAATGTCTCATCCACGTCGTGATGCATCTCACAAATCCAACAGCAATTCTCATTTCCTGCAACACAAAACAAAGAAACACAGGTGTGGAGTCATCATCACCACAGGTAAGTGGCTGCGTATGGTGTGACAGGTTCATCAATCCTAACTATTTCCTAAATGACTTTAACAACTTTACATTACCCGGGGTCTTTCCCTGCCAATCCATTGGCCAACTTACACTATGGGTTCTAAAAACCTATTCCCATTGACCAAACTGTGGTGGTTCTCAATTTGGGGTCTCACTCCCCCGATTCATCTCCCGGTGCCCTCGCACAATTTCTGGGCTGTGACGTGTAGCTCTCCCAGCAGGTCTACCCACCTGCACACCTCCACCACTGTAGTTGCCACCCGAGCTTACCTGCTCCTCACCCTAACCTAACTAACTGGGGAAGGCCCTCTCGCACTCTCACCCCCTCAGTGCCCTCTCTGGCACGGGCTGCCCGATCCACACCCGGGATCCTCAGGCACCCACTGACACTAACGGCTCCCAGAGCCCACCTGCGGCCTCACCTGGCCGACATCCTCACAGTGGTGGAGTGCCCAAACCAACTACACACACTAACAGGCTACACGCCCAGCCATTTCCACAACACTAATGCACCCATCCACAATACCATTCTGCAACCGCACCACAAATGCCAATATCCAACCACAATTTACCTATACCCTCTACCTAACACTTACACTACCCGCCCCGGGTACTCGTGAAAGGGGTCCACTCTTCCCCCATCCACACCTTCGCACCATGCACACCACTCCGTACCACTTACTCCAACTCTCTCCACACCACTCATTCCAATACTCCATGTATTCCACACACCTGTACTTGCACACCTGTGCTCTCATACTTGGTGCCGCCTGCACCCTTCTCTCCCCCAAGCGCATTCGCGCTGATCCACAACACTCACTGCTCCACACACCTGTCCAGTTCTCACACAGCATCATCTCATCTAACTACTCCCCTCTGAAACTTGCGCTTCCCAGTCGTCCCTTTAAACTATTGCGCTCCCTCGTCATTATCATCCATACTAATCTACCTGCGTCCCCACTACAGGTATCAGTCACTAACTAAACCTTAACGTTACCTAATGTCATCTTCGCTAGATCCCTACACACAATATCCTAACCCACCCGGGCTAGTTTTCACTGCCATACACCCCATAAACTATAGCGCATTTGCCCCCCATCATGGGAAGGGTGGCAGGGATGCCACCCTTACCCACCGTCATACGGCGCGAGTGGGACCTTGTGGGACCACCTCGTATGTGAGTCGTTGCCCGCCTGCCGGACCCCGTGCGTCGCCCCTTGCGGGGTCAGCGCGGGGCCGAAGCGGCCGGGCCCCCACAGTACATTACCCCCAAGGGGCTCTCGTGCCTCCCCTGTCCCTCTAAAAACTACCCCTGTTGGTGTCGATGCATGGGTCACACTTCCGCAACCCGCTACCCATTCCATACCACCACAACCTTGCTCACTCACACCTCGCACCTCTCCCATCACCGGACCCTCTCGCTCGCACCCTCGTTCCATACCCTCCGGACCAGCCATACACCTCACTCTTGGCCTCTCACGAACATCCGGGTCTATCTCGACCCCCAAGCTTATTAAATCACCTGGCGCATCATACGCACGACCATATTGGTCACCACTTACACCGGGTCCTCTTTCTCTTCGCTTCTCCTCCATCACCTGCGAATCCCTCATCCGGTTAATGAGCACATCATCACGATCCGAACACAGACTTTGGACCAATTCTTTTACTTCCTGTATCTCTTTCTTATCCTCTCTCCGTCGCTTCTTAATTTCGCTCACCCCTTCTTCCACCTCTTCTAATTTCTGCTTCACCTCCTTCATCTCCTCGTGCGCCCCCTTAAGTTCTTCCTCTAACTCCACCTTATTTTTTTCTATGTGCTCCCGCACCTCCCGCTCTTTAACCTCCATCACCTCTACCACCTTGTTCATTTTCCTCGTCAGGTCCTCATGTACCGTCTGACACTCTTTTTTAATTACCCCTACGTCCTTTTTCATCTCCTTCTGTGTCGATTTTAAACCCTCTATTACCGCTGTGTTCTTCTTTACCTGGTCCCCCAACTCCTTTTGTCCCACTGTCAGTTGTTCTACTCCCAGCGTCAACGCCTCTATACCACCTTGCAATTTTACAGTCCCCTTTCTCACCTCCTTCTCCATGCGCTCACCTCCTCGCGCACTCCTCCGACCTCCTCACTCACACCTCTTCTGATCTCCTCTCCCATCACTTGCATCTCCTGCCCAGATGCCACCCTCATCTGCTCCATTTCCTCCCTGTGAGCATCCAATTTAGTTTCTACCCCCATTCTGACCCCCTCTATCTGCTGCCCCATTTTTTAAACTTCCCTTTCCGGTTGGTCCCTTATGTCCCTCAATTTGCCTTCCATACTGTTTTCTAACCCCTCTAACCCCTTTTTCATCCCTTCCATTTGATTCTCTTGAGCGGCCATTCTGTTTTCTACCCCCATTAACCCATGTTTCACCCCTTCTATCCCATTGTCTAACCCCTCTAATTTCTTGTCTAATCCCTCTCTGGTACTCCTCGCTTCGTCCCTCATTACCCCCATTTGGCCCTCCAATCGCTCACCCTGAGCATCCATCCGGTTCCCCATTACCCCCATTTGGCCCTCCAATCGCTCACCCTGAGCATCCATCCGGTTCCCCATTACCCCCATTTGCTCACTCTGAGCCCTCATTTGCTCACTCTGCAGGTTGAGGGACGCCTGCATTTGTACCATAAATTGCTCCATGAGGGCCTGCATTTGGGCCATCCCTCCCACTTGTGCAGCGGGTGCAGCCGCCGTAGCCATGTGCGAGGCGCCATTTTGCGCGCCCGCAAACTCGTGCGCGAGGACGCCATTTTGCGAACCTGCCACCCTCACTGCTTCGCTCTCCTCTTGTCCCTCAATTTGGTCCTGGATCGACCCTGCCTCACTCTCCTCTACCGGAACCCAGCCATCTTGATCCGCCATAGCGCGACTTTCAAAATTCGGGTTTTTATTTTAAAACAAAACAAATTTCGGTTACTTGTAATTTTGAGCGCGTTAAGCGCACTTCGGGTCCGATCTCACTCCTCGACACCAGTTGTTACGGTAATAACACAATTGGTGTCCAAAATTTGGGCTAAATAAATTTAGTCCCAGGTTCGAATCCCAACTCCTGACACCAGTTGTTACGGATCGCGGATTAAGATGTTATTTACCGAGCGGTGGTATTGCCGCGACCTAACAGTTATTCCCCGACTAGACCCCGATTCCACCCGACGTTGACCAAGTCGCGCTATGCTAAATCAATGATTTGGAAAGGACACAACGACTGGGATAAATGAAACGACACAAGGGGTACAGTTCTCAAGACCTCCGGAGGAGGATATAATTAGTGGTGGAAAAGAAGGGTAGATTACAAGGTAATGAGGGAAAGACACAGAAGAGATAGGCACTTAGTTACAGTCTTATCTTATCCCCGACAGACCACAGACAAACGGGACAAGACTGACTTACACAGGGATTGATGGCAGGGAAGGACAGGCAGTCGATAGCACAAGGTGCACCTTGGCTCAGGGACAGGATACAGCTCGGTCCAAAAGATGCCGGGAGGTGTCACAGCGCTCGGAGGTGGCGTCCTTCTCTCCTCAAGCTCAGGGCGCATCTGACGTCACCTCCCTCTTCCTGCGCATGCTCAACGGGGAGTGACACGCCCTCGGCTGCTTGGCTCAGCCCCAGATGGGACCGGTCCGCCGCTCCCATTGGGTGCGGGGGTTACCGGGCTCCGCCCTTGACGAGGAGCTGACAGCGAGCCCCTACGTGGTAACCCCGTCGAGCACATGCTCGATGGCGGCTCGTTGGAAAGGCTTGGTGCCCTTTCAACACCCCCTACCAACCAAGCCGGAGTGAGGACGCACACTCCCCGCGCCGCCGCCGCTGTTGTTGTTGTTGTTGTTGTACCATGAGGAAGAGCTGCGGGGAAGTATTGGGAGGTCCTAAACTTCCTAACGGTGCCATACAATCACATTCTGGTGCAACGAAGTGTCAGAATTAATGGAAACGAGTCCTTAACTGACATAGACTAAGAATAACTAGCAAGATGTCCTATAGTTGTCTACGTGAGATGCGGTGGACCTGGATGCGACATTTAATGGGGGAAATAGGGGGAGGTCGGGTCTACAGAGTGTTGTTTACAGAAAATGGGACTAGGGAATGGGGGATTGGGGTTAGTTGGGAAGTATTGAGGAAATAGGGAAATATTTACAAGCGGATATGGATGGATGTAAATCCCATATCCGCAACAATATATATGACAACTGGCTGTCTCTAGAGGTCAAAAGAGATACAAGGAACTTTGATACAGGAAGACTGGAGGCCATTGGCCCATCATGCTTGTGCTCTATCAACACTATGTTAATTCACTTAATCAGTTTACCAACTTGATTTCACTAGGGGTTGAGGTTAGCATGTGCGCAACACATATACACACACAATATCTACTTGGGTGGGTAGTGGATGAAGCTGCGTTGAATTTTTTGGGACTAGTCATACCCGCTTCTCCTGGGAGTGAAATATGATGTCAGTACGCGCTCTCTCTGACACTGATCAGTGGTTGAACCACTTGCACTATTCCACATGTAAAGGTGAAAATTGCAAGTAGTCTCTTCACCCTCACCCTCACGGGTATTTTGTGTCCATGATCTGACCCCGGGTTGGGTACCCTGGATACATGTGCAAAGTTTAGTGGAGATTGTCCCAAACATTTTCAAATCGGGACATCGGAAAATCTGTGGGAGGGAGAGGGCTTGGGGAGAGGAGGCGTGGGAAGGGGCGTGGGTGGTGGGAGAGGTAAAAAAAAAAACCACATGGACACAGCTCGGACATCCAGGAAAGAAGTCGGCATTTCAAAAAAGTGGATCTGGGGTGAATTAACGAGGGTAGAAAAGATCAAGGTTTTGGATGGGGGAAGATAAGAGATGGTGGTGAACAGCTGTTTTAAAGACCTGGAGGGAGGAGTGGGATTGAAGAGAGTGAGGGAGTTTGTTCCAGAGGCGGGAGAAAAGAGGAATGAAGGAGTGAAGGTGAGCAGAGAGTCTAGATTTTGGCAGTTTAACCATAAGAGGGTTGCAAGCAGATCTTGTGCGACCTGTAGGAATATTTGGAGGACAGAGCCCAGAAAGAGCTGGAGGAGCAAGGCCGGAGAGGAGTCGGTAGAAGACGGAGACATTGGTACTTCATATTTCTAGCTTTCTAACCTTTCTAACATTTCTAACTGTTCTAAAGACAGAGACATCGGTACTTCATACATTTGAATAACTAAACTACCCGAAACACGGAGAATACTAAACTATGCATTTCTAACTGTTCTAAAGTAATTCCTACCCCTCTCCCCTACAATATGTTTTATGGGAAACGTTGCATGGGAACCACAATTTTGTTTACCTTGCCCATGTGCACAATGTTCCGGTGAAAGAGGACATTGTTGACTCCTTAAAAAAGAAATCAAACAGACCTTTGGCATTATATTACGTAATCGCTGCTGAGCAGTATGAATGTCAATAAGGTGGAAGATGCAACTGATTGAAGTTTTCATACCTCGACTCTTTGCACTGTCTCAGCTCGCCATGGATGCTAATGACTCCTCACTTTACTGTACATCTGCTGATTCACTCAATGCCACTCGTAATGAGGTTGGAGTTTCACTGGACAATGATTTAATGATTTAGAGAATGTGTTGAAGTGGGGGCATGACTGGCTGGTAACCTGCAATGTAAAGAAAACTAAATTGTTGTCCATGTCTCGCTCTAGAAAACAGGTATTTCCCTTCTTTGCACATGGTGGCTTCAACCTTAACATAATCATCTGAGCTTCGGCTACTTGGTCTGGACATCTCCTCTAACCCCCATTGTGATAAGTACACTTCTGGTATTGCAAAGACTGCTTCCAAGCGAGTTGGTTGTCTTTATTGAGTGCAGAGGTATTTACCTCATAAGGCTCTTTTGTACCTGTCAACTATATACATCCTCTCATGGAGTACTGTTGCCACATTTGGGCTGGAGCGCCGGCCTGCCACTTATCTTTCCTTGATAGGCTCCAGAAACATATAGTCAACGTGGTTAGTGCGGAATATGGGTTCATCTCTTCAACCGCTCTCTCACGGTAGGTCAGTTGCCGCTGTTGGTTTGTTCTACAGATATTTTTTGTACACTTGGTCGAGGCTCGTTTAAGAACTAACACATAGAACATATTGTTACGTTTGTGGGGGTAGGTAATGAAATACCTTAGTGAAGTCAGGATTGTGTAAATTAGCATGGACCGTGTGACAGGAACAAGACGCCCAACTCAATATAACTAAATAGGGAATCTGTATAGAATAAGATTGTATACAGTCATGTGAAAAAGTAAGTACACCCCATGTAAAGTTTTGACTTTTTCAACATATTTCAACATACAGCTATTTGATCTTCATCTCAACAATATTGATAGATAAAGGTGATATAATATAACAAATATCATGAAACATTTACATTTTGTAGTCCATTGTATACTTTAAATAAACATAAATGCTAATTTCGCATGTGGAAAAGTAAGTACGTGTCTCCCGCGGGAGATTCCCGGGTGTGTAGCCCAGGGCCGCAATGTGCGTTCAACGTGTCGATGATCAGTGTATCCTGCAATTCACACCAGTTCTCGCAGTTGGCTGCGTTTTTCATCGACGCCCGAGCCGAGTGATCCACCGCTGTGAGTCGTTCCAAGACGATGATTTAAACCACGGCCCACGACGAAGGACGTCGTCATCTTTGTCATCGCATCGACGTCCCTCCCACCATCGCTCGGCCCTTTTTCGGCCCGAGGGTCCGGGACACCGCCGCGGACGCTCGACTGCGCTACCGGCAGACACATCTGTGACAAACGCCGACGCATCGCCGACACGGCGCCGGCGATCGCGTCTTCCACCTTTCCCTGGGTCGCATCGCTAGGGTAGCATAGGGTCGTCGGCGTTCAGCGCGCGCCGTACGCCGCATGGCCACCCTCGAACGACGAAAGGACCGAGGTCCTAGTCCATCGAACGGTGGCGACGCCCGGCGCATCGAGCGCGGCCTCGGCCATTCGCCCTTTGCCCCCTTGGCCCTTGGCCCTTCGTGTCGCGGCATGGTGCGTCGTGTCGACCAGAGCAGCACCGCTGCCTGGACGACCACGGACGACCACGTACGTCTCTCTCGCGTGTCGCTCGCACGTCGCTCGTGTTGTCCCGATAATGATCCTTCCGCAGGTTCACCTACGGAAACCTTGTTACGACTTTTACTTCCTCTAGAGTCTAGACAGTCAAGTTCGCTCATCTTTTCGGCGCACCGGCACGAGCCGAGAACGGCCCGTGCAGGGGCTGATCCGAGGATCTCACCAAACCGTCCAATCGGTAGTAGCGACGGGCGGTGTGTACAAAGGGCAGGGACTTAATCAACGGGAGCTGATGACTCGCGCTTACTGGGAATTCCTCGTTCGTGGGACACTGTCTCAAGCCCCAGTCCCCATCACGGATGGGGCTCAGCGGTTTACCCGAGCCTGACGGCGAAGGGCAAGGTACACGCTGGCCCGTCCAGTGTAGCGCGCGTGCGGCCCCGGACATCGAAGGGCATCACAGACCTGTTATTGCTCCATCTCGCATGGCTTGCAGCCGCTCATCCCTCTAAGAAGTTAGTCCGCTGGCCACACCAGGGTCGCGGAACTAGTTAGCGTGTCGGAGTCTCGCTCGTTATCGGAATCAACCAGACGGATCGCTCCACCAACTAAGAACGGCCATGCACCACCACCCACAGAATCGTGAAAGAGCTCTCAGTCTGTCAATCCTTCTCGTGTCCGGCCCAGGTGAGCTTTCCCGTGTTGAGTCAAATTGAGCCGCAGGCTCCACTCCTGGTGGTGCCCTTCCGTCAATTCCTTTAAGTTTCAGCTTTGCAACCATACTCCCCCCGGAACCCAGAAACTCCTGGTTTCCCTCATGGCTGCCGGACGGGTCATGCCATTCGACGCCGCCCGATCGCCGGTCGGCATAGTTTACCGTCGAAACTAGGGCGGTATCTGATCGCCTTCGAGCCTCCGACCTTCATTCTTGATTAAGGAAAACATTCTTGGCAAATGCTTTCGCTTTAGTCCGTCTTGCGCCGGTCCCAGAATTTCACCTCTCGCGGCGCAGTACGAATGCCCCCGGCAGTCCCTCTCAATCATGACCTCCGTCCCGCAAAACCAACAAAATAGGACTGAGGCCCTATTCCATTATTCCCAGCTGCGGTGTACAGGCTCTACCGACCCGCTCTGAGCACTCCAGTTTCCTCAAGGTAAACGCTTTCGGCCCACAACGGACACTCATCCAAGAGCGTCCGCAGGGCTCTGACAGTCTCGCCGCCGGGGACGGGCAGGGAGAGGAAGCGCGCCTTGCGACGCGTCCCCCCCGCGAGCCCCGGCGTGATTTCCAAATACGAGCTTTTTAACTGCAACAGCGTTCGCTTACGCTGTTGGAGCTGGAATTACCGCGGCTGCTGGCACCAGACTTGCCCTCCAATGGATCCTCGCACATGGGTTTAAGGTGCACCCATTCCGATAGCAGCGCCTCGACCGAGGCCTGCATCGGTATTTTTCGTCACTACCTCACCGTGTCGGGAGTGGGTAATTTGCGCGCCTGCTGCCTTCCTTGGATGTGGTAGCCGTTTCTCAGGCTCCCTCTCCGGAATCGAACCCTGATTCCCCGTCACCCGTAGCCACCATGGCAGGCGCGAAGCCTGCCATCGAAAGTTGATAGGGCAGACATTCGAATGAAACGTCGCCGGCGCGGAGGCCGAGCGATCTGCAATCGTTTATCCAGAGTCACCATCCCGTGGACGGGCCCGCGTGGGCGCCGCGTCGATTTTTGGTGCTGATAAATGCGCGCCTCCCCACAGGACGCCAGGAGACCCGACACCCACGGGGACCGGCGCTCGTTTGCATGTATTAGCTCTAGAATTGCCACAGTTATCCAAGTAACGTCCGAGCACTCAAAGAGACCATAACTGATTTAATGAGCCATTCGCAGTCTCAACGGGTCTGTCCGTTCGCACTTAGACATGCATGGCTTAGTCTTTGAGACAAGCATATGCGGCTGGCCGGATCAACCAGGGAGCGGCCCCATGATTCGGTAGAAACCAGCCGCCTTCGGGCCGTCGAGGTGAGGGCGACGCACCCGTCGTGCACGTCGTCCTTCCCCGACGGCCCATGGAGCAGCGGGAGGACCACGCGACGGGTCGCTCGACGCTCGAGCATAGGCGACCACGCGGCGGAACCCCCGCGACCGATCCGTGTCCCGTGTCCCGTGTCCATCTCCGTATTCCCTTGTGACCACGACTACTCCATGTACACGCTCCCCCGTGGAGCTGCCGCGGCGACGGCACCGGCATCATCACGCCGCATAGCAACAACCGACGCAACGTGGGCAACGGCGGAACACAAAGACCATGCCCGCTCGGACGACCATCCGCGGCACGAGTCACGTCACCGTGCCGAGTGTGCAGTGTCCGCGACGAGGTCAGGCACATGGCGCACGGCGCGTGACGCACGTGAAACGAACGACCGGTGTCATGCCTCGAGCCGGGGTGCATCGTGGGGCACCTAGCCGGCCTCCGGCGTCGCCGAATCGATCGACCGTGCGCACGCGCCTGCCTGCAAACGCCTCGTCGTTTTTCTGCGTATATCGCATCGTCCAAAAAGAAAAGGGGCACACAACTTCGGCCGCTCGAGGAAAGACGGCGAACGCCTCGTTACGACTAGGAGGCGAGCGTCGATCCCCGGGGCGGCCGGGTTCACGGAACCCTGAGTTCGTTCGATCGTCACAGACGACACGACACGACCACCGGTGAAACTGCTCGGACACGTCGGGTAACGCACGCCGTGAAGTGGGCCGCGGAGCCAATCGGGCACACAAGCGCGCTCACGGTCGACACGTCCCGTGCCGGTCACCCCGTTTGAGGAGAAGACCCGACCGATAGAAACAACGGAGGGACTCCCGACGGGGAGCGGCAAAATCGCCTGCCGATCGACTGTGGGAGGCAATACACAGTCCTCACGACGACCTCATAGAGCATCAATCCAGTCAAGGTCGAGCCCGTCATCGAAAGCCTCGGGTCACCCGGAGTCCAAGGCGTCCGTCGACAAAATACCATGGTGAAGCCGAGGTGCCTATCCGGGGTGCGTTCCCGCACAAACGGTCGGGGTACGTGCACGCCAACGCACTCAAGCGCCACGCAACGCCATTGTTACTGGTAATGGTGACGTACTAGCTAACATGCCATCACCATGATTGGCCTGTTCCTTTTCGTTCGGGGGGTGACGAGAGACACAGTCGCACACACACACCCTAGCCCTTCCCGACCGCTTGCTCGCTCAGGCGCATTCCTCCTCACACTAGTGTGCAGACCAGGAGTCGCGTGGCCAGGTGTCATGGGTCACGCGACCTGGTGCCGGGCGAATCGTGCAAAGGGAACGAGCTGCGCCGGCCGTGCCAACGCTGGGAGATTGGTTCGTTTTCTTGGCCTTCGTTCAGGGAACTTTTTCGCCCAAGTGTTCGACTGTTTGGGCGCGGCGGCACCGCAGTTCAGGTGCCTGGGTAGAGGGAGGCAGTGGTGCCGTGTCTGCTTCCTTCATCAAATGTTGCAATGGATGTGGGCTAGGGGAGTGACCGAAACACGCACCGCCCGCGTCAGACATTATATGAGACACCCAAATATACTCATGTAGTATATTTCATTATTTTAGTAATATTGATATATTGTATTAGATGTTACATTTTATTATACTAGGGCATGCCCGTACAATATCTATATCTAAAATTATATCCCCCCCCTCTATTTACATGAAATGGTTTGGTCCAAAGCGAACGGCTTGCGAGTACGGTGACAATCCCCCCCCTCTATTTACATGAAATGGTTTGGTCCATTCGCAAAGCCAAAGCGAACGGCAGTTACGAATCGCAGTTACGATGAATCGCAAAGTAGTTTTAATTAGTTTTAAAACATAGTTTAACGCCAACATAGTTTGCCAACGTGAAATAAATGAATACGCTCTCAAATGTGCCGTCCGAGGCAGAGTCTGTTCGGCACGTTCGGCACACGTGATAGCTCGCTGCTCTCTGATTGGTTGAATCGTTTTTTGGACATAGCTCGGTAACTACTTGTCCGATTAATATGAAACCTTGAAAAGGCACATCCTCGGGTCCCCAGCAATATACCTGGCAAGTTTCAAGTATATCGGACCGGTAGTTGTCGAGAAACAGCGGTCGCATACACACACACACACACACACACACACAGACAGAGATTAGTGGAATTATAGATAGACTAGGGCATGCCCGTACGTGGGTGCCCGTTCGGAAAAACATTCCAAACCGCGTGGCAGTAACGACCACAGAACCCCCCCCCCCCTCTATTTACATGAAATGGTTTGGTCCATTCGCAAAGCCAAAGCGAACGACCACAGAACCCCCCCCCCCCCCCCCCCTCTATTTACATGAATGGTTTGGTCCATTCGCAAAGCCAAAGCGAACGGCGAACGGCTAAATCGCCATAGCTCGGTAACTACTTCTCCGATTAATATGAAACCTTGAAAAGGCACATCCTCAGGTCCCCAGCAATATACGTGCCCGTACGTGGCGTACCCGTAACTGTACCGTACCCGGTACCGTACCCGTACCCGTGACGTGCCCGTAATGAATATGTACAAAATATAAATATGTATGTACTACAATCGATCGTACCTTACAACAATCAACACAGATTGCAACGTCAAATAAATGAATACGCTCTCAAATGTGCCGTCCGAGGCAGCGTCTGCTCGCCACGTTCAGCGTCACTATGACTATCCGTAAGTCCGGAAGTGACGTCCTCATTTGACTGTCCGGAAGGTCGCAAATCGCAGTTACGATGAATCGCAAATTAGTTTTAATTAGTTTTAAAACATAGTTTAACGGCAACATAGTTTTCCAACGTGAAATAAATGAATACGCTCTCAAATGTGCCATCCGAGGCAGAGTCTGTTCGCCACGTTCGGCACACGTGATAGCTCGCTGCTCTCTGATTGGTTGAATCGTTTTTTGGACATAGCTCGGTAACTACTTCTGCGATTAATTTAAAACCTTGAAAAGGCACATCCTCGGGTCCCCAGCAATATACCTGGCAAGTTTCAAGTATATCGGACCGGTAGTTGTCGAGAAACAGCGGTCACAGACAAACATACATACAAACATACAAACATACAAACATACAAACATACAAACATACAAACATACACACAGAGATTGCTGGAATTATAGATAGAAGATTATCCATTAAACTTAAAGTTCAATGAAACCATGTGAACCATCGTACGTACGTGTGAAACACTGCTTCAGGCGTGGTGCGTCATAATGGGGGTGTGGCCACAGTTCATGGTGATGGCAGTTGGCCGTTGTCATGGTGACAACGAGTGACAACAACGCAGAACGACATGCATCGTCGAAAGTGCAGGTTCGCTCGTGCCGGTACCGGAGATGCCTCGCCTCGCTTTTGTCATGGCGGTGTCGTCGATGGTCGTGAGGCAGGACGACATCCCAAGTAGGTTATCGAAGGACGTCTTCTGCATTAGATAGGAAGGTAGGGGAACGGGGGGGAGGGGAGAAGAGGGGGAGAGGTGGAGAAGAGGGGGAGGGGAGGGGGAGGGGGAGAGGGGAAAAGAGGGGGGCTGGGGAGGGCAGAGGGTGAGGGATGGGAGGGTGATGGGAGGGTGATGGGAGGGTGATGGGACGGTGATGGGAGGGTGATGGGAGGGTGATGGGAGGGGATGGGAGGGTGATGAGAGGGGGATGGGAGGGGGATGGGAGGGTGATGGGAGGGGGGATGGGAGGGGAGATGGGAGGGGGGATGCGAGGGGGGATGGGAGGGGGGATGCGAGGGGGGAGGGGGAGGTAACTCACGGCCCTGTGTTTACCTCCCAAGTTAACTGAAAGGAAGAGAGATTCCTCAAGGAAATAATTAAATTAATCGGGTTACCGCACTAAGAAGGGGTTGTTACCCCTATATTTGGGAAGAATTCTTTAAATAACTGATGTGGTAGGTAGGGTTAACTGCGTACTTATCTGAAAGTGGGTTGACAGAGGGAATAATTAAATTTTGAAGTTATTCTACCTCAGGCAACCCCCGCCTGCTGAGGGCACTCATGACCTGTGGTGTGGTGGCTATCCACACGAACCACTCCTCAGCCGAAAGGAGTAGGGTTGTGGTGGGGTTATGTGCCCATTACTTATGGAGAGGGGTCCCATGAGTAATTTAACACCTCACTGGTAACTCACAGCCCTGCGTTTACCTCCCAAGTTAATTGAAAGGGAGGGAGTTCCTCAAGGAAATAATTAAATTAATCGGGTTATCGCACTAAGAAGGGGCTGTTACCCCCATATTTGGGGAGAATACCTTAAATAACATTATGTGGTAGGTGAAGGTTAACTGCGTACTCACGTGAAAGTGGGTTGACAGAGGGGATAATTAAATTTTGAAGTCATTCTACCTCAGGCAACCCACGCCTGCTGAGCGCACGCATGACCTGTGGTTTGGTGGTTATCCACACTAACCACTCCTCAGCCGAAAGGAGTAGCGTTGTGGTGGGGTTATGTGCTCATTACTTATAGAGAGGGGTCCCATGAGTGATTTAACCCCTCACTGGTAACTCACAGCCCTGTGTTTACCCCCCAAGTTAACTGAAAGGGTCGTGAGGTCGTGAGGTCGTGAGGAAGGACGACATCCCAAGTAGGTTAGCGAAGGACCTCTTCTGCATTAGGTAGGAAGGTAGGGGAACGGGGGGGAGGGGAGAAGAGGGGGAGGGGGAGGGGGGGAGGTGGAGAAGAGGGGGAGGGGGAGGGGGGAGAGGGGAAACGAGGGGGAAGGGGGGGAGGGGAGAAGAGGGGGAGGGGGAGAGGTAGAGAAGAGGGGGAGTGGGAGGGGGGAGAGGGGAAACGAAGGGGGAGGGTCAGGGATGGGAGGGTGCAGGGTGGGGGGGAAGGGGGGAAACGAGGGGGGAGGGTGAGGGATGGGAGTGAGGGGGAGGGGAGAAGACGGGGAGGGGGAGGGAAGAAGAGGGGGAGGGGGAGAGGTGGAGAAGAGGGGGTGGGGGGAGGGGGGAGAGGCGAAACGAGGGGGGAGGGTGAGGAATGGGAGGGTGTGGAGAGGGGAAACGAGGGGGGGGAGGGTGAGGGATGGGAGGGGGAGGGGGAGAGGTGGGGGGGAGGGGGAGGGAAAAAGATGGGGAGAGGGAGGGGAGAAGAGGGGGATGAGAGTGGAACAGATTTTGGAACACAGCCAGGGGTAAGAGGACACATTGCACCAACTTGCCTCCAGGTTCCTAGCACAGCACCTTCACAATTTATAACATAATAATTCATAACAGCATTGGTGATCACAACATCTCCTATCTTTAGATGACAGTCAAAATGATGACTTCAAACAACAATATACAATATACATGGCAATGAAGGAAATTCATGAGACACATGGGGGAGCGGGAGGGGGAGCGGGAGGGGGAGAGGGGAAACGAGGGGGGAGGGGGAGGGATGGGAGGGTGAGGGTGGGGTGGGAGAAGGGGAAGGGGTAGGGTGGAGGAGGGAGGGAGGGGGAGGACGGAGGGGTACACATAACCTGGGTGGGTACACGTGACCGAAACACGCACCGCCCGCGTCAGACATTATATCATTATATGAGACACCCAAATATACGAGATGCATCGTCTCGTATATTTGACGTATATTAAACGAGATGCATCGTCGAAAGTGCAGGTTCTTGGATACCCGGGAATCTCCCGCGATGAAGCTAACTCCAAGGGCCTCTCACTCACTCACCGCAGGCAGGTTGGTAGTATTTCCGTCTTCTACCGACTCCTCTCTGGCCTTTCCCCCCCAGCTCTCTCTGGGCTCTGTCCCGCAAATATTCCTATAGGTCGCACAAGATCTGCCTGCAACCCTCTTATGGTTAAACTGCCAAAATCAAGACTCTCTGCCCACCTTCACTCCTTCATTCCTCTTTTCTCCCACCTCTGGAACAAACTCCCTCACTCTTTTCAATCCCACTCCACCCTCCAGGTCTTTAAAACAGCTGTTCACCACCATCTCTTATCTTCCCCCATCCAAAACCTTGATCTTTTCTACCCCCGCTAATTTCACCCCAATTCCACTTTTTTGAAATACCAACTTCTGTCCTGGAAGTCCTTGGTGTCCTTGTGTTTTATACTTCTCCCTCCCCCCCCCCCTTCCCACGCCTCCTCCCCCCAAGCCCTCTCCCTCCCACACATCTCCCTGCTCTCAAATGTTGTGTTTGTGTGCTTCCCCTTCTCTCCCCATCTCGTCTTCCGCTCCCTCTTTTTATATATTGTTGTGGATATGGGATTTGCATCCATCCATATCCGCTTGTAAATATTCCCCTATTTCCTCAATACTTCCCAACTCTCCCCAATCCCCCATTCCCTAGTCCCATTTTCTGTAAACAACACTCTGTAGACCCGACCTCCCCCTATTTCCCCCAATAAATGTCACATCCAGGTTCACCGCATCTCATGTAAGACAACTATAGGACATCTTGCTAGTTATTCTTAGTCTATGTCAGTTAAGGATTCGTTTCCATTAATTCTGACCCTTCGTTGCACCAGAATGTGATTGTATGGCACCGTTAGGAAGTTTAGGACCTCCCAATACCTCCCCGCAGCTCTTCCTCACAGTTCAGCAACAACAACAACGAGCGCAGGGAGTGCGCGTCCTCACTCCGGCTTGGTTGGTAGGGGTGGTGGGAGGGCACCAGGCCTTCCCAACGAGCCGCCATCGGACATGTGCTCGACGGGGTTACCAAACAGGGGCTCCCTGTCGGCTCCTCGTCAAAGGCGGAGCCCGGTAACCCCCGCACCCAATGGAAGCGGCGGACCGGCCCCAGTGGGGCGGAACCAACCAGCCGAGGGCGTGTCACTCCCCGCTGAGCATGCGCAGTGAGAGGGAGGTGACGTCAGATGCGCGCCGAGCTGAGAGAAAGCAAGACATCCCCTCCGAGCGCTGTGACACCTCCCTGCATCTTTGGACTGTGTTTATCCTGTCCCCGAGCCAAGGTGCACCTTGTGCCATCGACCTACCTGTCCCTTCCTGCCATCAATCCCTGTGTAAGTCTACCTTGTCCGTTTGTCCGTGGTCTGTCT
The DNA here is from genome assembly GCF_964187855.1 of Myxine glutinosa. Classification (NCBI taxonomy): domain Eukaryota; kingdom Metazoa; phylum Chordata; class Myxini; order Myxiniformes; family Myxinidae; genus Myxine; species Myxine glutinosa. The sequence goes on along the minus strand of NC_136273.1, from coordinate 88,483,483 downwards.
GGGATAAGATACGACTGTATTTAAGTGCCCATCTCTTCTGTGTCTTTACCTCACTCTGCCTTGTAATCTACCCCCTTTTCTCCACCACTGTCATTATACCCTCCTCCGGAGGTCTTGAGAACTGTACCCCTTGCGTCGTTTCATCTATCCCAGTCGTCGTGTCCTTTCCATCATTGATTTAGCATAGCGCGATTTGGCCAATGACTGGGTGAATCGGGTGAGTGTAAGGGAAGAAACGGGGAGCAACTGTTCGGCCGCGGTTACCTCCGCTCGGTAAATAACATCCAATCCGCGGTCCGTAACAATTGGTGTCGGGGAGTGAGATACGAGGCCCGAACCAAATTTTTAAAACAGCTAGGAAAAATTTGGTCAAAATTACAAAGTACCGAAATTGCTTTTGTTTTACAAAAACCCGAATTTTGAAAGTCGCGCTATGGGAGATCAAGACGGCTGGGTTCCGGTAGAGGAGAGTGAGGCAGGGTCGATCCAGGACCAAATTGAGGGACATGAGAGCGAAGCAGTGAGGGCGGCAGGTTCGCAAAATGGCGGCGCTAGGCATGGGGAAGAGGAGCGCGAACAACAGGTCGGCGCCGCGCAGGGGATTGCGGTAGCTGTACCCATGCCGCCGATGGACATGCAAGTCCTCATGGCGCAAATAGGGGCCCTGTTGGCCCAGAATAGTGAACAATTGGAACAAACAATGGGCAAGCAATTAAGGAATGACATGGGAGCCAATAGCCAACGGTTAGAACAAAGGATGGGGTCCAATAGCGAGAAATTGAGGGAGGACATGGGGGCCCAGATCGGAGGGTTAGGGAGTAGAATAGAGGGATTAGACAATAGATTAGGGGAAATACAGGAGGGGTTAACGGGGGTAGAAAACAGAATGGCCGCTCAAGAGAATCAAATGGAAGGGATGAAAAAGGGGTTGGAGGGGTTAGAAAACAGTATGGAAGGCAAATTGAGGGACCAAGCGGAAAGGGAAGTTAAACAAATGGGGCAGCAGATAGAGGGGGTCAGAATGGGGGTAGAAACTAAATTGGATGCTCACAGGGAGGAAATGGAGCAGATGAGGGTGGCATCTGGGCAGGAGATGCAAGTGATGGGAGGGGAGATCAGAAGAGGTGTGAGTGAGGAGGTCGGAGGAGTGCGCGAGGAGGTGAGGCACTGTGAGGAGCGCATGGAGAAGGAGGTGAGAAAGGGGACTGTAAAATTGCAAGGTGGTATAGAGGAGTTGACGCTGGGAGTAGAACAGCTGACAGTGGGACAAAAGGAGTTGGGGGACCAGGTAAAGAAGAACACAGCGGTAATAGAGGGTTTAAAATCAACACAGAAGGAGATGAAAAAGGACGTAGTGGTAATTAAAAAAGAGTGGCAGACGGTACATGAGGACCTGACGAGGAAAATGAACAAGGTGGTAGAGGTGATGGAGGTTAAAGAGCGGGAGGTGCGGGAGCACATAGAAAAAAATAAGGTGGAGTTAGAGGAAGAACTTAAGGGGGCGCACGAGGAGATGAAGGAGGTGAAGCAGAAATTAGAAGAAGTGGAAGAAGGGGTGAGCGAAATTAAGAAGCGACGGAGAGAGGATAAGACAGAGATAAAAGAGGAAGTAAAAGAATTGGTCCAAAGTCTGTGTTCGGATCGTGATGATGTGCTCATTAACCGGATGAGGGATTCGCAGGTGATGGAGGAGAAGCGAAGAGAAAGAGGACCCGGTGTAAGTGGTGACCAATATGGTCATGCGTATGATGCGCCAGGTGATTTAATAAGCTTGGGGGTCGAGATGGACCCGGATGTTCGTGAGAGGCCACGAGTGAGGTGTATGGCTGGTCCGGAGTGTATGGAACGAGGGTGCGAGCGAGAGGGTCCGGTGACGGGAGAGTGTGTGCAAGAGTGTGCGCGAGAAAGGTGTGTACGGACAGGTGCATGAGGAAAGAGTGCGCTGTCGAGAGTAAGGGTGAGTGCGCTGTCCAGAGTGGAGGTGAGAGTAGTAAGAGTCACACGGAGCGTGAGTTGGTTGTGGCAGGTGAGAGAGGATGTACACCTGGAATGGAAGGATGCACACCTGGAATGGTAGAGCGTGTGTGGGAATGCACACTTGAGTTGGTCGTGAGGCACGTGGTTGGGTGTGCGAGTGAGAGCACACCTGTGATTGTCACAGAGGAGGTGACCGAGGAGGGGGCGCGAAGAGGTGTGTTGGTGAGGTGTGCGAGCGACGAATGTGTGCCAAGGTGTTCGGTGGTCAGGTGTGTGACCAAGTCTGTGAGCGGAATGAGTGTACCTGGGTGTGGAAGAGAAGGTGCAAGGACGAGGAGCATGGGAACAGCTGGATGTATGAGCAAGGAACGGGCTGTGGGGTGTAAGCATGCAGGTGAGGCATCGACGGTAACCGGGTTAGCGGTTAGAACGACATTTAGCCGAATCGGGCCCTCGGTGCGCGCCGAGCAGCTTCGCATGCCGCGAGGACCAGCGGGGATCCGAACCACGGTGGTTTCGAAAGAACCGCCGTACGCGATCCATGCCGGGCCGCGCTTGGAACGGCCGCGTCCGTGCTCCGCTAAGCGGAACGGGCAGCCCGATAGGAAGGGTCGTCACGGCGACCCCTTTTTGTTGAAGCGTTCCGGCAGGTCGAGATCGGGACATTGGATGGCTCCGTGCCGAGGTGGTGCGTGGGATCTCGGCCCGGGTAAACCTCCTTCCCTGCACCGAGTGTCGGACGCATCCAGCCGCCGGCACCAAACAACCCGCATTCATTGCTCGGCTTTATGAAGCCGGGCTGTGGAAGTGAATTGGCGCACCGAGAGGATCTAGTAAGTAGACGGGTGATGAGGATAGTGGTCTGGACCCGAAATTAGAAAAACAAAATTTGATGATTGGCAAAGGATTGGCAGAGTGATGATTGGTAATGGTACAGTGACTGGCAGATGATTGGCAAATTTTTGATTTGTGGAAATTGGACGAGCAAAATTTATAGTAAGAGATGCCCCATGTGATGGGATGGCCAATCCACCATTCCTCACAGGGGGGGGGGGGGCAAAGGAGCACTAGTTATGGGGTTTATGGCAGTGAAAACTAGCCAGGGTGGGTTAGGATATAATGTAGGGATCTAGAGAGGTGACTATAGGTGACAAGATTTAAGTAAGAGACTTGGTACCTGTAGTGGGGACGTAGTAGCTTAGTGTTTGATAATGACGTGGGAGCGCTGAGTGTAAGGGAAGACGGAGGAGCGCGAGTTTTAGAAGGGAGTAAACAGAGCAGATGCTGCAGTATGAATGGAAGTGCTGGTGAGCAGCTTCAAATGAGGCATCGGTGAGGCAATGCTCCGAGGTGTGTGTGAGTGTACAAGTGATGAATGAGAGAGCATTGCGGATGAGTGTCATGGTGAGTAGTGAGTGTTGTGGATCAGCGCGAATGCGCTTGGGGGAGAGAAGGGTGCAGGCGGCACCAAGTATGAGAGCACAGGTGTGCAAGTACAGGTGTGTGGAATATATGGAGCAGAGAAAGAGTGGTGTGGAGAGAGTTGGAGTAAGTGGTACGGAGTGGTGTGCGTGGTGCGAAGGTGTGGCTGGGGGAAGAGTGGACCCCCATCACGGATACCCGGGGCGGGTAGTGTAAGTGTTAGGTAGAGGGTATAGGTAAATTGTGGTTGGATATTGGCATCTGTGGTGCGGGTGGAAGAATGATGATTGGATGGGTGCATTAGTGTTGTGGAAATGGCTGGGCGTATAGCCTGTTAGTGTGTGTAGTTGGTTTGGGCACTCCACCACTGTGAGGATGTCGGCCAGGTGAGGCCGCAGGTGGGCTCTGGGAGCCGGTAGTAGTTGTTGTGGATGGGGCCCGAGGATCCGGAGGACGGACCCGGGTGGCCCAGTGCCAGAGGGCACCGAGTGGGGTGACAGAGCCAGGAGGGGCCTTCCCCAGTTAGTTAGGTTAGGGTGAGGAGCTAGGTAAGCTCGGGTGGCAACTGCAGTGGTGGAGGTGTGCAGGTGGGTAGACCTGCTGGGAGAGCTACACGTCGCAGCCCAGAAATTGTGCAAGGGCACCGGGAGATGAATCGGGGGAGTGAGACCCCAAATTGAGAAGCACCACAGTTTGGTCAATGGGAATTGGTTTTTAGAACCCATAGTGTAAGTTGGCCAATGGATTGGCAGGGAAAGACCCCGGGTAGTGTAAAGTGTGTTAATGTCATTTAGGAAATAGTTAGGATTGATGAACCTGTCGCACCATACGCAGCCACTTACCTGAGGTGATGGTGATGACTCCACACCTGTGTTTTCTTTGTTTTGTGTTGCAGGAAATGAGAATTGCTGTTTGGATTTGTGAGACGCATCACGACGTGGATGAGACATTGGGGTGATTCCATCTCTCCCTCCTTAGGAGGGACTGATGATGAATTGGTGATGGCAAATTTTGATGTTGAGTTGGAGATGGCAAATTTTGATGAGAGTTGGAAATGGCAAATTTGATTGGTTAGGAGGGAGAGAAGACGAATTTGGTTTATGGGAGGAACGGGGAAGACAGTAGGGACGTTTGTTGATGTGTAAAGTAGATGTTTATGGGTAGTGTTGTGTTTTGTGGATACAGTAAGGGGTAAGGGAGGGGCAATGTAGGTTACCTGGTGGGGGGGGGGGGGTGGGCGTACGGTAGGAACATACCTGTCTCACCTGGTTCCCATGTGCCCCCAGTGTGCATTACCTTGTATTGCGTGCACTTTTGCGCCCTTACCACCTTACTCACCTGTCTTCTTTTGTCTCCCACCTCCGAGGATCTGGCTTTGGGGCAGAGAGAGAGGAGAGAGAGGTGCTGGCTCCGCAGTTGTGGGCCTGTACTTCCGCTGCTTGCTGCCTGGATCGATACACCATATGGACCGCAATTTTTGTGGCCGCCCACAATGGACCGCAGTTCTTTTGCGGTCAAGCACCACCCGTTGATGGACCTCTGGGTCAACGTGGCACCTATGCCATACAGGTGAACCACTTTTAGTTGGCCCCCCTGACGGCCACAATTAAGGAATGGACGCGGTTGGCGCCTTTCTTTATTTCTAAAGAAGCCAGAAGGCCAAGTACACTCCATGAAGGCAAGTCCAGCGGCAGAACATCGGCCGGCTGCGACACCACCGGTGACCATGGACACTTGATTGTGCATTTTTATTGAACACTTTATTGGTGCACCGGATGGTGCTGACTGTGCATAATGGGGTGGTGCTTTTGGTGCTTGGACGGGGTGCTCTGCACATTATTAAAGGCCGTAGGGCCACAGGGCATTCGTGGGTTGGTGTATCGATGCTGGCATGCGTGCTCTCCCTATGCATAACATCTGCATGTGTTCCTCAAAGAACAGGTCCTGGATCGTAGTGTAAATATCAGTGTAGTCTTGTATAAATGATGCTCCCTACCGGCTGTATGTTTAGTTTGAGGATGCTTTCCGCGATTCGGTTATCCTGTGGGTGTGTTTCTGTTAGGAGAAGGGTGCAACGTCGCAGGGGGACATATTTACTCATTTGTGAACATCTGTAAAACTGTCGCACTCAGGGTTGAGTTAATAGTAGAGGGAACTACATCTGAGTGCCACACTAAAGTAGGTAAAAATTTATCGGGTCGCGACGCCCCGAGGTCGAGAAGGGTGCAGTGTTGCGGATATGGGATTTGCATCCATCCATATCCGCTTGTAAATATTCCCCTATTTCCTCAATACTTCCCAACTCTCCCCAATCCCCCATTCCCTAGTCCCATTTTCTGTAAACAACACTCTGTAGACCCGACCTCCCCCTATTTCCCCTATTAAATGTCGCATCCAGGTTCACCGCATCTCATGTAAGACAACTATAGGACATCTTGCTAGTTATTCTTAGTCTATGTCAGTTAAGGATTCGTTTCCATTAATTCTGACCCTTCGTTGCACCAGAATTTGATTGTATGGCACCGTTAGGAAGTTTCGGACCTCCCAATACCTCCCCGCAGCTCTTCCTCACAGTTCAGCAACAACAACAACAACAACAACAACAACAACAACGAGCGCAGGGAGTGCGCGTCCTCACTCCGGCTTGGTTGGTAGGGGTGGTGGGAGGGCACCAGGCCTTCCCAACGAGCCGCCATCGGACATGTGCTCGACGGGGTTACCAAACAGGGGCTCCCTGTCGGCTCCTCGTCAAGCGCGGAGCCCGGTAACCCCCGCACCCAATGGAAGCGGCGGACCGGCCCCAGTGGGGCGGAACCAACCAGCCGAGGGCGTGTCACTCCCCACTGAGCATGCGCAGTAAGAGGGAGGTGACGTCAGATGCGCGCCGAGCTGAGAGAAAGCAAGACGTCCCCTCCGAGCGCTGTGACACCTCCCTGCATCTTTGGACTGTGTTTATCCTGTCCCCGAGCCAAGGTGCACCTTGTGCCATCGACCTACCTGTCCCTTCCTGCCATCAATCCCTGTGTAAGTCTACCTTGTCCGTTTGTCCGTGGTCTGTCTGGGATAAGATAAGACTGTATTTAAGTGCCCATCTCTTCTGTGTCTTTACCTCACTCTGCCTTGTAATCTACCCCCTTTTCTCCACCACTGTAATTATACCTTCCTCCGGAGGTCTTGAGAACTGTACCCCTTGCGTCGTTTCATCTATCCCAGTCGTCGTGTCCTTTCCATCATTGATTTAGCATAGCGCGATTTGGCCAATGTCTGGGTGAATCGGGTGAGTGTAAGGGAAGAAACGGGGAGCAACTGTTCGGCCACGGTTACCTCCGCTCGGTAAATAACATCCAATCCGCGGTCCGTAACAATATTTTGTTTGTCTGGTTGATTTGTTTGTGAAGTAAATGTTAGATCTTTCACGAGCCTCGATTCAGTATACAAAAATAAAAAAAACATCTTTCAAAACTACCTTGGTTGTCCTTTCCTTCGTTGGTCTGGCATAGCATGTACGTAATAAATAGACGGGAAGTTTTTGCCCCACTGCTTCGCTTCAGTAGTGATTAGCCAACACTGCACCCGAAACTCTGCTCGGCTGTAATACGTACTTGGGTGCGTATTGATGGCGCGGGCCTTCGTTGAAGTCATTAGGTCACCAATAGGTAACACGACATCAAAGGTGTAAGGACCCTGTTAGACCTAATTATCCCAAACGGCGTCTGTGGTTGCTGAACAACCAGCGGTGTCATCGTCATCATGCACCATCAACCCCCTTCTGGTGAAACTTCCGAACTCCGATCATTTGTTCCTCTTTTTCCCCAACTGTGGAACCAACTTCCACATCCCTTTCAATCTTGTTCTTTCTTGCAGGTCTTCAGGACAACTGTTCACCACCATCTCAGATCATCCCCAATCGATAAACATGATCTTTTCTAACCTCGTTAACCCCCTCCCCCCCACCCGCCTGACATGTTATGGCATGTTATTTGGAAGATCCTTCCAAATTTCCAGTTTTCCCTTCCTGAGAGTTTCCTTATGTTAGCACCCATCTTCTGCACCCCATGCGTCCTTCCCTCTGCTCTCATTCTTCCCAACACCCATCATTTGTCCAAATCTCCCTTTATTTTGTCCTTAAACTCTGCTGTTGGTGTTTCCCCATTCTCAACCGCCCCCCCCCCCCCTCTCTCTCTCTCTCTCTCTCTCTCTCTCTCTTCTGTTTCTTTTGTTCTGTTGCGTTCTGATCCATTCAGTGTCCTCGCTCTTCCATGAGACTCGACTATGTACCTAAAAAAAAACCCCACGATTTAACACGGATAATTGGATGGAAACACAAACAGCAACACAGGAATGATAAATATCCCCGATGTGGACTGAGAGTCATCTCTTGAGGTTGTAGTTCAGACTTCTGTTGACTTGGGGGGATCCCTGAAACCCCCCCTACACCCGACCCTCTGGAATGCCCTCTGATATGAAATCGAAAAATCTAAGATTGAGTGATCCTGCACACCATCGAGTAGAAGGGCTGTATCAGGTTTCAGAACAATCGGTTGGTAAATAAGGGATGGGTAGGGATCCAAAGTTTCAAGGGTTAGCCCCTCATGGGAGCCCCAACAACAACAACATGCATTTTAAAGGCCATTTTCCCTGCTAGAGCGGGGGTTAGCCTTGCGGTCCCCATGACGATCTTCTCCATTTTGCCCCATTTTCTGCATCTCTCCTTGTTAACCCCCTTGCCCGCATTTCTTCTTCCACCATCTTTAGCCAAGTCTTTCTCGGTCTTCCCCCGTCCTCTACTTCCTTCTACATTCATTTCCATCACTCGTCTCAACCAGTCACTTTCATCCTTCCTCAACACATGACCAAACCATCTCAACCTGTTCCTCTTCACAGCATCAATCACAGGCTCTATTCCCATCATCTTACGCAATTCATCATTTGGCTTCCTCTCTCTCAACGATACTCCGCACATCCGTCGAACCATTCGCATTTCCACCCTTTCCAGCCTTCGTTGCTGCTCTACGTTCATTACCCATGTCTCGCTCCCATAAATCATAACACTTCTCACACGTGCAGCATACACCTTTCCCTTCAGCTTCAACGACACTCCCCTCATCATCAGCACGCCACTCAGTTCCCGAAACTTCTTCCATGCACTTCTCACTCGAGCAACCGTTGCCGAGTCTGATCCACCTTCTCCATTCAGCATGTCTCCAAGGTAGCAAAATGTTTTCACACCTTCCAGCTTCACGCCGTCTCCAAGATCCAACTCAACATTTCCTCCATGGGAGCCCCCATCATCGGAAATCAAAAAAGTTAAAGCTTAAGCGTTTGTGCGGGTCATGGAGTAGAAGGGCTGCATTGGCTTTCAGAGCAATCGGTTGGTAAAAAAAAGGGACGAGTGGGGATCCCAAGTTTGGGGGCTAACGGTAGTTTTGTTACAAACGCTAACGATTACGTCTTTCGTGACTTCTTCTGGTGTGTATGCGACTGCAAGTGCAATTCACAGTCATGTTTATCACGTCCGTTGCTGCAGTGTTTGTTAACAGTTTACCATTTGCAGAATGTTTGTTTGCTAAATTATATTTTGATTACTCAGAAGATTTGTTTGACAACTTTTTCCCCCTTTTTCTTTTGTTGTAAAATAATTCCCAACCTACCTTGTAGGCCTACTCTGTTCTGTTTTTGGACCCAAACAATATTTTCCCTAAGCTTGAATAACTACAGATGCTCTGGCTGTCAAGGTGGTAATAAACATTTGAGACAAAGTTGTAACACATTGTGTGGAGGGAGTGGTGGTGTTGAGGGGGGTGAGGGGTGGTGGCTTGGGGGTTCATAATTCCTGCTATGTTTACCTCCGCCATTCATTGTGTGGAGGGAGTGGTGGTGTTGACGGGGGTGAGGGATGGTGGCTTGGGGGTTCATAATTCCTGCTATGTTTACCTCTGCCAACGAAGGTGGATGGAGGTTATGTTTTACCCCTGTCTGTCTGTGAGCATGATATCTCAAAAAGTTGTGGACAGATTCGGACGAAATTTGGTGGACAGATAAGGTGTATGACAAGGACGAATAGATTCGAATCCGGATTAGAGATTTTTTTTTAAAGCGATCCTTCACCATTGAATGATAGGGTCAAAAACAATATATAGCATGATATTTCAAAAGGTTGTGGACGGATTATCACAAAACTAGGTGGTTGAGTTGGTTAGGTGACAATATTAGGTTTTAGTTCAGGTTTGGATCCAGATCCGACCTATCAGTTAGATACAAAACGTAAACTGTTTACCCTGGTGAAGGTATGCCCTCTACCGAATGTCGTTGTAGTTGCATATGTAATAACAATAAAGAGCAATCAGAGATTGCAGACCCTCACCAGGATGTGGTTTCAGTGGTTTTTAAGGCTTTTGTGTTAAAACAAATATGGCGGCCGAATCACGTGACAGATGACATAATCATTTTTTTTTTTCTCCACCAATTTATCCCTAGATTATGCTCAAGAAATTTCATCTTGATCGGATGAAGTTTTGTACTTGTCGAATTATGACGTCATAATGGAGGCACCTATGACATCATCATTAACAGATGTTATTCCACATGGAGATTTCTTTACAATGAGCCATGTCTCAATTTTCTCTATGCAGCGCTTTCAGAGATATAGAGGTGCAAACCGAATAAATATATACCTGCCTATCATAGTGCAGGCCAGAAAAATTACAGGTCAACGAAACTTGGCAGACCTACAGTCACGTGAAAAAGTAAGTACACCCCATGTAAAGTTTTGACTTTTTCAACATATTTCAACATACAGCTATTTGATCTTCATTTCAACAATATTGATAGATAAAGGTGATATAATATAACAAATATCATGAAACGTTTACATTTTGTAGTCCATTGTATAATTTAAATAAACATCAATGCAAATTTCGCATGTGGAAAAAGTAAGTACACCCCTACATTTATCACTACTTCAAATACCTAAAATTGGAATCAAGTGCACCAGCTCAGGTGCAAATTATTAGAACATCGTTAGAGAGGATCTTGGATGAACCTGTCTTATTTAAACCTCAGACCACCCCCCCCCCTTCCCACGCCTCCTCCCCCCAAGCTCTCTCCCTCCCACACATCTGCCTGCTCTTAAATGTTGTGTGCTCTCAAGTGTTTGTGTGCTTCCCATTCTCTTGTCTTCCGCTCCCTCTTTTTATATATTTTGTTTGTCTGGTTGATTTGTTTGTGAAGTAAATGTCAGCTCTTTCACGAGCCTCGATTCAGTATACAAAAAAAAAAAAAAAAAGAAGACATTTCGTTTGGTTTGCTCTTTGTTGTTGAAATGTGCGGCGTCACCATGCCTCGATCAAAAGAGCTCTCTGAGGCCTTCAGAAAGAAGGTTATAGATGCCAACGAGTCTGGGAAGGGATTTAAAAAGATCTCCAAACAATTTGAAATCAATCATTCGACTGTCCAGAAGATCATCTACAAGTGGAGAAGATTCCAAACAACTGCCAACTTGTTCAAGCCAGGCCGCCCCAGCAAGTTCAGCCCGAGAGCAGACCGCGAGATGCTGAAAGAAGTCTCTAAGGATCCCAGAATGTCATCACGGGACCTACAGGTAGCTCTTGCCACTGTTGATGTCAAAGTGCACGAGTCTACCATTAGAAAGAGGCTGCACAAATTTGATCTACATGGGAGGTGTGCCAGGAGGAAACCTTTGCTGTCCAGAAAGAACATCAGGGCAAGACTAACGTTTGCCAATGAACACCAAGGCAAAGACCAGCACTTCTGGAACAATGTGCTCTGGACAGATGAGTCAAAGGTAGAGCTATTTGGCCACAGCACCAGAAGACATGTTTGGCGAAAACCAAAGACAGCATTTGACAACAAGAACCTGATACCAACTGTAAAGCATGGTGGTGGAAATATTATGGTTTGGGGCAGCTTTGCTGCATCAGGGCCTGGGCAGCTCACCATCATAGAATCCACTATGAATTCTTCATTGTACCCGAGGGTGCTTGAGGATAATGTGAGGCCATCTGTCGGAAAGTTGAAGCTCAACCGAAGGTGGACCTTGCAACATGACAATGACCCTAAACATACCAGTAAATTCACCAAGGAATGGCTGAAAAGAAAGAAATGGAGGGTTCTGGAATGGCCAAATCAAAGCCCGGATCTAAATCCCATCGAGATGTTATGGAGGGATTTGAAACGAGCTGTGCATGCAAGAAACCCCTCAAACATCGCACAGCTGAAAGAATGCCGCATGGAGGAGTGGGCAAAAATTTCTCCCAGTCGATGTCAGAGACTGGTAGACAGTTACAAGAAACGCCTACTTGAGGTTGTTTCTGCCAAAGGGGGCAATGCCACAGATTAGAGCCAAGCGTGTACTTACTTTTTCCACATGCGAAATTTGCATTTATGTTTATTTATATTATACAATGGACTACAAAATGTAAATGTTTCATGATATTTGTTATATTATATCACTTTTGTCTATCAATATTGTTTTAATGAAGATAAAATAGCTGTATGTTGAAATATGTTGAAAAAGTCAAAACTTTACATGGGGTGTACTTACCTTTTCACATGACTGTATGTGTGATATATGATGTTTGTAAGTTGTGACTTGAGAGATACAGAGAAATGTGGATGTTATATAATTATGTTGAATCAAGTTAAATATAAGAATGGTATTAGTTTAAGGAAGTTAAGCAAATCAATTGGTTAATATGGTGTTGATCAGGTACAGATATGACAGGCCAAATGACCGAAACTTCAAATGCAGGCAACATATGATGTATAAATAGAATATACACAAACTTCTTTAACGACCCTAATTAATACCTGCACCCAGAGGTCACTTTAGGGGTAGGGTTTTGGCCCATTAATTTTACGGCCCAATTAGTCAAGCATGATATGATGTTGGACTGGAACTGATTGGGGCAGGAATTAGTAATTTGTTGAGGATGGCAGCGATAACTCACCGAGTCTTTGTGAAAGAGACTGGGGTTTTGAATGTCCACCAGCAAATGCAAGCAAACGGGACACCAAGCTCGCCGTCCGTCTGAGGGACGGAGCATTTTGACATGAACTATCGGCCTGTGAAACACCAATACGACCGCTTATGGTGGGGTCGGGAATAAAACTCTAACTTCACATCTCAGAAAAACCCTAACTTCACATCTCAGAAAACCCTAACTTCACATCTCAGAAAACCCTCACTTCACATCTCAGAAAACCCCGAACTTTACATCTCAGAAAAACCCAAACTTCACATCGAAGAAAAACCCTACCTTCACATCTCAGAAACACACAAACTTCACATATCAGAAAAACCCAAACTTCACATCGAAGAAAAACCCTACCTTCACATCTCAGAAAAACCCTACCTTCACATCTCAGAAAAAACCCTACCTTCACATCTCAGAAAAAACCCTAACATCACATGTCAGAAAAAACCCTGCCTTCACATCTAAGAAAAACCCTACCTTCACAGCTCAGAAAAAACCCTAACTTCACATCCCAGAAACACACAAACTTCACATGTCAGAAAAACCCAAACTTCACATCTAAGAAAAACCCTACCGTCACATCTCAGAAAACCCCGAACTTTACATCTCAGAAAAACCCTACCTTCACGTTTCAGAAAAAACCAAAACTTCACATCTCAGAAACACACAAACTTCACATATCAGAAAAACCCAAACTTCACATCTAAGAAAAACCCTACCGTCACATCTCAGAAAACCCCGAACTTTACATCTCAGAAAAACCCAAACTTCACATCTCAGAAACACACAAACTTCACATGTCAGAAAAACCCAAACTTCATATCTAAGAAAAACCCGACCTTCACATCTCAGAAACACACAAACTTCACATATCAGAAAAACGCAAACTTCACATCTAAGAAAAACCCGAATTCACATCTCAGAAAACCCCGAACTTTACATCTCAGAAAAACCCTACCTTCACATCTCAGAAAAAACCCAAACTTCACATCTCAGAAACACACAAACTTCACATGTCAGAAAAACCCAAACTTCACATCTAAGAAAAACCCGACCTTCACATCTCAGAAAACCCCGAACTTTACATCTCAGAAAAACCCGACCTTCACATCTCAGAAAAAACCCAAACCTCACATCTCAGAAACACACAAACTTCACATGTCAGAAAAACCCAAACTTCACATCTAAGAAAAACCCTACCTTCACATCTCAGAAAACCCCGAACTTTACATCTCAGAAAAACCCTACCTTGACATTTCAGAAAAAACCCAAACTTCACATCTCAGAAACACACAAACTTCACATTCAGAAAAACCCAAACTTCACATCGAAGAAAAACCCTACCTTCACATCTCAGAAACACACAAACTTCACATATCAGTAAAACGCAAACTTCACATCTAAGAAAAACCCGACCTTCACATCTCAGAAACACACAAACGTCACATATCAGAAAAACGCAAATTCACATCTAAGAAAAACTCGACCTTCACATCTCAGAAAACCCCGAACTTTACATCTCAGAAAAACCCTACCTTCACATCTCAGAAAAAACCCAAACTTCACATCTCAGAAACACACAAACTTCACATATCAGAAAAACCCGACCTTCACATCTCAGAAAAACCCTACCTTCACATCTCAGAAAAAACCCTAACTTCACGTGTCAGAAAAAACCCTACCTTCACATGGAAGAAAAACCCTACCTTCACATCTCAGAAAAAACCCTAACTTCACATCGAAGAAAAAATCCCCAACTTCACATCTCGGAAAAAACCCTAACTTCACATCGAAGAAAAAAACCCTAACTTCACATTGTCAGTAAAAACCCGAACTTCACATTTAATAAAAACCCTAACTTCACATGTCAGAAACACCTGAACTTCACATTTAATAAAAACACCTAACTTCACGTCAGAAAAACCCGAACTTCACATTTAATAAAAACCCTAACTTCACATCGAAAAAAACCCCAACTTCACATCTCAGAAAAAACCCTAACTTCCAATCGAAGAAAAAAACCCCAACTTCACATCTTGGAAAAAACCCTAACTTCACATCGAAGAAAAAAACCCTAACTTCACATTGTCAGTAAAAATCCGAACTTCACATTTAATAAAAACCCTAACTTCACATGTCAGAAAAACCCGAACTTCACATTTAATAAAAACCCTAACTTCACATCTCAGAAAAACCTGAACTTCACATTTAATAAAAACCCTAACTTCACATCTCAGAAAAACCTGAACTTCACATTTAATAAAAACCCTAACTTCACATCTCAGAAAACCCCGAACTTCACATTTAATAAAAACCCTAACTTCACGTCAGAAAAACCCGAACTTCACATCTAATAAAAACCCTAACTTCACATGTCAGAAAAACCCGAACTTCACATCTAATAAAAACCCTAACTTCACATGTCAGAAAAACCCGAATTTCACATCTAATAAAAACCCTAACTTCACATCGAAGAAAAAAACCCCAACTTCACATCTCAGAAAAAACCCTAACTTCACATCGAAGAAAAAACCCCCAACTTCACATCTCAGAAAAAACCAGAACTTCACATTTAATAAAAACCCTAACTTCACATCTCAGAAAAACCTGAACTTCACATTTAATAAAAACCCTAACTTCATATGTCAGAAAAACCTGAACTTCACATTTAATAAAAACCCTAACTTCACATCTCAGAAAAACCTGAACTTCACATTTAATAAAAACCCTAACTTCACATCTCAGAAAAACCTGAACTTCACATTTAATAAAAACCCTAACTTCATATGTCAGAAAAACCTGAACTTCACATTTAATAAAAACCCTAACTTCACATGTCAGAAAAACCTGAACTTCACATTTAATAAAAACCCTAACTTCACGTCAGAAAAACCCGAACTTCACATTTAATAAAAACCCTAACTTCACATGTCAGAAAAACCCGAACTTCACATTTAATAAAAACCCTAACTTCACATCGAAGAAAAAAACCCCAACTTCACATCTCAGAAAAAACCCTAACTTCACATCGAAGAAAAAACCCCCAACTTCACATCTCAGAAAAAACCAGAACTTCACATTTAATAAAAACCCTAACTTCACATCTCAGAAAAACCTGAACTTCACATTTAATAAAAACCCTAACTTCATATGTCAGAAAAACCTGAACTTCACATTTAATAAAAACCCTAACTTCACATGTCAGAAAAACCTGAACTTCACATTTAATAAAAACCCTAACTTCACGTCAGAAAAACCCGAACTTCACATTTAATAAAAACCCTAACTTCACATGTCAGAAAAACCCGAACTTCACATTTAATAAAAACCCTAACTTCACATCGAAGAAAAAAACCCTAACTTCACATTGTCAGAAAAAACCCGAACTTCACATTTAATAAAAACCCTAACTTCACATCTCAGAAAACCCTCACTTCACATCTCAGAAAACCCCGAACTTTACATCTCAGAAAAACCCAAACTTCACATCGAAGAAAAACCCTACCTTCACATCTCAGAAACACACAAACTTCACATATCAGAAAAACCCAAACTTCACATCGAAGAAAAACCCTACCTTCACATCTCAGAAAAACCCTACCTTCACATCTCAGAAAAAACCCTACCTTCACATCTCAGAAAAAACCCTAACATCACATGTCAGAAAAAACCCTGCCTTCACATCTAAGAAAAACCCTACCTTCACAGCTCAGAAAAAACCCTAACTTCACATCCCAGAAACACACAAACTTCACATGTCAGAAAAACCCAAACTTCACATCTAAGAAAAACCCTACCGTCACATCTCAGAAAACCCCGAACTTTACATCTCAGAAAAACCCTACCTTCACGTTTCAGAAAAAACCAAAACTTCACATCTCAGAAACACACAAACTTCACATATCAGAAAAACCCAAACTTCACATCTAAGAAAAACCCTACCGTCACATCTCAGAAAACCCCGAACTTTACATCTCAGAAAAACCCAAACTTCACATCTCAGAAACACACAAACTTCACATGTCAGAAAAACCCAAACTTCATATCTAAGAAAAACCCGACCTTCACATCTCAGAAACACACAAACTTCACATATCAGAAAAACGCAAACTTCACATCTAAGAAAAACCCGAATTCACATCTCAGAAAACCCCGAACTTTACATCTCAGAAAAACCCTACCTTCACATCTCAGAAAAAACCCAAACTTCACATCTCAGAAACACACAAACTTCACATGTCAGAAAAACCCAAACTTCACATCTAAGAAAAACCCGACCTTCACATCTCAGAAAACCCCGAACTTTACATCTCAGAAAAACCCGACCTTCACATCTTAGAAAAAACCCAAACCTCACATCTCAGAAACACACAAACTTCACATGTCAGAAAAACCCAAACTTCACATCTAAGAAAAACCCTACCTTCACATCTCAGAAAACCCCGAACTTTACATCTCAGAAAAACCCTACCTTGACATTTCAGAAAAAACCCAAACTTCACATCTCAGAAACACACAAACTTCACATTCAGAAAAACCCAAACTTCACATCGAAGAAAAACCCTACCTTCACATCTCAGAAACACACAAACTTCACATATCAGTAAAACGCAAACTTCACATCTAAGAAAAACCCGACCTTCACATCTCAGAAACACACAAACGTCACATATCAGAAAAACGCAAATTCACATCTAAGAAAAACTCGACCTTCACATCTCAGAAAACCCCGAACTTTACATCTCAGAAAAACCCTACCTTCACATCTCAGAAAAAACCCAAACTTCACATCTCAGAAACACACAAACTTCACATATCAGAAAAACCCGACCTTCACATCTCAGAAAAACCCTACCTTCACATCTCTGAAAAAACCCTAACTTCACGTGTCAGAAAAAACCCTACCTTCACATGGAAGAAAAACCCTACCTTCACATCTCAGAAAAAACCCTAACTTCACATCGAAGAAAAAATCCCCAACTTCACATCTCGGAAAAAACCCTAACTTCACATCGAAGAAAAAAACCCTAACTTCACATTGTCAGTAAAAACCCGAACTTCACATTTAATAAAAACCCTAACTTCACATGTCAGAAACACCTGAACTTCACATTTAATAAAAACACCTAACTTCACGTCAGAAAAACCCGAACTTCACATTTAATAAAAACCCTAACTTCACATCGAAAAAAACCCCAACTTCACATCTCAGAAAAAACCCTAACTTCACATCGAAGAAAAAAACCCCAACTTCACATCTTGGAAAAAACCCTAACTTCACATCGAAGAAAAAAACCCTAACTTCACATTGTCAGTAAAAATCCGAACTTCACATTTAATAAAAACCCTAACTTCACATGTCAGAAAAACCCGAACTTCACATTTAATAAAAACCCTAACTTCACATCTCAGAAAAACCTGAACTTCACATTTAATAAAAACCCTAACTTCACATCTCAGAAAAACCTGAACTTCACATTTAATAAAAACCCTAACTTCACATCTCAGAAAACCCCGAACTTCACATTTAATAAAAACCCTAACTTCACGTCAGAAAAACCCGAACTTCACATCTAATAAAAACCCTAACTTCACATGTCAGAAAAACCCGAATTTCACATCTAATAAAAACCCTAACTTCACATCGAAGAAAAAAACCCCAACTTCACATCTCAGAAAAAACCCTAACTTCACATCGAAGAAAAAACCCCCAACTTCACATCTCAGAAAAAACCAGAACTTCACATTTAATAAAAACCCTAACTTCACATCTCAGAAAAACCTGAACTTCACATTTAATAAAAACCCTAACTTCATATGTCAGAAAAACCTGAACTTCACATTTAATAAAAACCCTAACTTCATATGTCAGAAAAACCTGAACTTCACATTTAATAAAAACCCTAACTTCACATGTCAGAAAAACCTGAACTTCACATTTAATAAAAACCCTAACTTCATATGTCAGAAAAACCTGAACTTCACATTTAATAAAAACCCTAACTTCACATGTCAGAAAAACCCGAACTTCACATCTAATAAAAACCCTAACTTCACATGTCAGAAAAACCCGAACTTCACATCTAATAAAAACCCTAACTTCACATCGAAGAAAAAAAACCCAACTTCACATCTCAGAAAAAACCCTAACTTCACATCGAAGAAAAAACCCCCAACTTCACATCTCAGACAAAACCAGAACTTCACATTTAATAAAAACCCTAACTTCACGTCAGAAAAACCCGAACTTCACATCTAATAAAAACCCTAACTTCACATGTCAGAAAAACCCGAACTTCACATCTAATAAAAACCCTAACTTCACATGTCAGAAAAACCCGAACTTCACATCTAATAAAAACCCTAACTTCACATCGAAGAAAAAAAACCCAACTTCACATCTCAGAAAAAACCCTAACTTCACATCGAAGAAAAAACCCCCAACTTCACATCTCAGAAAAACCTGAACTTCACATTTAATAAAAACCCTAACTTCATATGTCAGAAAAACCTGAACTTCACATTTAATAAAAACCCTAACTTCATATGTCAGAAAAACCTGAACTTCACATTTAATAAAAACCCTAACTTCATATGTCAGAAAAACCTGAACTTCACATTTAATAAAAACCCTAACTTCACATGTCAGAAAAACCTGAACTTCACATTTAATAAAAACCCTAACTTCACGTCAGAAAAACCCGAACTTCACATTTAATAAAAACCCTAACTTCACATGTCAGAAAAACCCGAACTTCACATTTAATAAAAACCCTAACTTCACATCGAAGAAAAAAACCCTAACTTCACATTGTCAGAAAAAACCCGAACTTCACATTTAATAAAAACCCTAACTTCACATCTCAGAAAAACCCGAACTTCACATGTCAGAAAAACCTGAACTTCACATTTAATAAAAACCCTAACTTCACATCTCAGAAAACCCCGAACTTTACACCTCAGAAAAACCCAACCTTCACATGTCAGAAAATGTGCACAAGGCAGCTCTGAACCCTCCTGTTATACCACAGACTCTCTCTCCTCTCCATCTTCTTGTCCCTCTACTGTTGAGAAGTTTGAATAATTTACTATGTACGCAACTGAGGGATTAGCAGAGCACCTTTGCTCTTGCAGAATTCTGTTTTTGGAGATAAGCAGAGCAATATTTACTTTGATTTAATCCTCAACATTGCTTTGTGAAAACAAAGAAAAAACCCCGATACTTCAAATCGGATATCATGAAAAGGAGAGAAATTAAAAAAAGACAAACTAGAACGGGCACTCGGTAGAGCGCATACCTTCGCCGCAGCTACTGTTCTGTACTTGGCATGGGAGTGTAGGGAACAGAACAACAAAAATACGATTTTGACCTTTTCGTGACCTTGACCTTGACCTTTGACCCGATTGCTCCCAAAATCTAATCAAATGTGTCCCGTATAATAACCAATCATCCCACCAAATTTCATGCAATTCGGTTGAATACTTTTTGAGTTATGCGAATAACATACACACACACACACAGACATACAAATAAATACACAGCGATCAAAACATAACCTTCCGCTTTTGCGAAGGTAATCAGGAACAGGTTAGGGGAAAGAAAAAGTTATTTTGCCCCTCTACAAATCAGCACGTACTTCACGTACGGTGGAGAGATCCAGGTGTGAAAATGCACGAAATGTAAGGTGAGGGAACAAATAACTCTGTGATGGGACAAGAAGGACAAATTAAGCGGTTCTGATAAAAAGATTTTCGTTTTGTTTGCTATCGAGTGCAATTAAATTGGCATTGGAGTAAGAAAACGTTGTTTTCAGCAGAAACTCGAGTAGGCCTCCATGTTGTTATGAACTAAACCGTGATTGCGGCAGGCTCTAGACTCCAGAAATTTAGCATGTTGTGAGGATTATAGAGGGAAAAGTTTTAATTCGGGCAGCAACATCAAAAAACCCATCCAGGTGCACTTTTCACCGCCAGGGGAGTTATTATATTGTTACCGGCCTGTAAGTGTTCAACCAAACAATCCACAGAATTTTAGGTCGACACATCACCCACTCACTTTACAATAACCAGAGATTTTGGTTTTGAGCTGTTATGAAACCGAAACAGGTTCAGAGACTAGACTGCTAAGAGCCACTACACGCCCACACCACCACCAGGTGTTACTCGTGCTTTCAAAATGAGTCTCTGGGGAAGAGACTTCTGGAACAAACTGTTCCTCTCTTCAATTTGTCCCTCTGGAACAAACTCCCTCACTCTCTTCAATCCCACTCCTCCCTCCAGGTCTTTAAAACAGCTGTTCACCACCATCTCTTATCTTCCCCCATCCAAAACCTTGATCTTTTCTACCCCCATTAATTCACCCCAGATCCACTTTTTTGAAATACCAACTTCTGTCCTGGAAGTCCGAGTAGTGTCCATGTGTTGTTTTTTTACCTTCGCCCCTCCCCCTCCCATGCCTCCCGCACCCAAGCCCTCTCCCTCCCACAGATCTCCCGATGCCCCTGCTCTCCATCTTGTTCTCCCGCTCCCTTTATCATATGTTTTATGTGTCAGTTTGCCTTTTTGTGATCAATGTTAGCTCTTACACGAGCCTCGATCTTGTATAAAAAAAAATAAAAAATAAACGACGTTGGAGTATCAAGTCGAGAGTGTTCGGACTATTCTGAACCAGTACAATCTTCATCTTGCACCAAATTTGAAAACTTTAGCTAGACCTGTAAATGCGAGAGAAGAAAGAGGGCGCTCACATCCAACACAATTTTCCAATACAGGAAGTCATTCATACAAGGGGCCTGTCCTCACGTACCATGCGGGACCATGCGGATCGATTTTCAGAGCTACGGCCATTTATCGGTGGGGCTTTCTGGTGTGGGTAACAAGTTTCACTGTAAAGAAAGGCAAGGTAAATGCTCCGTTGAAGGTCTTTCAAAAAAAATTGATTCATTGGAAAAATAGGAAAACCTGAAAAAAAGGTATAAGGGTCAAAAAGATATGCAGTTTATAATGTAAAAGTGAACCATATGGGTTACATGTAGGATGTGGCACGAGATGTATAGGTATATAAGGACTGTCTGTCTGTCTGTCTCTTTGTGTCTCTTCTCATTTCCTATCTCCTTTCTCACGGTTTCGTGCATACCACCCTCCAGGTCTTTAAAACAGCTGTTCACCACCATCTCTTATCTTCCCCCATCCAAAACCTTGATCTTTTCTACCCCCGCTAATTTCACCCAAAATCCTACACTTTTTTTTTTTTTTGAAATTCCAACTTCTGTCCTGGAAGTCTTTGGTCCCCTTGTGTTTTATACCTCCCCCCCCTTCCCACGCCTCCTCCCCCCAAGCCCTCTCCCTCCCACACTTCTCCCTGCTCTCAAATGTTGTGTTTGTGTGCTTCCCCTTCTCTCCCCATCTTGTCTTCCGCTCCCTTTTTATATATTTTGTTTGTCTGGTTGATTTGTTTGTGAAATAAATGTTAGCTCTTTCACGAGCCTCGATTCAGTATACAAAAAAAAAAAAAAAGAAGTCACCAAACCTTTATTCTTTATATACAAAGTCGAGGCTCGTGGAAGAGGTAGAACACATGGACCACGACGCAACACAATAAAAGAACCAGTGGAAAGAGAAGGGGGGACATCAACGGCAGGGTTGAGGGACAAAATAAAATAGAGGGAGACTTGGGTAAATAAGGGTGTGAGGAAGAACGAGGGGGTAGGAGCAGACACACGAGGTGGGCAAGATGGAAACAAGCAAATTCTCAGGAAGGACAAAGTGTAAATTTGGAAAGAGGCAGACTTGGAGCGGGTTATTGGAGGTAGGAAAGACCATAATTGTGGATGGGGGCTGATCTGAGATGGCGGTAAACTGCTGTCTTGAAGACCTCAAGGGAAGATTGAGATTGACGAGAAACGTTGTCGGCATACTTAACAAATTCTGCGTACATCATGTAAATTTAGTTGCAATGCCTGACGCCTCTTTACGGTGGTTGTACCCCTAATGCAAGTCGGGGACTAAATCTTCCCCATTCTTCCCTGCGACCCGGATTCGTCAGGGCAACGCGGTCATTGTCAGAATGCTGATCAGTTCCCAGGGACCAGCCCTTTCCATCTTATCTCCATCTTATCTCCATCTTTTCTTTCTTTCTTTCTTTCTTTCTTTCTCTCCCTCTTTCTCTCCCTCTTTCTCTCCCTCTTTCTCTCCCTCTTTCTGTCCCTCTTTCTCTCTCTCTTTCTCTCCCTCTTTCTCTCCCTCTTTCTCTCCCTCTTTCTCTCCCTCTTTCTCTCCCTCTTTCTCTCCCTCTTTCTGTCCCTCTTTCTCTCTCTCTTTCTCTCCCTCTTTCTCTCTCTCTTTCTCTCCCTCTTTCTCTCTCTCTTTCTCTCTCTCTCCTTCTCTCTCTCTCTTTCTCTCTCTCTCTTTCTCTCTCTTCTCTCTCTCTCTCTCTCTCTCTCTCTCTCTCTCTCTCTCTCTCTCCCTCTTTCTCTCTCTCTTTCTCTCCCTCTTTCTCTCCCTCTTTCTCTCTCTCTTTCTCTCCCTCTTTCTCTCCCTCTTTCTCTCCCTCTTTCTCTCTCTCTTTCTCTCTCTCTCCTTCTCTCTCTCTCTTTCTCTCTCTCTCTTTCTCTGTCAACTTTCTTATCGAGGCCGAACCCTTGTTATAAATAACCTTGCGGCATCAATGCTTTGGCATGTTTTAATGGCACTGCAGCCCCCAGATCCTTTCTCAAAAAGCTACAAGCTACTTTTATCGACTTTTTT
The DNA here is from genome assembly GCF_964187855.1 of Myxine glutinosa. Classification (NCBI taxonomy): domain Eukaryota; kingdom Metazoa; phylum Chordata; class Myxini; order Myxiniformes; family Myxinidae; genus Myxine; species Myxine glutinosa. The sequence goes on along the minus strand of NC_136273.1, from coordinate 88,460,342 downwards.
TGGGGAGGTAAGCACTGGCTTCGACCTGGTGTGCTCAGCCTGCCTGCTGCTCAAGGAGGACATGGACTGATTGCTGTTTCTAGCAAAGTGATGGCTTTTCGCCTCCTTTCACTTCGTAGGCTGCTGTACACCGACGTCTCGTGGAAAGCGTCGGCTCACTGCCTGCTTCAGCAAGCAGGGAAACTCAACTACGACCAAGAACTGTTCCTTATAGACACCACGAAAGTTGATGTAACACCAGTTCCTCTATTCTATAGGAGTATGCTGGAGGCATGGCAAGCGGTTCCTGTTCGCCGTGACAACAGGAACTATTCCCTTGAGCTGTTTTTAAACGAGCCCATCTTTCTAAACCCCATATTTGAAGGGGTCTGCAGTAACCGTGCTTTTATGCAAAAGTTTATCGACGTTGGATGCATCAAGGTTAAACATCTCAGAACCCCTTTTCCTTACAAATGGAAGCCAGCTGCTGACATTGCTGTAGCCACCGGAGTTCGATCCATTCGAGTCATAGGAAGGATCTTTTCTGTGATCCTGCGTTTTTTCAAGGGAACCGGGCTAAAATGGGCCCCACAGGCGGAAGCTAGCCCTTCTTTATCCGAATTTCTCTTTCCTAGACTTCTACTTCATTTTCAGGGTTTCACCCCTTTTCATTTGATGGAGAAATCTTGTGTTTATGCTTTGTGTGTTTTAACCCTTGTTCACGATAGACCCGCAGAACCGCAAGCGCACTGGGGGAGAATGTTCCGGACCACTCCTTCCACCACCATCAATTGGCTTACTATGTACAAGGCCCCCATCGCCAAGCGCTCCGGAGACTTACAATGGCGGCTGGCGCACTACATTTTACCATCACATGTTTTATCGCATCGCATATGTTCCGATAACACGGAATTATGTCCGTTTTGCGGTGCGACGGAAACCATTTCTCACATTTTTGTTGATTGTCCTCGGTTGGCACCCCTTTTTACAGTTTTATCGCGTGTGGTCCGGGGGCTTGGCCTAATTTTTACGCATTGTGTTTTTATCTTCGGTTTCACCACTTCCCGCCTGTGTAAAGATGAGTGCCTTTTAGCCAACTATTTGTCTTCCGAAGCAAAACTTGCCATATACTTGTCGAGAAAACACAGGATGCAAAATGCCTGTAATTCTGCTGATGATGCTGTTCACCTCTTTAAAGCCTTCGTCACATCGCGTGTAAATCTCGAGTTTCAATCGAATGATTGCACAGTGTTCTCACAACGGTGGTGTGTCAAGGCATCCTTATGTCAACTGGCTGATGGTTCTCTTGCAATGAATTTATGATTTATCTTGTCTCCCATTTTAAACTTGTACAGCCATCGCCTTGAATT